>NC_051159.1:913838-1213838 GCF_013339745.2 Dermacentor silvarum
TAACACAAAGGGCAGTGCCTTGCTATTTTAGGCTCGAGCCGGTTGCCTAAGGACGAAAACATATCGGAACAAATATTCGGAACTAGATGAGACATGTGTATGCTGCAGTAAAGATCCAGAGACCACTCAGCACATCCTAATGGAATGCGACGGGATCCACCCAGCGAGAACCGTAGGTAACGTGCAACTCCCAGAAGCGCTTGGGTTTAAAGTGGAAGGAAACATAAACAGATCAGCCGTAGAGATCAGCAAGAGACGATTAGAGTACTGGTGGAAAAAATGCAGGGAAAAGATGGATACGACCTGATCTCTTAAAATCATAGGCAGCGGTACAAGCTAAATTTTTGAAAAAGAAAGATAATGAGAGGGGGGGGGGGTATACAAAAATGCTAGATAAAGAACATGTGTAGTATGCCTGATTAAATCAAGCAGGCTAGGTGACTATTTGTCGCCACCCCGTTTCAAAGGGGATGCCAATAAATCATCATCATCATCATCATCATCATCATCATCATCATCATCATCATCATCATCATCATCTTGGTGAATTCCCACCATTTCATTACCTTTTCGACCTTCCCATACCACTTGTACTTGGTTGTCTCTATATATCTCCCTCAACAGCTCCACGAAATCGTTATGTATACCTTCGTGCTGAAGAATATCCCATAACTATTCCCTGTCTACGTTGTCATAAGCTCCTTTAATATCTATAAATGCTGTCGATAAAGGCCTTTTCTGAGCTACTGAAATCTCTATGCACTGAGTTAGTACAAACATATCCTCTAAGCGTCTACCTGGCCTGAACCCATTCTGTAGTTCCCCCAATACATCGTTTTCCTCCACCCACTTCGACAGTTCTAATTTTATGGCTTGCATTGCCATTCTATATATCACCGACGTTACTGTAACTGGCGTGTACGCGCGCTGACTGACAGCGCGCTGAAGAGACTCAAGAGCCGTTGGGCGCTCGCTGCGCCCTCTGTGACGTCATACCACGGGCCTCGATTCTCCGGCGACTCGGCTCGTCACGATCACCACCCGGCAGTGTTGCCACGACACATAAAAAAATAGTAGTAGATTTTTTCGCGTAAAATCAGTAGAAATCAGTAGATTTTTAATTTCAATTTTTTTTCACTCAGTTTAGGAGCCCACGATTTCAGCGCTTATATTACTACTCTGTTGTAGTATTGTAGCTTCAAAGAAATAGTACAAAAATCGACCCCGAGATTCTTGGCGATACTTTTGAAAAACCTGGGGATCCGGAGAGCCATTCTCAAGCAAAAATTTAAAAACAGTGAAGTCCACCGATGGCCTTTTCAAAGGTGTCAGATGGTAGTTAGTACCTGAAAGCTTGAGAGTATAGTATATTCCAGACAGGGGTAATTGGAGATCGCTGGGAGAGGCCTTCGTGCTGCAGTGGACGATGATGATCCAGACATACGAGAACATGAGTCCCTTATAGCTTACGCAAATAAACTAAAAACGTAAGTAAGTGGGGTCCTATTCTCCTACAGAACAGAGTAGGCGCTCGAAGAGCTGCATGGAAAGAGTCATTGGTTCTGGTTCGATAGTGGCTGGTTCGATAGTGGCGCATGTACATGTGCGCACACTGTTTGCTGTGATATTGCCTTGCCTGGTCTTTTGGGTCACGTCAAGCTACGTATGTAGCTTTTAACCCAAAATGACCGTCCAGAATGTAAACTGGAGAATAAATTGATTTGATTTGATTTGATAGTGTTGGTTTTATTGTTGTAGTTTCATAGTTGTGGGGTACGGTAGTGCACCCACTTTCACAAATTCACTACCTCACCTTTTCCCCACTTTGCTCAAAGACAGACGTAACGCCACGTTTGAGAGTCTGGAAACGTAAGAATGTATGTTAACCTCGGAGCCAACCGACGTTTTTTTTTTTCGCTCGCTAGGTGGCATCACATTAATATAAACTCTTTACTGAAAAAGTAGCAGCTTTTGCTTTCTTTTTAGTAGAAAAGCAAGAAAATCAGTAGATTCAAGCGCTTTATCACTGAATCAGCAGAAAATTTTAAAAATCAGTAGATCTACTAATAAATCAGCAGCCGTGGTATCACTTTCCGCGCGGCCACCGCTCCCACATGCGCGCGTCCTCCCTTGCCTGGCAGCTGTGATAACCGGGAGTATAGAAGGGGAGAGCTCGTGTCGCCGCAGCCATAGTTGAGGCCGCAGTATGGATGGTGAAAAGTCGGCCATCCTGAAGGAGGTCAGAGATCACCGTAGATATTAAGTGAAGAGGAGACAGCGCGCTGAAGAGACTCAAGAGGAGCTTGCCGAACGGTTAGCCAAACGCCGTGAAAGCGATGCCGCTAGACGGGCTCGCTTATACCTCTAACGATGAATCTACAGCGCCGACCTCTGATGATGAATGCTGCTCGAGTTCTGCGTCTCCGAAGGCCTTGCAAGACGCGCTGAAACTTTGAAGAAATGTCGTGCCCAAGAGACCGAAGAGGAGTGTACCGAACGACTTGACAAACGACGGAAGAGAGATATGGTTAGAAGAGCGCATTCACAGACGGAAGAGAGACATGGTTATAAGAGCGCATTCACAGACCGTTGATGGGGTCGACCAACGCAAGACTGATTTTACGATCAGACTGAGTGAGTGCGAGTCTGCTACCTGTGAGTTTCACCGCCGTTTCACCAACAATCCGTTTGGTAGTCTGTGCACAGTGTGTGAGAGATTGTGGTATCAGAATGATTTGTCCCCGGTGAGTGAACTCATGTGCTGTACTCTTCTGATGGCTTATCCCGATTGGGACGAGGAAAAGTCACAGACAGTCAAAGAGTGCAACAGGTGCTGTAACAGCCTTAGAGAGCAGAAAGTGTCATTATACAGTGTGTCTAACTTTATAACAACATGTCTAACTACAAGCGAAGCCTAAGCGCAGCCGGGGGTCTGTAGGTATCGCTACTCGACTAGGTTTAACCAGAGCTAAACCACAGCCAATTTCTTTAATACGTGAGTCACACGCAAGACATTTGACCGCAAAATGAGAGCGAGTCTGATAGTACATCCCTGAAGTCAACGAGGTTCTCAGAGGCATTATTAAGTGCGTGAATACCGGATGTAGAGTACGAACCGACAGTTTACGGCGTTTGTGCCGCACAGGACATTTCAATTACCATTTATTTAGGGTCATCCTGCAGTTAAGTTGGAGGATTATGCTGTTGTATACCTAGACGTGTAATCTTCTGTTCGGTTTTTTTAGTATAGTAAGCTGAAGGTCGTAAGTCCGAATCCTCCTTGAGTCCGCTACATTTTCAGGCATGGAGTTGTGCCTGCCACCGGCAAAAAAAAATATTGCCGAGATCTAGTGGGGCTATACTAGTCCAGGTGCAACCAAATTGGGAATGCCCACTAGCTTCAACAAAGAGACTCCCTCATTAGAACAGGAATTGTCCTCCATGGTGCAGTATTCGGCCACTACCTCCCTCATGACTCCTGCAATTAACTGATGGCCCTCAGTCCCCAGCAGCTTCGGAGCACCTGATCAAGGCGGCGGCCAGACCTGCTACACGGCAGAGGGTGCTAAGAATCTCAGGGTCCGGACAGGCCGCCAATGGAAACTGAACCTGACAACGTTCAACACGTACACCCTATCGAGTGAGGCTAGCTTAGCAGGGCTATTTGAAGAATTATCAGGCATTGCCTGGGATATTGTTGGCCTTAGTGAGGTTAGAAGAACTGGTGAGGCTTACACAGTGCTGACTAACGCCCACGTCCTCTGCTACAGAGGTCTTCCAGGCAGGAGAGAATTTGCGGTAGAATTTCTAGTCCATAAGGATATAGGGGGCAACATTGGTGAATTCTACAGCATTATTGAGAGGGAAGCAGTCGTCGTAATAAAGCTGAATAGGAGGTATAGAATGAAGGTCGTACAAGCCTATGCCCCAACCTCCAGTCACGATGATGAAGAAACACAAAGGTTTTATGAGGACGTTGAATTAGCAATGAGAAAGGTGCGAACTCAGTATACTGTAGTCATGGGCCACTTCAATGCAAAAGTGGGGAAAAAGCAGGCTGGCGAGCAAGCAATTAGCAACTATGGCATCTATTCTAGGCATACTAGAGGAGAGATGTTGGTAGAATTCGCTGAAAGGAATAGGCTCGGAATAATGAATACCTTCTTCAGGAAGCGCAGCAACAGGAATTGGACCTAGAAAAGCCCTAATGGAGAAATAAGCAATGAAATAGATTTCATACTCTCTGCCGATCCCAGCATAGTGCAGGATGTCGAAGTGTTAGATAGGGTAAAGTGCAGTGACCATAGGTTAGTGAGGCCTAGGATTTCTCTCAATTTTAAGAGAGAAAGAATAACGTTAGTCATGAAGAAACAGGCCAACCTAGACGCAGTGAGGGTAAAAGCAGACCAATTTGGGCTGCTGCCCGCAAACAAATATGCAGCTTTAGAACAGGAAGATAGAGACAACATAGAGGCAATGAATAAAACAGTAACTAGGTTGATCTCAGAAGCAGCAATTGAAGTGGGAGGTAAGGCAACAAGGCAACCAGTAGGCAAGCTCTCCCAAGTAACCAATGACTTAATAAAAAACGGAAAAACATGAAAGTGTCAAACTCGGGAGGTCAGATAGAATTCGCTAAACTGTCGAAAGTGATCAACAAGAAGAAAGTAAGGGATATCCGAAAATATAACGTGGAAAAGATTGAGAAAGAAGTAAAATGTGGACGCAGTATGAAATCAGTGAGAAGAAAACTAGGCATAGGACAAGGCAAATTGTATGCACTGAAAGATAAGCAGGGTAATATCATCAGCAATTTCGATGACATAGTAAAAGCAGCGGAATAATTCTATACTGCCCTGTACAGTTCCCAGAGTAGCCAGGCTACTTTCATTCGAAGTAGGGATGAACAGAATACAGAGGCCCCTTCTATAACTAGCGATGAAATTAGAAGGGCCTTGCAAGACATAACCAGGGGAAAAGCTGCTGGAGAAGATGGAATAACAGTCGATTTAATAAAGGATGGAGAAGATATCATACTTGAAAAGCTTGCGGCCCTTTATACGCAATGCCTCACCACTTCAAATGTACCAGGAAGCTGGAAGAACGCCAACATTATACTCACCCATAAGAAGGCAGACGTTAATAAATTGAAGAATAAGAGACCCATTAGCTTGCTCTCAGTATTGTATAAAATATTCACCAAGATAATTTCCAATACAATCAGGGCAACACTTGACTTCAGCCAACCAAGAAAACAGGTTGGCTTCAGGAAGGGATATTCTACGATGGATCATATTCATGTCATCAACCAGATAATAGAAAAATCTGCGGAGCACAATCGACGTCTCGATATGGCTTTCATAGATTATGAAAAGGCATTTGATTCAGTAGAGATACCAGCAGTCATAGAGGCATTGCGTAATCAAGGAGTAGAGGAGGCATACGTGAATATATTGGCAAATATCTAAAAGGATTGCATAGCAAACTTGGCTCTCCACAAGAAAAGTAGAAAGTCACCTATCAAGAAAGGATTCAGGCAAGGACACACAATCTCCCCAATGCTATTCACTGCATGCTGAGAAGTAGTATTCAAGCTCTTAGACTGCGAAGGCTTAGGAGTGAGAATCAACGGCGAATATCTCAGCAACCTTCGGCTTGCAGATGACATTGTCCTATTCAGCAACAATGGGGACGAATTACAGCAAATTATTGACCGAGAAAGTGTAAGAGTGGGGTTGAAGATTAATATACAAAAGACAAAGGTAATGTTCAAAGCCTGCCAAGGGAACGAGAATTCAGAATCGCCAGTCAGCCTCTAGAGTCTGTAAAGGAGTACGTTTATCTAGGTCAATTACTCACAGGGTACCCGGATCATGAGAAAGAAATTTATAGAAGAATAAAATTGGGCTGGAGTGCATACGGCAAGAATTACCAAATCCTGACTGGGAGCTTACCACTGTCGTTGAAAAGAAAAGTGTACAATCATTGCATTCTACCGGTGCTAACATATGGGGCAGAAACTTGGAGGTTAACAATGAAGCTCGAGAACAAGTTGAGGACCGCCCAAAGAGCGATGGAACGAAAAATCTTAGGACTATCATTAACAGACAGGAAAAGAGCGGTGTGGATCAGAGAACAAACGGGGATAACCGATATTCTAGTTGACATTAAGCAGAAGAAACGGAGCTGGGAAGGCCATGTAATGCATAGGATGGATAACCGATGGACCATTAGGAGCATTAGGAGCGCTTGTCCTGTGGTCTTCGTTCCTTTCTTGTCCTTGTTCATTACGCGCTGTTACTTCATACCTTCGCTCGACCATTAGGGTTACAGAATGGATACCAAGAGAAGGGAAGCGCAGTCGAGGTCGGCAGAAAACCAGATGGGGTGATGAAGTTAGGAAATTTGCAGGCGCAAGTTGGAATACGCTAGCGCAAGACAGGGGTAATTGGAGATCGCAGGGAGAATCCTTCGTCCTGCAGTGGACATAAATATAGGCTGCTGCTGATGATGATGATTTTCATTCATTCAATCATTCATTTTATTTCGGCATTATGGTACATTATAGCATGTACAAAATGCTGGGGGCACAGACTAAAAGCCAAAAAAGGCTTGACGGCGTCTGTATACGATAACTACACTTTGACAGGGGCAACAGAAAATGTTCCTATGCGACCAGCTTACAATGCCAAAACTATACGTCTGAAAAATGAAACTAACAGTGTTGAAATTAACATTAAAACGCAAATATTTACTTTTCTGCACGACATCAAAATTTATCAAAACTTGTAGAAACATTCCAGTACAAAATCAAAACTTAACAGCAGCAGCATTACAGAAAACTATCATCTTTACAAGTCAGTACTGCAAACAATACTGGGTGCTTTGTTTTAGATCGTACAGATGTTTTTTATATCGCCATAGGCAGCAGGCATAATTGTAGTCATTGCCCTGGATTACTCAAAAAGGCTTACATTGACGGCACAAGAAATCTGAATGCATAATCAACTAATTACCAAAACTTTACCAATTAACCTTTTATATAATTGCTTTACGTCACATTAAAATTTACGAATTGCACCGGTGAGTTGGCAAGGCCTATCCAATTGGACCAAATTTTCAGGGTGACAGCAGTTTTGAGGTAATAATTTCTGAACTCGGCAACGAAATACATAGGCGTCCCAGTTACTTTAGTGCTTCTATACGTAAAACGACCTAATCAGAAAAAAAAATAAGAGGCACAGCAGCGCATTTTGTCGCAAGTTTGAGGTGCAAAGCTTGAAACCGGTGCATCCTAACTCTTAGCCCCAGCTGGACATACCTTTTAAACGTACCGGCTACAATTCATAGGTTAAATTGAAAATCTATATAGTGCATTATTGTTAAACGTACGATTATGCATTTCGATTTCTCATGCAGGTAATCTGTATTGCTTCAAGTAATCCAGCTCAAGGACTCCAAATACGCTCGCTACCTGCCTTAGGCGATTATTAAAGATTCTGTGGGATCTAAAAAAAAAATCCCAGTACATGTGAAAATGTTCTTGGTTTGGGCAAACACGCAAATTATTATGTCGCTTAGCGGGCTTTAGAGATTGCGTGATCTTATTTATTTTACTAAATAAAAGAAGACAGGTGAATTCCACCTTCCTTGTTTTTTTTTTTTTTGTTTTAAGTGAAGCTTTATTTGCTCACAAGTTTCTGTGGTGTTGTTGTCACGCAAAAACTCACGCGTGGCGCCTACCCGCATTGGATATGCGAGTATGAGCCAGGGACAAGAAAGAAAGAAAGAAAGAAGGAGCAGGTGCGCGGAAAGCTGCCCCGGAGCACGTGACAAGCACGACCAATCAGGGTCGTTTGGTGTGTATCGGGGAAGGAAGGGGAAGGAAAGGGGGTTGGGGCGCGCTCAGCCGTGATTCCCTCGCCTCAGATAAGTTTCGGTGTCCGGATGGGAAGGTCGATGGTGCGTTCCGCCGAGACGCAGGCTGCGTTTGAGCAACGACGACGCGAACTCACTCGGGAAAGGGCTCCTCATCGACGTGCCGATTTTAGCGTGAGGGCTTCCAAAGCCCAGGTGAAACGTCAGCGTTTTCTTACCCTCCAGGACCCCGATAACGGTGGTGCACGCCTCGGCGACGCTAGCGCCAAATTCCCTGGTGCGACGGCCAAATTTCAACGCGTTTCTCAACCTGAACTTCGGAGCCAGGTGCAGTGAGGTGCGTGTGACCGGTTTTGGTTCGAGCACAATGTGGTACTCGTCAGTGCAATTCGTTCCGAGGAACACTGAAGAAACATACCACAAGCTTCGCTTACCCCCATTTCCTCGACAGGGGAGGGGCTGCGAATATTTTTTTTTATATAGCAAGCGCGGAATATTTTGAGCAATGTCGGCTCATTGCTGTGAACCCCGGAAAATGCTAGCAAAATTGTTTATTCCAGGCGCACCCGTGCCACGGCGGATAACAGCTTAGACGTTGCCTTAAGAAGGAAAATATGTGAATATAAATAAAAACCCAACACAATAAGTGCGAATAATAACATATACAAAAGAAAATATAGGTGCAAAGAAGGAAAATGTTATTTCCTATGCGTTATCGCATGCATTGAATTCTGGTTGGAAGACACAGGATGTGATGTAGCTGTAAAACTACGTAAAAATGTCCAACGGTCATGCCGACGTCATGAAAGTAAGGCGAATTGAAATGTCATGATGAAAAGCGATCCAATGTTACACTCAACCGAATTCAGTCTCGAAACGGACATGAACTCCTGTATATTCATTGGCTTCGTTTGTTCGTTTGCTTGCTTTAAGCATATTCTCTGCGCCTTACGTATTCGCTCAAAGGAGCTCGTATGTCTCTCGCTGCCCACGCAATGCAGTGTCAGGTTTCCTGTAACTTTGGTACAAATGACATTTCACTGGTGGTAAAATATGCTATTCTACAATACTGAAGAGCCAAGAAAAAATTATTGTGCACACAGTATTTCAGAACGTCATACAGTACCAGAAACCTGCACGTTTAAATGTTATAAGAAACCGGCTTACCTTCGATACCTGCGGTCACTTCCAAATCCTTACTGGGGTCGCCTAGGCCGATGTCGTTTTGAGCGCGAATTTGGCAGCGGTACGTGAAAGCCGGTCTCAGAGGCCTCACAGACACCCAGGTTGCAGTGCCTTCGACCGAAGCGTTGACGGCTGCACCTGGAGGTGGAGCGTGTACAACATTAAATAATTGTTGAGTGTGGATACGTCATGGAGGCGAGCCACGTATTGATCAGAGCCTACATTTCGGAGTGTTATGATGTAGGAAGCTCCGTTTATTCGTTCCGTTTAGTGGCTATTTTCGTTATCATTACCGCTCACACTGTAGGAGACTAAATACGACAGGAAAGTATATTACAGTAGATGACGTGCGATAATACTTGAAAATTAAATTAAGCGTCCGTTCGATACCCTAAGGTGAAGAGTTGGTGGGTCTCACATGGAAGATACTCAGTTGCACGAAAAGCGCTCCCTGTGATGGCGATGTCACGTGACGCATGCACCACGTCGCACCACGTGGCGGTGCGGACACGTGAAAGCCCCTCAAGGAGGTGGATTAATTGCTTGACAGGTTAAAGAGTTCACTCAGAACTGAGCGAGGTTTAGCTGCTCAGTCTGCGGAACTGCATCTTATATGGCTAGCGCTCGACCTTCCTGAATTTTCTTTATTTCTTTCGTTTTTTCCTGAGGACAGACTGTTGGGCGTATTGTAGAAGACTTCTGTGGGTACGATTTAAAAATGAGACCTCCTCCATTCAAGTAATCCTCCGTGAATAGCCATCAGTATATGCCGCAGCCTTCCTTGGTGCAGTTTTCCAACCCCTGTGTTTCGTCATGTCATCTTACCAGTCTCGGGCGTGCATTGTACGTGGTATCTGGATGCGGCGTTGTTGGTTCCCACAGAAGGCGTCCAGCTGAGCTTGAATGAGCGGCTCTTCACCTCGGCAGCCTTTAGGTTAGTTGGGGGCTCCGGTGGCTCTGGTGGTGGAGCAAAATATAAACATAAGCCTTCTAATCGACACAGATGCTCAATATCCAAAAGTGCAATAATCTCATTTCCCTAATGACGCTAATTCTTGTTTGCACACAAAGGCGAATGCCAAAGCTACACAGGTTTATGTTTCAAACGTGTGCAGTGTGCTATGCAGTGCAGCGTGGTGGACGACTTGAGATTAATTATCATCCCGAGGAGTTATTCGACATCCACCTAAATATGTGTACACTTTCAAACTCCAAGTAAATTCGGCTACATAGAGCGGAAATAGAGCAAGTGATGCAGAACCCGCAGGCCAGACGATGTATCTACTTGGCCAACGCTCTCAGTCAAGACGCAGTATCATAAATATAAGGCTTGTACGTTCAACAGCCACATGGTATGAAGGATATGAAGAGCACTTTGGAAACGAACATCCAAAGCATACAGCGGCTGAAAGGGAGCTTTCGCAGGACGTCAGTCTCATATTTCTATGAGTTTCTAGAGTGGAAGAAAAATTATGAAAGAAAAGGCAGCAGACCACTGGCGAGCTACAAATAGCAACCAATTGAAGTCAGGAGGAGGAGGAACAAACTTTTAGTGAAACCAGCTGTTTAGTTGGCCGGCCCTAGGCCTCCCACGTGGAGACGTCGAGGTCTTGCCTCTTCGCCGCCTCGTAGGCTTGCTGGGTAGCCCAG
The DNA here is from genome assembly GCF_013339745.2 of Dermacentor silvarum. NCBI lineage: Eukaryota > Metazoa > Arthropoda > Arachnida > Ixodida > Ixodidae > Dermacentor > Dermacentor silvarum. The sequence goes on from NC_051159.1 coordinate 924,552, forward strand.
AGTTGGTCGTCGAGGTTTGCTTCTGTGGTTTCTCATGTCAGTTGATTTTTTTTAACAGAAACATAAAAGGTTATGCACATCCCACGCGTTGCAATAATCTGCGTACACGAGGTTTTATGAGCCATGAAGAAAAAATGGCGCATTATGACAAGAGGCACGCTGCAGAGTTCAATTACAAAGGCATGCTTCAGCCACCGTGATGGATCTTGCGCGAAAAGCGGAACTTTCGTTGAGCATTAAAACGTGTTCAATCATTAGACATGATTTGCACGACCATGTAGACACACGCCACAGCACCACAGTTAGCGATCGTTGCTTGCGGCGACGAAAAAATCCCATCGAAGAAATAGCTTGACATTATTAAACAACGCAAAAAAAGAAGGCATGGCACTAAAGAAAAGGGTAGACACGGGACAAGCGCTAAAAGTAGCGCTTGTTCGGTGGCGAACCTTTTCTTTCGTGCCGTGTATTTTTTTCCCTCTTTAGTCATGTAAATTATACGCCAACTAGGCCCTGTGAAAGTCACTTTAAATTCGGTAACTTTTTGAAGACAAGGTCTTCCTAGATGATTTCACACGGGGTTGACGTATCTAGGCTCAAGTTCCCTCTAACTGCTTCCTGTAAACAAAAACAAAAAAGCGGCCCTTTCGCGTCTCCAGAGCGTCGTAGCGAGTCCAAAACAGTATCTGTCCAAATGTAGGTCGAAACTAGGCATGAAGCTACAATTACTCGCAGAGTATGAAATGTTTACGGTGTGGGCGTAATTAAGGCAAGTAGGTAAGTAGGTAACTTCATTTTTGTCCGGCAAGTTTATAGGTTTAGCTTCACCATAGCTAGGCGTCTGCCACGAGAACTTGGCCTCTGGCGGCGTCGTCGGCCCGCAGGACAGCCCACAGTTTATCTTCTGGGGCTGAGCTGAGCAGTACAGCACACCAACGCGCACGGAGGCTTTCGCTAGAGGCTGTCTGCCCGTTCCTACTCGTCAGCCCTTGGCATTCCCACAGCAGATGCTCAAGAGGTGCTCTTAAACCGCATCCCTTTACCCCTCCCCCGGTACAGGGTAGCCAACCGGAGATAATGTCTGGTTAACCTCCCTGTCTTTCCTTTACCTTTTTTTTTTCTCTCTTTCTCTTAAACCGCATGACTTGCATTCGTTTGGCTTGCATATATCTGGATATAGTATATTCCACATTACTGGATTACAGTATGTCCTCATGTGTAACTGCCGCCACTGGACAGACTGTGATTTATATTTAGTTTTATTGCGATAGCAATTATATATGGACACTCCAAAGCAGATTTCTGCCGTCGGCGTCACCGTCGTCATCGCCGTCGCCGTTGCCGTGAGGTTCCGTATCACGTCAATTCGTCGCCGCGCGCCGCCGAACACTGTATGTGCGAGTGAAAGGGCGCGAGGGACGCGCTCTTTCACGGGGAGTGAACCCACGGCGGAAAACAAACGCGCGTTCCGCGCCGTGCTTCCTTAAGGGCTGCAGAAGTAGGCGTCTCTTTCCTCCTTTACAATCACCATATATGTAGAGCAAACGCGCCTTCTTCCGACGCGCTAAAGGCGGTGGGGGGGGGGGAGGGGGAGGGAAGGGAGGTGACTTGTAGCTGTGGCACCAAGTGCCTATTTATATCAGAGGCTCCGGCACCAGCCAGCAACGTCGCACGCATTTTGTGCGAACGCGGGCAAAACGCCGATGGCGTCGACATTAGTTCTGCGTGTTGCGGGTGCTGCTGCATGTCCAAGTTTATACAGCTGATAAAGCTACTATCATTTACTCCGTAAAGCTCTCTACAAATTTGCTATCGCAATTGATGCTTCGCCTTTCAGGTGAAACTGCGGCCACTTTTTTTGATGAGGTGGTGGATAAATACACCTCTGCAATTTATAAAGTATTGTTATATCTTTGTATTTGGCAAATAAGTCTCCCCATTCCCAATCCCCGTCCTCACCTTTTTTGGCGGCCCCCGATTTGACTGCACCAACCAATGTTTGTCGCAGCTCGGTCGGTTAGCCCTCGAGCTGTGTTGTGTGCCGCCTCGTTGTTTCCGCCGTCCCCCGGTGAGGTCGGAATATGAGCAGGTGTCCATAGTAAATGAACGTGTTTGTATTTTATTGTTGCGATAGCAATTATATGGACACTTTAAGAGGATTTCTGCCGTCGGCGTCGCCGTCGCTGTGAGGTTCCGTATAAAGTCCAAGGGCGATAGAATCGTCGCCGCACACCGTATGTGCGAGTGAAAGCACGTGAGGAACGCGCGATATCACGGAGAGCGAACGCACGTCGGGGAGCAAACGCCACTTTCATCGCGCGAAAGCCTTGGGGGCATGGGAGGGAGGTAGCGGGGGGCGACGCTGTGCAGCGGCACCAAATGCGTATCTTGCAACCGGGTGCAAGGGGAACTGGCCACTCAACTCCCACGCGAAAGGAGAAAAGCGGGAAGGCAGTGCGGGAGGGGGGGGGGGGGCGCTTCTACTCTGTAAACAGCTGCGCTTGTACTTTGCGCCGCACCGTATCTTGAAAGCGATCGCCACACGGCTCTGAACTTTGTATGCGCTGTGCATTCGCTGCTCATTTTCCGTTGAAGCGATAGACCGCGCGAACCTTCGCTCGCTGCGGCGGCTACGCTTGCTGCCAGCGTTTTGACAGTGGTTGTCTGCGGTCATCGAGTGTGATCTATTCATGTTTGCTTGTGCGCGCTGACACCACGCTTGTTAATTCAGTTAGTAAGCGAATGTCTCCATGTCTATGCAACCGATAAAGCTACTATCCCTATTCCAAATAGCTCTCTACGAATTTGCTATCGCAATTGATGCTTCGCCTTTCGGGCGAAACTGCGATATCTTTTTTTGCCTCCTATCAATGATATGTGTGATATTCGGCCACTTGCATAGTGGCGAATTGCTGCCTGTGAGTCACTCGTTATTGTGTATAGTCCACTTTCTGTTATTGCAAGTGCTATCGCCGTTTCGTCTGCTGCTTCTGTGTATTCTGTCTTTATTATGACGCTTGTTACACATTCTGTTTTGTGATTTACTACGACTTTAGTGAATCATTTCCTGCGTTTGAGTCTAGCAGCGTCTACAAAAACTTCTGCTTTATCTTGTCCAAACCTTTTCTCTATCTCCCGAGAGAAATCAGAGAGTGCATCATCATACCCCCATTACCCAGAAATATGCACCCCGAATTTTACAGAGAGCGGAGGAATGCAAGAGCGAAAGCACTTCATAAGAAGTTTCAAAACGATGCGAACGTGGTCTATGTAGACGCGGCGGAATATGCAGATGGTCGACACATGGCAGTGGTGACCTCAAATCAAGCGGGCCACTCGCTTGCCAGCGGCACCATTAAAACAGGCAAATCGGAAATCACGAAGAAGCGGCCACAGCGCTGGCGCTTGCCTCCACAACGGCCAGTCTCATAATCACTGATTCCAAAAGTGCGCTTCATAACTTCGCTAAGGGAAGGGTCTCGAAAGAGGCGCTAAGGATCATGAGTAACTTTCGCGGCGAGCGTGACGTTCATGTCATATGGACGCCCGCCCACTCCTCCCTCCCGGGCAACGAAACCGCACACATCCTAGCTCGAGAGTTAGCGAGCCGAGCAGGAGCAGGAACAACGCGGGGCCCGAGTGCAGAGGGAGACCGCATGGTGAATTATAATGAAATCACCAAACACTACAGAATACCCTCTAGCACACTGTTCATTAAATAAACAGCAGGCGACAGCCTGGCGCCTACTACAAACAAACACCTTCCCAAACCCGATCGCGTATATTCATTGTTATCCAGAGCTCTACGCAGATAAGTGCAAATACTGCAATTAGCGCGCAGACCTCAGACGCATAATCTGGGCTCGCCCCAACATAGTGGAAGGGCCAAGCAACACATATATACGAACGCGGAGCAGTGGGACACCGCGCTGCTCAGTTCAGACAGCGTGCACCAACCCCACTGAACACAAGACGTTTTGTAGCCGTCTTGGACCAGCCAAAATGAACTAGAACGTCTACAACTATTCAAGATGGCTACAAGACGTCTTTATATGTACGTCTTGAAGATGTCTCGCGAGGGACGGCTTGAAGGTGTCTTGTTAAGCTGTTTTAAGCTATCATCTTGCTAAGACGGCTACAAAACGATTTGTAAAAACGTCTCGAAGATATCTGTGCGGATCCTTATCCAGGTATATGTATACAATATGCATTTCAGTTCTTTCCGCTGCTTTATACGGTTGTTATATATTTAGCACCCATACTGGCCACGCAGTCTGTACTTAAAAACATGTACATGCACTGCCTTTCCTTTGGTTTGTCATATTACCATCCTGTAAGGTGTACAATTTCATTGGCTGCGCTGTACGTCCGGTCGTAGCGTCTATACGTATTTCACGAAGAAAAAAACATGAAGCAAAAGTAAAAAATGTGCTAGATTGAAGGCAGCATACATGCAAGACCTAAGGCCTTTAACCACGTTAATTGAGGAAACTGAAAAAGTGAAAAATAAATTCAAGGGTTGTACGTGCCTAAAATATGAAGCAGACCGTAGGTGGAGACTCCGGATTAATTCTGACCACCTGGGTTCTTTAAAGGGACACTAAAGAGAAACAGGAAGTTCAGCTGGAATAAAAGAGGGACCTTCAGGAATGCATGCAGTTTTTGTTGGGTGCAAAAATATGAGTTATTAGCGGAGAAATTCGTAAACAAAGACCAAATATCTCTTCCTCAATTTCTCTCACCCCACATTTGGCGCTGAAGCAGTGTCGTCACAGATTTCATTACTCTCGGCGAATCAGAATGCGCCATGATACGTCACCGCTTGCGTAAATGGCCGAGGCACTGGATGCAACATGGCTGCATGCATGGTCGCTGCGTTTGCGTTCGCCGCGATGGATACCGTTGCTGCAGCTGAAACTTGCAACGAAGAGCTCGCCAGGGAAGCAGGACTGCATTTCAGCGATATTCAGTGAAACGGAGCGCGAAATGATCCTCCGTGCTCGAGCGGTAGGTGTTTCCGCGTGCGATGGCGGTGAGCCGCCGGCCGCGCCGGCGGAGAGCTTCGTTTTCGTCGACGGAAGGCGAAGCGTCCGGTCCGCCAGGCGACGATGTTCCCGACAGAACAAGCGTAGAAAGTTGCGCACGTACTCGGTATGGTTATTTCGTGGCTTTATTTAATCACATTCAGCACTCACCGAGCCGCCAGTTTGCTGCTGCAGGGGCACCGGAAGGGGGTTTGATGAAGGCCGCATTGAGGGAACAGCTGCTCGAGAAAGGACTGGCCTCTGGGGCACGCCAAGATACTTTTCCAGGGCAGGATTATACACATAATCCGATTGCGAGAAATGCAGAGAGCACACGATCGGTTTCTCTGGCTATTTTGCCGTTTTATCATCGGCAGAGCACTGAGCCATTGCGAACGCCGGGGAGCCGGGGCTCACCGCGCGACACCACATGAAAGGACACAATCGAGTCAACACTGCCGCTGCCCCTGAGCAAGCACCTTGGGCCATTTATACAGCCCTCAACACTACACACACGAGGCATTTTCTGGCTGTTTCCCGCGAAGTCAACGTTTTTTGAGCCACGCAACACGCAACCAAACACCGTATAGAGCGGAACAGGCGCGCGCGACGATGCATTGACCAAAAACGAAACTATCACGACCGGATGTATCGCCATGCCATTTTTTTCGTATTTATTTAATTTTGTGCTAAACTTGTACTTCCTCGCTTGAAACGGTTTGAAAAGTTGGCAAATGCTGTTTATATACGTTTAAGGTGTATTTCATTTTGCGTTTTATTAACAGCGATTAATCGCTCTCGACCAATCGCGACCGGCCTGGATTTGTAATCTCCGACGTCAGAACGTGTAGTGCGGGAAATTCGAAGGGGCGTCAGCACCTATCCTTCCGTTTTTCGCTATTTTCTCGCCTATTAAACATCTGTTTGCAGTAAGAATGGTATGGCTGTGATCGTGAAAGGATAATCTACCATTTAAGCTCAACTTCCTGTTTCTCTTTAGTGTCCCTTTAAGATGCACATCAATCTAAGTACACGATCGTTGTTGCGTTTCGATCCTGTCGTACCCGCGATCTCTAGCTGAGCAGCGTGATGCTATAGCCACTTACCTACCGTGGCGGGTAACAGAAAAACGTGTGCCTACGCTGAGCAGCGGCGCAAATTTAGTGTGAGCGTTAATTTCAGATAGATGAACAGGTGAGTCCGATGATATATTTTTGTGGCAGAAGATCGACCTGCACAAAACCTGTGCGGTTTTCTGCAGGCTGCTACAATGGGCGTTTTTCGCACGATGCTAGTTCAACCTCCCCGCCAGCGCGTTATTTGACAGTCTTTAGCTCCTACGGCAATCTGCACATTGAGCTGCATCAAAATTCCGCTGTCAGCTGTTCAATCCAGTAGTAAAAAAAAAAAATATAGTATCGCAACTTAATCAATTTCTTATTACACTTTTCACCATCGTGTACTCCGAAGTTGTGAGACTGAATCGTTCATTTCATCGCTCTTTCAAATTAAATACCTATATACGCTCAAAAGCTATAGCTAAAACTGGCGCTATAAATAATGATGTGCACGTTGGGGGGAGAGCAGCATATCATGGCATTTCGTCTAGACGTGTTCGTTTTGCCCAATTATTTGCAACCACGTACCGCACGGCGATTTTAGAAGTGCACCACATATTGTAGTAAGCTTTGCCCGAAATTTTAATACTGCAACGTTTATTTGCGACATATTGGAAATGTTTTGTATGACCTTGCTTTGTATATTTACTTGGAATAGTTTTCACAATAGAAGCGCGCACTTAACAAACTCGTAACACTGCACCAAAACCGATATTTCAGTCACCAGGACTGCGCACGGTTGGCCAGCAGCTCAGTGCAGCCATATACAGTCGATGCATGGCGGGGGGGGGGGGGGGGGGGGGGTATTATGCCAGCGTCTACCTAGATTGGAGCGCTTAAGGCGGGCAAATTTGCTTTCGAAGTAAGTTTGTAGTCCACGTGCACTTCTCACAACGTTTACAAGGGCTTTGCCCAACATAAAACACCTTCGATAATTCGCGGTATCTTTCAGAGCCGCGTACACTGAATCTACTCTGTCTGCTTTGGACGTGTTCTTAGGTGCGCATTACAAAATTGCGATATCGTTTAGTATTGCTATGTCGCAGAGTTTTAAACTTGACACTTTCCAATTTTCGAGACTCTTTCGAAAGACAGCGCCGACATTAAATCAACATCTGCTTCCAGCCCATACTTGATTTTACATTTTATTTTAAATGCAAAAAACGTCATCGAAATCGGTGTAGCGATTCCTGAGAATGTCGATTTCACCATTCCTAACTATCCGGAGCTAACGCTGCAAGCATTGCGCATTTCAGTGCGCGCGCTCTACACGAGCGCGTTTCCGGAGTTTCCTTTCTCCATGCTAACGAAAGGCTAACGGCGCCGTGACTGGCAGACATGGAAGGAGGATGAGATTGGAATTTTCTACCTCCCCCCATGCCCGACGGCCCTGGCTGCATAGCGCCGTTGCCTCTTCACAACCACTCTCTCTCGACGCCTCCAACCTCACTTTGCCGTTCTCTCTCACGACCTGCCCTTCGAATCTTTCCCCTTTCAGATCTTTCACGGCGGGAAGCGGCGCCGGTTGCTCGGGCAAGTCGGTTCTCGTCCTTATTTTGTAGCGTTAGCTATACTGGCCTAGCCAAGCCCGTTTCGCGCGGCACATAAAGAGCCGTGCTGCGCAAGCGCAAGGATCAGTGATGTCACACGGCTTGCGCACCGGAGCTAGAGTGTACCACGGCCGGGCTCGACTAGCGCGCGCGCTCGCTTCTTACGGCCTTCGCATCGGGGCTAGTTCATGCCTATGGCCGCTGCTTCGAGGGGGGCGCTGCGACCCCACCCTCTTGCTCAGCTGCTCCCAGCCGATCTGTGCAGCGCGCGCAACGCTGGAAGATTGGGTCCGGCACGCTTCTTACCTCACCGTGCATTCAAGAACAAGTCGCCCAATTGTAGAGGACTCGTAAATGGTTCATCTAGGCTTCTTATAATTGGATGCAGTGTAACTGTATTAATACATCGAGCTTCTTTAAATTCACTGGGGCTGCATGCGCCGGAAGAAAAGCTCTGCGCCATCAAATGCATTTTTAGGAATGAAAATAAATATTTATTGCTCGTATGCACTTACAATGGTTGCCATACTTTCAGGCGAAAACTTGCGGGCACAATAGCTCACAAATGTGTCTTAATTCACAATTACAATCTAAAGTGTTTCCTTGGTGACTTGTGTACATAGGGATTGTCGTTTTCTTCAGTCAGTTGGTTTGACTGATTTACAAGGAGTATTCTCAGAAACTTCTCGATTTGCGGATCGTATCGCATGACTGTCGTCAACACCTTCAGGGCAGCTCAAGATGGGAGCGCGTTGTAAATAGGGCTGCACTGCTCTTTCAAGAACTTCTAGTACATTCCTGCGTGGCAGGTGTGCGGAGGCTTTATCGAAATAAAAAACGCTATTATTTATTTATATTTATTTTATAAATACTGCGATCACCATGCGGTGATTTTAGCAGGGTGGTACAAGCATAACGAATACATTAGTTTGGTATGTAGAGAAAATGCACACGTTAATAAAGAAAACTGTTATTTGAATAAATACAAAGCGTACAGATTGGGCACACGCAACGTTACTCTAAAGAAGTAAAACATTGTCACTGCAAACATGGCACAAACAAAAAAATGTCACTTTAAACATGATAAAAAAGAAGTTAATGTTGGCGCAGAGACGACGTCATTTTTTAGCTGGTTCCAGTCCACTACTGTGCGCGGAAAAAAAGAATACTTAAAAGAGTTGCTGCGTGAGGAAAAAGGAGTTATAGTGAAATTATGTATTTGCCGAGTAGCGCATCCGGAGGAGAAGGCTACGATCTTTGTTATGTCCATCTTATAATTCCCCTTTATTAGTTGATGCTATCTTGTCCAAATATCTTGTCCAAAAGCGCTAGAAACTCGGGCTAGAAACTCATTGCTTGGGAACTGGTGCAAAGAAACACCGGGTGTTTTTCCGGAACGGGACTTGCAATACGGAAGACAGCAGTACATCATCCCACAGCAGTTATATACGGATGTGCAATGAACGGCGCCAAGTCTTGGCTGTGGCCGCGCGTACTAAAGGCTGTACGACCGTCTTCAGGATGGATGGATGAAGAACTTTATTAGTGTCCTTTTGGGCGCGGAGCCCACAAATTACTTCATATTCAACGAAACTGACAGAGCACCGAATAAAATGCGCGGGAAAACGATCGTGCGAGCGCGAAGGCAAGCGCATGTACGCGGAGCAGGGTCAGGGTCGCAGCGCCCCTACCGCCGACGGGTGGCGAAACGTGCTGAGAAACTCTCCTATTGTTTCCCCGACGGGTGAGAAGGCCGTACGAAACGAGCGCGCGCGCCAGTCGAGCCCGGCCGTGAGTGTACTAGAAGCTCTACTACAGTGTACTAGAGTATTCTAGTACACTGTAGCTCTACCGGAGCCACCGGAGCCGGCACCTCTCGCGCACTCCGCCGCCGCCGCGCGCGACTCACCGCCGCCGGTGTGCGCATTCCAGAGGAGTGATGTCGTAGCCGTGGTAGACGCACTGGCGCCGGCGCTCGCTCGCGGTGCAGTCGCCGTCTGACACTGCGCTGGAGCCGCTGCGCTTCTGACTGGCGTTTGCCAGTGTGGTATAGCCATGGAGAAGGAGAGCGCAAATGCTGCTCAACAGCGCATGCAGAAGAACGGAGAAGCTTGACTCATCGGATCCCGAAGTAGTTGCCTGGCAATTAGCGGTTGAGCGTAGGAGACAACTAGGAAAGCTAAGAATAATCAGCTGAACCTTTGCTAACGCTACGTATATCCTGGCATAGCCGAGCTAAGCCACTGCAACTATTTTTGTCTTTGAAAACTAGCAGAGCGTGCTCTCCATTTTGTGTCTACGATGCGTTAACCAAGGACCGTTGCTGACCCTCGGAGTACGCGGCGTCGCTTCTTTGACTCGGAAAGCGGATCCTGCCTCGTCGATACGGACAAAAAAAGTGAGTACCGCATGAAAGTGCCTTATTTCTGGGAATTGTTACCCCCAAATGCCCTTTGTATGGGCATGCCACGTTTGCGCGATGCGTTCGAAAAGTATACTGTGAGCTTGCCGCTGTCTTGAATTAAACGTTGATACATGTTTGTCACAGATCAAATAATGCTTGCGAATATCCATTTGTGAATAACTTTCATGACGCGTTTTCGTGTTTTCCTCGATGATCCTGGCAACGTGCGAGATATAGCGCTGCACTGACAAATTTAATTCCTTATTATATTGCAGTCGTCCATGGTCCGTGGAATGCGTTCGGGACAGTTAGTGTCCCTGTGGGGGCGAAATGCTAAAACACCCGTGTACTTAGATTTAGGTGCACGCTAACGATTCCCAGGTGGTCCAAATTATTCCGCAATTCCTCACTTTGGCGTGCCTCATAATGCAGATCGTGGTACTGGCGCGTAAAACCCCATAATTTTTTAACGTTAAGGAGAGTCAAATACTCATGACAGGTTTATCACAGCTGCTGCTGTAGGCATGCCGAAACTTTAGGGCTTCAACTAGCGTCGCTCGTTTGGCGATACAGAACGCTGCTTCCTCTTATAGTGGCCCACCATTCCCGCATTGTTGGCGATCACGAACGCGATCAGGCAAACTTGCGTAGCCGACATAATTTGTTTGGCATGTTTATTGTTATTCAATTCCTGGCTGGCGCGGTAGCGCCGTTCAAAAATATTCCCGCCTGGAATCTTGATGCCCATTGTTCTTGCATAAAATCGCGCGCTTTCTGTTACTGCGCTTGCTTGCAATGTGTTACGGTGTTACGTTTCAACTCGTATTGTACTGTTTGCGTGTGGGCCACCTGTTTTATTATTTTGATTTCCGTTTAGTGACGGTAATGTAACTTGTAATATGCATTCGGTCGAGCTACAGTGACCCACGTTTCGAATCTATTGATTGCTGGTTGGCACTTCTAAAATATTGCGACTTTGTGGGTGCCTGCTCATGGATGCAGACTCAGGAACACGCCGTTTTGCGCATAATTTTCTTTCGCACTATCAATTTAACCCAGTAACTGTGCGTGGCTTAAATTAATTCGCATCGGCGTTCGTACTGCAAGTTATAACCTCAACTCATAATCTACTCGCGCGTAGCGTCAAGCGTTGAGCAAACTTAGACACTTGCAGCGTTGTATCAGCAAGCTGAAGCGCTGGTAAACAGACCGATGCATGAGAGAGTGGTTTCCTGTTATGCGCATAACGATGGGCCTTTGTTATCGCAAGACTAATTATTTGCACCGCTGAAAAGGTCATTTCTTATTCCTATTGTTCCATAGACATGCGGAAAAGTCAGGCCGCATTATTGTTCCAGAGCGGATTATGTGTTCATATACAAGGTGTCTTTTTTTTAGCGGCAACAATTTTAAAAAAAATGCCTGTGGCAGATAGCACAATTATAACCCTTGATCAAAATTACTCGATAAGGCGGCCATTACGTTACGAGAAACCAATATGCTTTTCGAATAATTTACTTAATTGCGCTAATAAACACTAACTACTTTGCAGCACATATTTTAATCTACGCATTGTAGTTAGTGGGTATGAAATGCATATCGACTTAGAACGAGATTTGAGAACTACGCTAGTTTCGATATAATAATTTTAAATGTGTCCACCGAAATGCATTGGCGTTCCAGTTAGTGTGTGCTTCAATGTATGAATCAGCCTTTTCTTAAAAATTAAGTTTAAAAACTGTGCATTTTTACTGCAAGTTTGATACTGCATATATCGAAACCGTTGCCATCCTCAGAATTTGTTCCAAGTCGATATGCCTGGCATAATCACTAGCTACGATTAAAATATGTGCAGTGAGGTAATCAATAAAAGTTCTTTAATGTAACTGTCAATTGTTCAATTAAAAGTTTTGATTTTTCGTTGAAGTAATAGGCCACCTCATCGAGTAATTTAGAACAATTTGGACAGCACAATTGTGCTGTCTGCCACATGTTCTTAAAATTTAGTTCAGCTGAAATAAAAAGTACCATGTAGAATGAGAACATACCGTATGTTCTCATTCTACAAGGTTTTATTTTTTTTTAACTGATTCAAATTAAAAAAAAAAAAACATTGCATGTGGCAGATAGCACTTAGGCAAGTGCAATGGTCCAGTCATATCACATGCCTCAAACCATTACGTTATTAAGCTGCTTTCTGTGTCACATAGAGAGAGAGAGAGAAACATTGTTTAATGAAATGCTGGAGATGGTAGCCTGGCTATTCGCCTGACATGCTATCCCAGGTGCTTAATAACGTAATGGTTTGAAGTAGTGATATGACTAGCCTATGGCGCTTGTCATGTAATTGTCATTTTAATTGAGTATGTTGTTACCGGTAAGCTGAACCAACCGCTAAGTAGGTTGAGCTTACCACTGAGGCGAGGATGACAGAAGAAAGTGAATACGCCATTGAGGCCTCAGTAATGACAGAACAAGATGTTGGCCTTAAGAATAACACACGGATGCAATGTCAAATCGTTTGCGCCTTTAAATAAATAAATTCTAAGTGTGGTCTGTATGTGCGGCATATGCATTTTTGTGTCCTCATTAACTGCTAGTTTCGACCGAATTTTTTTTTATGCTTCTTCACTTGGTTATTGACAAATCTATCAGTCCTAATTTAAACCACAAGAATGATTAATACGTAGAATTTTGCTCACATTGACTTGCATACTTTGCAATAGCTAGGATAATCAGTTCAAATTCAATGCTGCATCTGGCTTATGTTTTCTCTTGGTTCTGGAGTTCATGTTACAAGAAGAAAAAAAAAAGAAACAAAGGACGCCGATCAAAAAGTGCTAATAAGAATTTGACGTACGGAAGCCTTGATCAAAACACGAAATGCTCGAAACGACGGCATTCTGCGTCTGCAGGCAGGATATTGCCATCGTTGCGATACAGCGTTTTTTTTTTCTGTAGTTTTCTGTAGTCTGGATAGCAAGGTATTCGGGAAACTCTTTTCAAATCCAGTTTCTTTACCAATGATAGAAGCCTTTTCTCGTCGGTGGCATATTCAGCCTGCCACGTGCTCCGCAACTGCAATGTAAACGACATTGTTTCTTCACTTCTGATTCATTTCTAATTCATCTATTTGACATAATTTCTTGCTTCAAGCGGTTTCGAGAGACTGCTTTTGCTGATGTAAAGATAGTCGCGATTCGCGCAGGCTGTTCTGTATACAATGCTTGGAACATATCTTCTGAATCTTCACATCTGCCTGTTCATGCTGCAACTAGCGGGCCTAAACGTGGGACATTGACTTCATAGGGTTTCAGAACAATTGCGATGGCCTTGCTCACTCAAGTGACATAGGCGAGGGTCGTGCGAGCTCGAGGGCGCGCGTGGCGGGCAATGGGGCAGGCCTCAACGATATTTCATGGAACGAATGAACATTTCCGGTTATGCTCACTCGGACGTAATCTGTGCAAGTCGTTTTCAGAAATCTGGTCGCGAGGATTTTAAAGCAAAAATTTTACGGCGATCCCGGCAAATTTGCTCTTAATCAGAACGCTCAGGGCAGTGGCGTATCAGGTGGGGGTGGGTGACCGGGCTTCCGCCCCTCCCCCTCTCCAAATTTTGTCTATTTCTTTAGGCCGGCGCCCTGCTCCCTTTTGTGCCTGGCACGTCGCCTATATTAACAAAGGCGCGTATCCTTCGAACGTGCGGCTATTATGGGCATTCGCGTCTGAACGCTTCTCCGACGCCTGGGAGCTTAAATAAACGAAGCACCACAGTCAGGACGATCGCAGTGCTTTAGCTCCCCCAACCCCACCCCTGAAAAAAATATCCGGGCTACGCGCCTGGCTCAAATTACGTCGCGAACATTCTGAGTGCGGTTACCCCGGAAGTGTTTCATTCGTTGCGTAGAACATCGTTCAAGTTGACCAGTGACCTCGCTTGGCCGCGCGTCCTTGAGTCGACGCTGCCATTCAACATGTCCCAAGAGGAGGCCTTGTCACGTTTTCTGAAAACCTATGACGCGCGGCGCATATATGTTCCTGCTTGCACGTTGCATCAGGAACATGTGAAGGACACGGTGTAGAATTGTTTTTCGGCGCAAACTGCTACTACATTTAAATCAACAAAATATGCAATTTCGAAAAAGGGCTTGCAGCATGTGTATGATTTGAAAACGAAAAATGTCGCTTGCGATGTAGTTGTGGATGACGTGGCAACCTCCAACCATGGCACTGGCCTTCTTGGACAAGGATGTTGTTATCGCCAAGAATCCGGATTTCACGGTAGTATATCGGGAGCTTGCTACCGGGGCTACAGATAAGGCCGAATCGCAGCGATGGCATTATTGCATCTGCATACGGAAGATACCTAGGTCGGATTTCTAACAGTTAGTGTTTCCAAACAAGGCTGCGGTATAAATGAGTTGGAACTCTTACCAGTCATATGCAATAAAATCTTTTTATAGCGAAGCCCAAGGGGGAGCCAAAATTACGTCATTATATCCATTAATGCCGTTCACTGCAATACATGCGCAATGTCGCGCACAAATTTCAACTTGTATAGAAGAAGACGGCTTTTCGGCCAGCAGAACCACTACATGGCCACGTGCTCGCTGAACTTCTGATAAAACAGCAAAAGAAACTTCGGTGTCCTTAACACACCACTTCTTAGCATCTGACACGATTGCCTTTACGATAGCTGCCTTCTGTTTCAATGTGATGATCTTTCGTTACCGCTTTTATTTGGGTCGTCTCCAGCATCGCGAAACCGCTGAAACGGTGACAGTTGAATAGGTTGCACGCTGCGACACCAACAATGCTCGTCATGTGCGAGCAGCACGTGGTACACACAGGGAGGCGTGGCCTCTGAAATTGCACCGGCGCAATCTCTGAGGCCTCGCCTATAGCTGCACTAACTAGCCTGCGCGGTGCCGCAGTGAGAGGAATTGCCACGGCGATCTAGAGTCTGTTTATGCGCACCTACGCGTAGTGGTGACAAGGACCAGTGTTGAACGGTGGATTCAACGCAAATACGTAAACGTTTTAAACATCGGCAAGGAATGTGTGCTCTACCCTGCGGAAAGCAGAAGCGAGCCTGCAAGGGTCGGGCATTTCTTTTTTCGGAGAAAACTGAAGTTTGGTGTATCTATTGGCAGGATAATTTTACTTCGTTGAAACGAGGTTATAAAAACATTCATCTCTTCGGTGATTTCAGCGGGAACGTCATTTTGTTGTATACAGTAATTTATATCCTGTTTCTTATAACGAAGTTTCACTGTAACATATTTGTTAATCTTTTGTCTTACCTTCTAATTGCAGGTGCAAAATCTGAGGCCAAGCATCATTAGAACGCGCTAAATTTTCTGCGGGTGCATCATCAGCCTGTGGAAATGTCTAAGCCAGTTCCCTGAATTGTGAAGTGACCAATTATAACAGACAGCCACAATGCAAAACTCTAGGAAGTGCATTAGAAACATTTTGCTTATGTAGTGGCAGGTTACTGATTTATTAAAAATTCTTTCAAACCTTTGACCACTTTAGCAATTCATTTGTGTGAACAATCTTGCTTTATGTTAAGCCTACGTGGCTTTGACACGTGTTTATCGCTTTTGTGGCTTTGCCAATGTTTCAGTGTTGCTATGGTAGGTTGTAAGAAATGGGCCATAGGGATTCGTACTGTCGGTAAAGCCAACCTTTTTTCAATATTGCAAAGAATACGAACATCCTCATTGATTTCTCTATATAGCAGATAACAAGGAGACACTCAATTCCTTTATAATTAATGCTATAATGGAAGGGTGTTTGGTGTATCTAAATTCTTGAGTGTGCCAAACATCCATGCAAGGAAAACTTCTGTAATAGTGTTGCAGGAGTCTTTGATATTATTCCATCTGCAAATCTTGATCAGTGTTGACAACGTAAGTAAAATGATATTGGGTCTTCCCGGACCATAATGGGCAATGTATGCCGTTTCTAGCAAGATCACTGAAGCTACGCAACATTTCGTTGGATAGTTGACATCGGAAGGAGACAGACCATCTGGATTGTAATATGACGTAATTTCAGCTTCTAGAGACTTTAAAATATGCTAGTGCTTCCCCTAGCTCACAATAGATTACGTGTTGAACTAAAGTTTAGAGAGTTCAAATCCGTTGTACTTAATATAGTGTGTATATATTGACAGTCACCGTGTTTATTCCTTATTTGTTTCTTCACTTTTTTTCCACAACGGGAAGACTTGGTAACTTTATGGAATACATTGTGTTGAAATAACCTACGTCGTGTTCAGATTTCACGTCCTCTGCACTTTAGACTAAGTATATTTACACTCACTATCTTTTGTAAATACTGTAAAACAATTTAGGGCTTAATTAGCTAAATACGAACGGCTAGAAAAGGTCATGCCTTAGTTGGCAAGTAGATGTTTAAAGCATTTAAAAACGTTTTCAAGACATCCTCAAAACGTCCAGCAGCACGTTTTGTAGCCGTTTTCAAAACGTTCGCAAGATGTCTTGCAAGACGCTTTCTAGCCGTCTTTAAGACGTCTACCAGATGTCTTGCAAGACGTCTGATATCCCAAATTTGGCGGTGCATTAGACGGTCTTAGAGACGGCTACCGAACGTTTTAAGACGTCCGACAGAATCTTGGTAAGATGTCTTCAAGAAGTCTTAATCTCCTGCCAGAACGTCTCCAAGACGTCCTGTAACCGTTTAAAATGGTTTTGAAGACGTCTTGCTTATCTTGTCAAGACGTCTTGAAGACGGCTTCTAGACCAATGTGTGTTCAGTGGGAACTACAAGTGATCAGGCAAACCGAAGATACCGCTAGGACCCAAGGGCTCCTGGTCGCTATCTAAGGGAGGGGAGACAAAGTCCTCTTACACTTGCAGTTTTCAATAAAAGTTCTTTCTTTATCTCTCTCTTCCTCTCTCCTTGGCTCCGCTGTGTCTTCGTCCTTCATGCTGTGTGGGATGCATGTTCTTTGGCAGCGGGGGGGGGGGGGGGGGGCGGATTATCACATTTCTGATCTCCCTTGTCATTTCGTCCTTCTCTCCGTGTTAGGTGTGGTGGTTAATACCCAATCTTTCTAATATACTTATTCCTGTCTTGGTCTTAGAGAGTCTTTCATACTGTGATATGCGCTGAGCTTCTATGAGTTCACCCAATGTGTTGTGTAGTCCTAATGCTCGTAGTCTTTCTGTGCTAGTGCTTATTGATAGTCCTAATGCCTGCTTGTAAACCTTCCTTATTAAACGTTCTAGTTTGTTCTTTTCAGCCACATACCATCTGAGGTATGGTGCTACGTATACTTTTCTATTTAGGACAAATGCCTGTACCAGTCTTATTCGTGTCTTTCTCGCATTCCGTTGTGCTAGTTAGTTATCCTTTTAATTAATCTGATAAATTGAGAAACCTTTCTCTCTAATTTCCCGATTGTTTCCCCGTTGTTGTCCTTGGTCTGTATTATTAGTCCTAGTATTCTGATTTTATCCACTTTAGGTATAAGTGTTCCATCCGCAGTTCTTAGCTGTATTTCTGCTTCTTCTGGCTCATTCCCTTCTTTGCTACTGTTTGGTTGGCGTCCTCTTCGTGTGGGCATGTATAGCAATAATTTCGACATTTCTGCCGAGCAGGCCAGCCCGGTCCCTTCTAAGTATGGTTCTACTGTCTCTATTGCGTTCCGAAGTGTTTGTTCTATTTGCCCATCACTGCCACTGTTTGCCCATATGGTGATGTCATCGGCGTATAAGGTGTGATTTAGGCTATTTCGTTTAGTTTGGTTGGCAATCCGATTAGTGCTAGATTAAATAGCATTGGCGATATGACCAATCCTTGTGGCGTGCCTGCGCTGCCTATATTTATTTCTTTTGATTCCAAATCTCCTATATTGATTTTTGCTTTTCTGTCAGTTAAGAACTCTCGTACATAGTGGTATGTTCTTTTTCTTAAGCTTAGCTCTTTCAATCTGTTCAGTATTGTTGTGTGCGGTACGTTGTCAAACGCCTTTTTTAAATCAAGGCCAAGAATGGCTCTAGTTGATCTACTTGGGTCGGCTATGATTTGTTCCTTATGCTGGAGCATTGGGTCTTGAGAAGATAGGTTCCTTCTAAATCCCAGCCGTGTGGTGGGAGTACATCTTGGAGCACTGCACGGGCCGATTTTTGCGGCCCGGGCCCGGACCGGGCCCGTTTTTACATTGGGCGGCCCGCCCGAGCCCGATCAAAACATTTATGGCGAGACCCGGGCCCGGCCCGGAAATAATCTGCGTTACCCGCCCCGCCCGGCCCGGCCCGCCACCCCTTTACCTTAAGCCCGAGCCCGGCCCGAGCCCGGCTCGAAACCGGCCCGAGCCCGGCCCGAGACCGGAAAATACATGTTTTTTCAGAGTTGAGAAGCTCGAGAATAACTCGCAGAAACCCCGAGCCCGGCCCGGGCCCGCGTCAAAAAACCCGAATCCGGCCCGGGCCCGGGTCAAAAAGCACACGCCGTGCCCGAGCCCGGCCCGAGCCCGTGAAAAAACTGCTCTACCCGGCCCGGCCCGGCCCACGGGCCGGGCCGGGCCCGGGCTTTCGGGTAAGCCCGAGCCCGTGCAGTGCTCTAGTAGATCTATGTCTTCCATGTAATTTGTAATTCTCGTTAAGACTGCCGGTTCCATTAGCTTTCCTTCACAATGTGAGGGATACAGGCCTTAGATTCTCCAATTGTAGGCGTTTTCCTGGCTTAGGTATTAACATGACATGCGCTGTCTTCCATTGTTTTGGAATTTGTCACGCTTTCCAGCATTTATTAATATAATCTGTTAGTTTTGTTATAGACTCATCATCTAGGTTTCTTAACGTTTTGTTGGTTATCCCGTCTGGTCCGGGTGCCAATTTGGTATTGAGTTTATGCTGTGCTGCTCTTATTTCTGATTCACTAAATTCTTTGTCTAGATCTTCGTTGGTTCTTCCCGTGTAATTTGGATGTGCAATCGGCTTGGCTTGCGCAATGTATTAACGCGATAGCGTTAAGGGCCCCGTGTCGTAGAAAATTCGGCGTCGGTGACCGGCGTCGGCGTGCGATGTCAGCGTCGGTGACGGAGAAAATCATCCCCAACCAACCCAACCACCCTGACCGCGCAGGCCCTCCACGTGGTTCAAAGTTTTGGTGAACAAAAATTGAATTTCTTACAGTGAAATCTGTCAGAAAAATTGTAAAGTACGACTTTACCATTCGGCGTCGGATTCGCCGTCGGATTGTTTACCATTCGGCGTCCGATTGTAATTTTTAAATGTCCGAGAAAACATAATTCTGCTACGAGGAAACTCAAACACAAACCCCTTTTCAGCATTTCTACCAGACCTACAGCCGCGCGCTCGGGTACTTGCGAAAATGATATCCAGATGGCGCTCGCATCCTTGGCGGGTCAAATTGGGACTTCGCCTGCTAATGCGCTTTGGACACGCGCGCGCGTCGGGGCAATAGCAAACAATTAATAAAATAATAAAAAAGGTGCTAGGGCATTCACATTTTAATATAAGACCACTTATATTGGCCCTGGTAAAACGTCTTCCCAGTATAGCATTTCTATTTAAAAGTGAAGCCGAATTTAAGGGGATCGGTGTAAGCTTGGTCTTTGTAGGCTGGCTTTCCCACTGTTCAGTGCTGCATTGAATGAATCCTACTTGCGGGATGCGAACGATGCGATGCGAACGGGTCCCGATAACGCGACCGCGTTCTACTCTGAAAGGCGAAGCTTAAGCGTCCTCCAATTTTTTTTCCGATACTTCCTTCAGTAAGTCCTGTTCCGTTCCTTTATAGGCATAGATTATTTTAATAATATTTTGCCTGTATGCTGTTTTGGTTTCTTCCGGGTTGAGCAGGTACCTGAGTAAATTCCATGTTTTTGCTAATCATAACTGATTGTCTATGTCATTACATGTGTCTTCCCAGTACTGTCTGCATAAGTTTTGTGCATATTCTTCTATCTCTCTATTTAGCTCGGCAGTTTTCTTTATGAGTGTTCTGTTATGTCTCTGCTTTTTCCATCTCCTTTGTAGCCCCTCTTTCGCTTCCCCCATATGGAGGAGCCTGCTGTCTATGGCTTTGTAAGGCAAGTATAGCAAAAAATTAACCATGTTGTATGGTGCCCCTGTAAAGAGTGCGCCGCCATAGATGTCGGTATGTTGAGGCAAAGCCGACATGCAGCACACTTTTGGGAAATGAAGCGAGTTCGTTTGGGATGAACAGGGCTCGGAGCGTTACGATGGTGTCTGAAAGGTGCCCACAAGAAGCGAAAATTAGTCTCAGAGTAGCTTAATTAACGGTACCACCGTAATTAGGGCAAATATAGTCGAAATTCAACCGCAGTGCACTGTACACTACTATTTCGGGGATCGGCCCACCTTGCTGTTTAGTAAAAAAAAAAAAAAAAGCGTCAACCAAGTGTCAAGGTAAAAGAAGACAAGGTCGACATGATTAGGTGTGAAATGTGATACGAATAAGATCCGAAATTAGTGTATAATGAACATGCAAAAGAGACAGAAAGAGACATATTACGGAGATTATCAACGCTTAATAATCGAAGAATTTGAACCACAATGTGAGCACGCGTTCAAGCGCGCTGCATAGCTTCAAGTGAGGTAAACACGACTTTCGCAAATGCGTTACTTTACAGAGGGCTTAACTTGGAATAAGCGCTTGTATTTGGATTGATAATAGTGTCGATGAATTTCAGCAGTACAGTCTTAAGGCGCTCAAAGTTCCTGCGCAATCGCATCGATGATTTTTTCGATCTGTTTTATCGTTTTCCTGAGAATCTTGGCTGTATCCGAAGCCCGGTCGGCAGCCCCCTGCTCTGCAATGCTCGGCGAGTCGCGAATATGGCGCAGCTCCTAGTAATTGCTCATACTCCATCAGTCTTTTTTTTTTTTTTGCTCATCGAGCACTTGCGCAAAGTCATTCCGCAACTCATTAGGCAACTGGTTGACAACCCCGACTTTGCATGGGACACACCGGTGCCCGAGTGTGACGTCACATCTGCCGATTCTAGTTTCTGCAGGGTTTTCAACCTGGAGATGTGACGTCAAACACGCGCACACGTACTACAGTTTTACCATGAATAAATTTGCTCATTCCCTGGCTGGACATGGTGATTTCGTAGGCTGCGATCTTCACTCGGAACAAGCAGCTCGCCATCAGTAGACGTTAACACCAACACCGACAGCCTGTCGCTTCCGCGCACCAACTGACAAGGATTAAATAAGTAATGCGGAAGCCACCGACAATGACTGTCAATGTAAAGCCCGTTTCACATGGTGCGATTTTGCAGCTGCGGGAAATAGGCCGCCGGACCCTTCGTGCTTGCGATTTTTCGATGTTCGGCGTGCTGAACTTCTCCGCGAAAACGCAGATGCCGTGGTAGCCACTGTAGCGGTGGAAACAGACGACCAATAGGAGGCGGCTCGCTCATACGTCATCGCCAGTCAGAATGCTTAACGAGTGTGCGAAAAACGCAGCTTCCGTAGATCGACGTGAAACGGGATTGCGAATTTCGCATCTGCGGAAATCGTAGCTGCGAAAAACGCACTGCAAATCCCACAATGTGAAACGGGCTTAAGCAAATAGCCCGAACAAATGCATGAATGAACGAACGAGCAAGCAACACTGCCCGCCCTCCTTACCACTCCTTTCTACGCAGCTGGCACTATTTCCCTCTGCAGCTTCGATCACCTTGCCGGAGTTCCTCCGTGGCAGCCGCGGAGAGCGAACGCGTTTGCCAGCGTCAACACCGTCAGTCTTCGACGGGACGCTCCTCTGCCTCTGCGGTGCATACTTCTCGTGGCCGACGCCACATCGTCCACGATCGCTCAAGTTCGACCTACCATCACCGTGCGACCAACCACGAAAACGGCCGAAAGAGCCAAGGAAAGCTATTCGCTTTAAAAACGAGTAAGTACATAAACTGCGAGATTAAGACAAATAACAAATCGCATCATCGTAGATTGAAGGGAATCGAACAGTACCAAAGATGGGACGAGCCGTCAGGTGAAGACGACGCGCACTTGTTCGATTCCCGTCATCGTGCACCAACCAGTCCAGTTACGCCCACTCGTGCATCCACGGTACAAAAGCTTGGTGGACGCGAGCCCTGTTGTGACATGCAGTTTTCCTGGCACGAAACTACAGGATCCAAATTACCTTGCACGATGAGCTTGATGTTGAGGTTGTCAGCACCGTAGGCGTTGGAGGCATGGCAGGTGAAGAGAGCCGCGTCTCGACGTTCCACCTTTGTGATGACGAGCAGCGACGCAGCGTGCTTCGGGGAAGCGGATGACTCCTCACGGAAAGTGTAGCTGCATTGACAGGTAGATGCATGCCAAATTGACCGAAACAACTCAACGGCGAAGCCTAATAAACAGTACGATAACGTGCGCCTGTGATGTGCGCATACGGCAGCTCTTTATAGCGAGCGAAATGCACGTCACTAATCATGCTCGGCATGTGCCTTCTAGTATGTATGGTACTTATAAATAAATGTTACAACCATATGATGCCAGGAGGTAATTTAGCCAGGAGGAAATAGGAAGAATTAGTTTTATCTTATCTAAGTGATTCATTAGGTATTGATCATGGTTAGAAGTACGGTAATCTGAATAGCAAAGAGAAAAAGAGAAATAAAATTGGAAGAAAATAGAACATTTGTCTTTTCTTTCACTTTCTTTCCTTTTTCTTTGTCTATTTTTAGGTCATATGAGGCATTCTTTCTCTATTGGGCATCTTTAACTTTAAACCTCAAAGATAAATTAACAAGGCAATAAAGCAGTAGTTATAATAACAACAGATAGTGAAACGAACTTCGTTCGTTTCACTATCTGTTGGCTCCATTGGTTCTTACTAAAAATCAGACCTCTGGATTCATTATTTTTTTATCGCTGAGCTACAACTGTGCGGATGCGGAGATTAAAAGTAAACTTGTAGGATGGGCCTATGCTCGATGTTTCGAATAAGATTAGAATAATACACAAAGACTTCTCGTATACATATTCCAGATGAACTATTCGGTATTTACAAATATTTAAAAGTAGCGAATATTTTGCAACATCCCACTGTTGAAGTCTGGTTACTGCTCCTAGTCTGCTAAACAAATTTTCACAAATGATCAAAACTGAAACAACGACAAACATTTTTGAGGCAACGAAGAAACAAAACCGGTAATGCAAGCTTGGTTTTCAGCTTTCGGGTGGAAGCCTACGTGCCGGCTTGTGATTTTTGCTCGTATACAGTCTTTCAGTGCGTGTTTTTGGCAGTGTAGTCATGTGGCAGTTTTATCTTTTACGCTACAACCAGTGCTGCTTTTCATTTTGAACTAGCATCCTACATCTGCCTAAGGTATGCAAGTCCATCAGCAGCTTTCTTTTTTGTTTTGTTTTTCAACATGTTCTGGTCTTTTTTAGGCGAGAGCCTTAAATAGCTCATGGGTCGAAAATTTGACCGTCCGGAAAATTCAATGGCATAAAATGCGGGGGTCAAACGCTCGACCTTTGGTGGGAGTCGAACCCACGATCTTTGATGTTAATTAGAGGGATGTTAATGGTAAAGTTAATTAAGGTAGGATTAATTAACGCACTTGGACCCCCGACCTTTGGCGGGAGAAAACAAGTAATAGGAAGTAACAAGACATTCAAAGAGGAACGTGATGATGATGTATGGAGTTTAATGGCGCAAGCGCCAAGATGGCCATAGAGCGCCAAGAAATGGTGTGATGTCGATGGTGTGGGCAATCAAAAATTATATTTCTGACATGGCTGTATAGTGGCCTGAAAATAGTCGCTGTAAAAATCGTAAAATATGCTATATCTATATCAAAACTGTGACCACAACACATGAGTTCTGCTATGAGCATAAAAAGTAAGCTATGAAGGATCATAGACTAAAAGATGAGCACCAGTAGCACTACTGCCTTACTGCCACCCTTTATTGCAAGGGCGTGGAGGCACGTGCCATAACAAGTAGTACTGTCGCAACAGCAGCCTCTAGTGAGAGGTCGTGCTGCGATCTCCTCGCCTGATGACCTGCAATGTGCTAACATCATGTAAAAAGCTTAAGACTGAATTAATTTCAACAATTGAGTCTATACCAAGGAGCATCGCTGGGTGAAAAGGAATGTGATGTCGAATGAGAATGTCAAGTAATTTATTGAATGTCTCGTGAGCGCGCAGGCCTTCGCCTTCATCCTTTCTGTAGTCTGCTCATGTGACTGCTAACATTTCCTGCAGCCATTTATTTGGCGTTTCTCCAAAGCGTCATACAGAAGCCATTTATTCTTGGAAGGCAAGTTTGCAGCCAGGCTGTAAAGATATTCAGAGGCAACTCTCGCTGCGTGTTTTTATCGCGACAGCAATTATATTGACACTTCAAGCTGATTTCTGCCGTCGGCGTCATCGTCACCGTCGCCGTCGGCGTGAGGTTCCGTATAAAGTCCAAGGGCGATAAAATCGTCGCCGCGCGCCGTATGTCCGAGTGAAAGCGCGCGTGGGACGCGCGCTATCACGGAGAGCGAACGCACGGCGGAAAGCAAAGGCGACTTCCGTGGCGCGAAACGCCGTGGTGGTATGGGAGGGTGGGAAGGAGGGAGGGGGGGACGCTTTGCTGCGGCACCAAATGCGTATCTTCCAACCGGGCGCAAGGGGAACTGGCGACGCAATCTCGCACGCGAAAGGAGCGAAGCGGGAAGGCAGCGCGGGAGGGAGGGGGGGGGGGGGGGGGGCGGCTTCTACTCTGCCAACAAATGCGTTCATGTACATTGCTGTTTGCGCTTGGTTCTTTATTATGTTTGCTGCCAGTGCTGTCGCGCGCGCCGTATCTTGCAAGCGATCTCCACACGGCTCTGACCTTTGTATGCGCTGTGCATTCGGCCGCTCAGTTTCCGTTGAAGCGATAGACCGCACGAACCTTCGCTCGCTGCGGCGGCTGCGTTTGCTGCCAGCGTTTTGACAGTGGCTATCTGCGGTCATCGAGCGTGATCTATTCATCTGTGCTTGTGCGCGCTGACACCACGCTTGTTAATTCAGTTAGTAAGTGAATGTGTCCAACTTTATGCAGCCGATAAAACTACTATCCCTACTCCGAATAGCTCTCTGATAATTTGCTATCGCAATTGATGCTTCGCCTTTCGGGCGAAACTGCGACATTTTTTTAATGACAATGAGTAATTTTGTGTTTAACACCGATGCATCATTGCTGATAGCTGTCTTTTTTGCACTGGTACCTAATTCATCCTCATCATCATCAGCCTATATTTATGTCAACTGCAGGACGAAGGCCTCTCCCTGTGATCTCCAATTACCCCTGTCTTGCGCTAGCTGATTCCAACTTGTGCCTGCAAATTTCCTAACTTCATCACCTCACCTAGTTTTCTGCCGACCTCGACTGTGCTTCCCTTCTCTTGGTATCCATTCTGTAACTCTAGTGATCCACCGATTATCCGTCCTATGCATTACATGGCCTGTCCAGCTTCATTTTTAACAGCAAAGCTGTTTAAGCCAGCCGTAATTTGTGGTGCGTAGCCGTGGTAGCCATAGCAATCCGAAAGAGGAGGAAGAGGAGACCGCGTGCGCATGCACGCGGTCTCTTCCTCGCCAGCTCCTTGCCTTCACGACTCCCGCTTCCCTTCTCTCCGCGGCGCGCCTTGCCAGAAGAAAATAAAAAAGCGAAGGCTTGCACTAGGCCGCGCAAAGATCAAGACACAGCGAAGCTGGCCGATTGATATCGAGCGGCTAGCCTCAAACGCGTTCGGCGTCGCCAAGCAGCAGCGTTCTTGAAACTGCGCCAACCTTCTTTAGCCTGCCTGCGTTTGTGGCACGCCAGGAGCGCTGTCGCTGTAGGCGCCCACACGTACAGCGCTAGTCATGCGAAATGTCGCGAAAGGGAACGTACCTTCAAAAATTATCGCTCGAGAATACCTTGCTACGTGCGTAGTTAAGTTAAACCAAGTTAAGACCTAGCAGCAACCAAGTTGATACCTGGCAGTAGCAGCCAGTAAGCTTCGCTGTGCCTAACCTTTGCACGACCAACTGCAAAATTGCCTGATTTTTTCCGCTTAATGTCAATTAGAATATCGGCTATTCACGTTTGTTCTGTGATCCACACCGCTCTCTTCCTGTCTCTTAACGTTAGGCTTAACAATTTTTGTTCCATCGCTCTTTGTGCGGTCCTTAACTTGTTCTCGAGCTTCCTTGTTAACGTCCAAGTTTCTGCCCCGTATGTTACCACGCGTAGAATGCAATGATTGTGCACTTTTCTTTTCAACGACAGTTGCGAGCCCCCAGTCAGGATTTGGCAATGCCTGCCGTATGCACTCAAACCCTATTTTATTCTTCTGTGAGTTTCTTTTTCATGATCAGGGTCCCCTATGGGTAATTGACCTAGATAAACGCACTCCTTTACAGACTCTATCTAGAGGCTGACTGGCAATCCTGAATTCTTGTTCCCTTGCCAGGGTATTGAACATTATCTTTGTCTTCTGCATATTAATCTTAAACCCCACTCTTACACTTTCTCGGTTAAGGTCCTCAATCATTTGCTGTAATTCGTCCCCATTGTTGCTGAATAGGACAATGTCATTTGCAAAGCGAAGGTTCCTGAGATATTCGCCGTTGATCCTCACTCCTAAGCCTACCCAGTCTAAGAGCTTGAATACTTCTTCTAAGCATGCAGCGAATAGCATCGGAGAGGTTGTGTCTCCTTGCCTGACACCTTTCTTGATAGGTATCTTTCTACTTTTCTTGTGGAGAACCAAGTTTGCTATGCAATCCTTTTAGATATTTGCCAATATATTCACGTATGTTCCTCTACTTCTTGGTTACGTAATGCCTCTATGACTGCTGGTATCTCTACTGAATCAAACGCTTTTTCATAATCTATGAAAGCCATGTAGAGAGGTTGATTGTAGTCCGCAGATTTCTCTATTACCTAATTGATGACATGGATATGATCCATCATGGAATATCCCTTCCTGAAGCCAGTCTGTTCTCTTGGTTGGCTGAAGTCAAGTGTTGCCCTGATTCTATTAGAAATTATCTTGGTGAATATCTTATACAATAATGAAAGCAAGCTGATAGGTTTATAATTCTTCAATCCTTTAACGTCTCCCTTCTTATTACCTAATTATACTGAAGTAAATATTCCTGCTGTAAATACGAGTATATGCGTCTGCGATTGACTATTCGATAGACGATTCGATATGCGATACTTATTCGTATTCTATTCGTACTCGAAAAAGTTGATATTCAACCATCTCTAGAAATAGGTTGTTGTCCACCTTCACCGTCATTCATAGTCCCCGTGTTTGTTGTTAGTAGCAGTTCATACAACTTTCTGTTTTGGTACAATATTAGACAACACTAGCTTGGACGAGCAACTTTTAGATTCCGGTAGTGATGCCTTATGTTGTGCTCTTTACTGTTAAATTATTTACTGATTTCACTTTGGCAGAACATCAGCTTGTCAAACTGAGGAAGCGTACGCTAAAAACGTTACAAACAGCTGACGTAGGCCCACCCTCCCACAAAGTAAATAATAGCAGCATCGGCGACTCATAATGCAGTTTACAACAGAAGTTACAGCTGCAGTAGGTCTGACATAAATAGACAGAAACATTAAAAGACTGCACACAATGCAAAAGACAGTAGTAACAACACAACGCCCGTCATTTACTGGGCAATTGATCCACCCTTTTTTATAGCAAAAGTCTGAGATATTCTGGAATAACAATTCTAGTAACTATGTAAGTGAACTCAATGCGTGCGGCATTCGGCATATTGGGTTTCCTTATCCATATTTTTACGAGATAAAAATTCTCAAGGCTCTTATACAAGGTAAAATCTTGAACGTCAGTTTTTAGGGCTGTAGCTCTGGCAATAACGAACAATTAATTTTTCTTACCATCTCTTTATTTATCTTAACGTACTTCCCTAATACAAACCAAGAGGCTGCCTTTTTTGGAGACTGTCTAGAAAATATCCCCCCACCGCGCGACTCTCGCATCCGTGCCGAAGCAGTTTCGTGGAGGCACCTACAAAGCTTTCCGCACCGAACTTATAGATCACGCCATGTAACCCACGCCACTTGGGCGTGCCAGCTCATGAGCGCCAACGCTACAATCACAGAGCCAACCACATAACAGTGGGAAGCCTCGCTGCTTTAGTGTCAACTCCCGGTACCATCTTGATCTGGTCGTGAGAGCGCGCCGAGAGGCCTCGGCTCATGGGGTACTGGACTGAGGACTCCATCCACGCCCAGGGCCCGTCAAGGATCCTGCGGTTCCCCTTTATTTTAATAAATGCTTCCTTTCTCTCTTTATCTTCCTTAGTGAGTTACCGCCACTTTTGCGCATCATGTATGTGTTTCTAACGTCTGTTCATACCACTTCCGCTGACCGATCGCGAAGGTAGTACCGTCTGAAATTTGTCAACAATGATCATGATGGCTGATGATGATAATTAATCATCAGTTTAATCTTAGAGCCGCGATAATGATCATGATTATAATTATACTATAACTATGATGACAATACGGATTGTGTTGGTGATGGCAATGATAATGATGAATATGACGACGATGATAACCGATAACAATAGGCTGCAAAGTGATTCAACCTCTAGTTGACGTCAATCAAATGTTGTCATTCCATCGCGGCTCTCACAACGATTATACTGGTCATACGTGCTATCCTCACCCCCAAATCGCCTAGGAAAGCGTTTCCTTTCATCAAATTCAATTGGCGGTTGAATCGCCTTCGAACGCGTTCTCCCCCCCCCCCCCCTCCCCCCGAGAACAAGGCCTTTCATTGTGTCTATCCTGTCGGGTCAAAGTTACTAAGCGGCGTGTACTCACCGTGGATCTGTCGACGGTGGACCAATCGGTTGGCCATCCTTGGCCCAGTTGAGCGCAATGGGCGCGTCACCCTGCGCCTTGCAGCGCAGACGAGCCGTGTCACCTCGTCGCACGGCTTCGCTTCGGAATTTGCTGGCGAAATGGGGCCCGGCTTGTAAGAAAGGGGCGCGTGGTCATGTTATTGAAGGGAATTGTTGCGCTAATAAAAGTTTCACACACTGTCATGACTCGGATGGCGCAACGGTCGCATATCTGACTCGAGAGTTTCACACACTGCCCACCGTAGCCCCGTCTTTCGAATTCACACCGAGGCAAGGACACCTGACGACTAAGCATGGTGGGATGATAATCAACACCCGAGCAACCCAACCGCCGCTATATCTAAGAACATTATTCGATCCACTAGGCGTGCGAACAGATCAAAGCGCACTGTTGACCGTGAACCTCATTTGAGGTGTCCTTTGCCAGAAAAACGAAGAACATTTTCGAGTCCACCATGCAGGCGCTATGATCTGTGCCAGCTGACAAAGTCAACGTGCGAAAGGACATAAAGGCTCGCGACCGTATTTGCTACTGGTGCTGCCCTGGGATATCTTGCACGGGCATGTGGGAATAGATGACTGCGAAGTTAGCGTTTTCAGCCGAACTTGTTCTCGGTGTCTGCGACTATAAGAGCGCCAAACCATCCAAACGTTTCTAGCAAACGAGTAACGTTACATTAGAGACAACTACAGTTCCCTTCACATATTGCATGTGAAAGAAAAGGAATACGACGAGCAAGTATTGTACTCCTATTTTTTTCCGCACTCCTTAAACTTTGATACTGTCTTAACTCTGCCAATTATACTTTCGGCTAGCAGACACTCACGATATTCCGTCGCAACCAAATTGCGTCAGCTAGACGTTCTACAGCATAACAAACGCCTGCAATGTTTTCTCTGAGGCTGCGGAGCCTTCCTGCAAGGATCTAGATTTATCAGGAAGTTGATGGTGCGCCTCCTATAGATATTTCTAGAGGACGTGGACTCGCTATTAAAATGTTAAAGCCGATGGTATGCTGATTACGTAGGTCACTTTGCAGCCATGACATCATGACCTGGCGAAGCTAACACTGCCCGTGTACACGCAAAGGGTCACCTGCTGGCCCACAACTGACTATCTAATTCACTTGCTCCCGCATTTCCGTTCAACATAATGGCATAACGTGCCCCGGCCAATAAGGCCGCGCGGCGAACTAAGAAAGAAATGAAAATAAAAATGACGCCAGCAAGTACGCTGAAATTGTGATAGAATATCGATAATTATTATTGTAGTTGCTAATATTTGGCGACCTATATTAGACAATCACGCATTTATTAAAGTTCTATTCAAGGAATCTGACATGATTCACCTACCATGGACTTTCAAGTGAACCAGCTTGCTTAATCCTGATCTGATCCCGTTCGTTGCTTGACAAAGGTAGCGGCCTGAAAGAAGTAATATTATAATACAAGCTGCTGCCAAGATCAGCAGTGCACACAGCATATTCCGCCTGTATGCCTTGCCCAGTTGTCACATTTGCGTTAAAGAAGATATCTAGAAAAGCATCCTTTCACAATGAGCAACCACGAAAATTCACTCACCAGCGCTTTGCTCCTGAGCGTTTTTGACAAGCAAGGAACCGTTGGCGTAAATTTCGTATTCCGTGCCTACTGTTATGGCGCTGAATCCAGGCGTTCCGTACACTGAAAGATAAAAGAAATTCGCATGACTCCTTGTACTTAACCACACACTTATGCAAAACATAAATCAGCACCTGTTTATGCAAATGAACTAATCATGCGTCACAAAGAAATAAAAAACTCCGCGATAAATTGCGCACTCTCGGCAGAAAGCAGTTCTCATTATAAAAAAGCAAAGATATTGGAGACATTGCCTACAATTTAATTACAAGAACGTGCATTTAGCACTTCGAATTTAGCACTACGTTTAGCACCCAGTTCTTGCTCCGTGAAGGAGCAAGAATTGCTGAAAATTATTGGAGCAATGTCGGTTCTGCATGAACTATATTTACTTAAAATGCCACTATTTTTACGAGTGATGCAATGGTACTTACACCGACTGAATGTGAACCGACAGTGAAAGTGTTTCAAGCGTATTTTTATTTCGTTCCGCTGTTTACAAGCTGATTACTTGCTGCGCTCAATGTGATTATTCTGAAGCAAATGGGCTTACTTGAACTTTTTATAAGAAGTTCGTCGAACACAATTTCATTCTTATTTACATTTTATTTCAATAATACTGGTTTCTTAGTCTTTCTAATTCTTCGAGGCCATAGTAGCATGTACTGTTTGGCTAAGCGTGAAAGGGTAGCTAGTAACACACAAAGAAAAAAAATAGATAGCATAAACAATGTTGCCCTCTGGGCCAGCCAAATTGCACGAAAGCATGATCTCACAGTTTTCTCGCTCCCAAGTGATGGTGGGGAGTGGGTAACCATCCGCCCAGCAGTCCATTCGCACGCTGCGCCCTAGCAGCACGGAGGCGTCGCTGGGTTCAATTACCCATTGCGGGGGCACTGCGCATGGGGGCAATGTGTTGCAGCTCGACACATCTTGATGGCAACCGTGGACTAAACACCCTCAAGATATACATAGCAATAGATTCAAAGCACACATTTTGTCGCTTTTCTAAACACTTATATTTTTGGCTACAGTCACAATAATAGTCATGTGATGTGAGCACAAAGAACTACGGGAAGGCCTAACCTAACAAGCAAAGCATACGAGCACACACACAGGCCTTATCAGTGAAACAATGTAGAATTGTTGGTGAGCTTTTGCATCTGAAGAGCTGCACTATGACAAGCTTCGCATGGGTTCATTTCATTTTATTACCCTGAAAGCCCCATAGGGGGCAACTAATTTGAACTGTTTGGCATTGGAAACTGCCTATAGTGTTTACAGCGCACCAATACTTAATTCTGTTCCTCTTCCTTTCCGCCGCTTACATGCGGTCGCCATGGCCGTGAGCCATTCAAACGCCGTATCGAATGAGTCACCACAATTTCTTTCAATAATTTCTACTGTCACGGAAATGGTGATATACATATATTAGGATCCACATGTCTACACTATGCACGTGACATTTAGTTAATATATTTCAAAGATTAAACTCTTATGTTTTACGTGCCCAAACCAAGATATGATTACGAGGCAAGTCGTATAGTGGGTGTCATAATTTTTATCACGTGCAGTTCTCTCACTTGCACCGAAATATAAGTACATGAGCGTTCCTGCATTTCGCCCCCACCGAAATGCGGTCGCCACCGCTCGGACTCGAACCCGTGACGTCTTGCTTAACAGTCCAATGCATTAACCGCTAAGCTACTGCAGTGGTTTGAATATATTGCATACAATATACTTACTAGTATTGCGTGCAATATATTCATAAATGCCACTGACTGCAGGGAAGTTCATCCTTCGAGACAAACCCCAAGCCGACAAAGGCTATTGAATAGTGCATGCCGAACAATACAATTTTCGTTACAGCAGCAAACAAACAAACCAAAGCCATGTTCGTCGACTAACCAGACACTTCTCCGAATTTATTGAGTTTTCTATCACCCTTAGTGTATTTAATATTACTTCGCTAGTTCTTCTGGTCTATGAATTAAGTGTAATCAACCAAAGTGTTCTTATCTCCGATATGTATTGTCTTAGAAGTGCGCTATTTCATCAGTCCTTAGGTGTGAAAACACTTTTCTTCTTGACCGGATTCATAAGCAATGCTTGTCGTGAAGAGAGAGCAGCAGGAAGAGGCGACGTGAAAAATAAATCAAGATTCATAAGCCAGACGTGACACGTGGTGCGCAATTTCGAAAGCTGAATGTGCAAGGTTAGCAAACTGACATACGTGAAGCGCACAAACACGGGCCATGGTGGTTTAGGCATAGTTGGTGCACGTTCATGATCGTGTTGCACAGAGTTTGAGCACTAAAAGAATGAAATACCAGTAGTAGTAATAATTAAGAATAAGGTCGTCGGAAAAGCACAACAAAAACGGAAAGGGAGATCTGGGAAGCACTCGCTATCACAAATGAAAAAGACAAGTGCGCATGAACTCTCAGTCTATCATGCTTACCGAAGCCGACAGAACGTTTGCTGGATCCAACGGGCATCAGTTAAAGCGGTTGGTTTGGTCTTTCGCGCCATCACATGTCATGATCTTGCCCCATGTTGCACTCCTTTCACCTTCCTTATGACGTGTTCACTGACAAAACTAAACCTTTAGGTGCCGGCTGAAAATCCAAATATGCATCCAGAAAGTGATATTCTTCTGTATTACACATCTGGATAGGATTTTTTTTTTCGCCGATTCAAAATATATGACATGGGGGTAGTGAATTCGCAACTTGTGTCTAAAAATACACAAATTTATGCGCTGCCGAAAAGTTCCGACCATCCAACTTCGTTCACTGCCGCGTCTTGTCAGAATGTGTCTGGTTGAAAGAAAGAGAGAAAGAATTGATATTGATGGCAGTCATCAATGTCAATTATTTCATGCAGAAGCAAGTCATCTTCGGAGCTTGGTGATTCAATCAAATGAAAGCTGCGCTATCGCTGACAGGGCACGGCAAAGGCAACTGGCCGCCTCCTTTTCAACATCTCTACCGGACCAACCACAAGGAACGGAGTCTATAGGCCATAGAGAACACACCATAATGTCAAAATGATGTTGACAAATTCGGCCCGTTACTGGCACTTAGAAAGAGCGCCTAAATGCAAGGGACGAGCCACACTCGCCCTTAGCCCTAATGGCAAAAACGAGAGGAAAAAAATTTACCGGTTAAGACTTGCCCAAGGCCCATAAAGGGTTAAATAGTTGGTAGCTCGTGCTTCGTCCTTTTGTGTGGTGGTGTTTATTATTTCAGTGTCAAACTTAGTGCAACATCATCGTGGTTATTCCGGGTCGCGTCGTAGCACAGTGGCTTTCATTGCAGGCTTGTTAATTCCATTACAACATGTCGAGGTAGCCCAGTGCTATGGCGTCGCATGGCTGAGCTCGAGGTCCTGGGTTTGATAGCCAGCCGCGGCGGCGGCACATCTACGAGGGTGCAATGCGAACCCGCTCGTAAATTTCGATTTAGGTGCCCATTAACGAACCCAAGGTGGTAAAAATTATTCCCAACTTTCCTCACTAAGGCGTGCCCCATAATCTGATCGAGGTTCTGCATGCAAGACCACACAATCGAAGCTTCATATGGCTAGGCGATACGAAAAAGCGTCTGTCCGTCGCATGTGTACAGGAAACTATCATCATCAGCATTGGCTCTAGCGTCGTCGTCTTCTCCCGCAGCTGGCTCGTTGGCGCCCCTCGGGTTGCGCTCGTGCTTCGTGCTCAGCACGCGCTCGTGTGTCTGCTCCCGCGTTCTTCGCCGTCGTCTTCTTCCACAGCTGGCTCCGTTGCCGCTCATCATTAAAGCGTAGAATTTCACTTCTCTGCTGTCGTCGTAATGGAGAGGCCGCGTTTACGGGGGTATGAGACATTGCTTATGGGGGTATGAGCCATTCATTGCCTTACGTAACGGATAGATTTAATTTCGAAGCAATTTATTTCCGAGGAATCGCAAGCGGCAATGGCGGGCGAATGCTGCTAACCATGCCACCGAGCAAACTCGAGACATCGAACGCAAGCGACAACGGCGGACTGCGGGCATACCGTCAGTGACGTCGTTCTTTCCGTCGGAGCTGAACGTGTGTGTAACCTCATTAAGAAATACAAAGATGTAACCAATAATTGTGAAAGAGTTTAATGAACCATCGAGATTAAGCCAGTGATAAACACCGGGGCTGCACGTTTGAGCTTCGCTGGGTAACCATCTGTACGGAGTGCTTGGACGGTGATTTTTTTTATTTATTTTTTTTTACTAATAGTGAGCTTCGAATTGGATCCTCGATTTTCTTTTTAAGGTAGCAAAATAGCTGAGAAGACCACTTCATGATTGTAATTATTACATGCCGCCTAACAGTGCATGGTCTTAATTAAGTAAACACGTGTTTCCTAATCTAGTCATAGCTAATTCTCTGCTACACCTCCAAAGGAAAAGCAACGGTGTGGCAATGCTCCTCACCCTGAACAACGAGTGACGCGCTGTGACTCGCGCTGGCGGCCGCGTTGGAGACGACGCAGGTGTAGTTGCCGTTGTGCCTGACGCTGAGGCTGGTGAAGGTCAAGTCGCTGGAGAAGGCGTCCGTCTGCGCGCGAACACCCAACTCGGCACCCAGCGGCCGACCGTCCTTGCGCCAGCCGAACTCGAAAGGCGGGTCGCCAGAGATCACCGTGCAGCCGAGCCGGGCGCGCATGCCAGCCTGCAGGCCGCTCGGGAACGAAAATGGGGCGATGGTCGGCCGCACTGCAGAGATTTGGGCATAAGTATCTGCTGTGTACTATGGCGAAATGATCATTTGTGTCACCTTCAGGTATGGCCAATGTCTAAAGCACAAAGTTGTCTTGCCACAAGTGCTTTGTGACGGATCGAGTGCTGGCGAGCTAGGGTACATAGTTCAGAAAAGTAGAATGTTTTGGTAAGTTGGTGATGCATATTTGAATACGGGACTAAGTATGGCGACACCGAGAGGAAAATCGCTAGTAACAACTGTGAACGTTGATTGGAAACCTTTTTCATGCAACAAAACAATGCGCGCATGCGCCATTACACTCCGAAACTCGCATGAAAAAGAGCAGGCGCAAGAAACAATGCGATATGGAGGAAAGTTGCATACAACGTCTGCACAATCCCTTCATGAAACGGGATCATGCGGAAGCTTGTCTACGCTGTCGACAGCGCACAACTGGCACAAGAGGCATGAAAAAATTCCGAGGCCACCTATGCATTTCTTATGAGTTGCGCATTCACAACTGAGCGCCGCTGGGCGGTTCTTCGAGTTATGAAACGTTCGCGGGCAAGCTAGCGTGTTAAGACGTTTTAGCGCGTTAGGCCCGTGCACTTCGATCTGTGACGTCATGCTACCCTGCCCGACTGCCATAAAATCTAACGCGCACTCAAATAAGCCGCGGTGATTTTGACGTCTCCGCTTTCGTCAAGCCAGGGTTGGCAACAAACATTTCGCTCCATCTAGCATGACGTCATAAAAGAGATTGCACAGGCTTCTTACGTCTGCCTAGTGCCTAGGCCTCTTACCTAGGCCAACCTAGGTTTAGCTAGGCAAAGACCGCGGCTTACCTAGGAGGCGCTGGTTTAGCCCAGCGCCTCCTAGGTATTTGAGCGTGGTGTCGCAGGTTCGAAGCTTATTACCGCGAACGTATTTTCCTTTCAAGTTTATTCAGTTTTTTTTTAATATTTATACATTAATTTCTTTATAGCGATCACCAAGGCGTACTTAGAACGCAAGCGAGAGCTTGCGCGGACAAGAAACACTCGGATAACACAGGCTTACGAAAGCGAGGGTGACATGGCGTCGCGGCGATGCCCTCTCCCCTCACGACACACTTGGCGCGCTGTCATGGCAGTAGGTGTCCCTTTTCGCCCGCTCTGCACCGTCGAGGCGTGCTCGTGACGTGACATCACAGTCAATGGGAATTTAGGTGCCGTTTTCGCTTGTCCAGGCAACAGACGCCGGCTTTTTGCTCAATGAGCCAAGTGGTGCTTTTGCATCAAAACAAAACAGAACTGAATGAACTAGCTGGTTTATTCCTAAAACGCGCTTCTTTGTTTAAACGTGCCACCGAAGCCACGTTGATGCACATATCAGATCCACAATTTTCTATTAACATCGCTTCCAAAAGTTCGGCTTCTAATTTCGTTTTTCCATGGCCTACAACTTACGCATACTTTAACCGCGGATAGCAACCGCAACTTTTGCGGTGTAAAGCAAGATTCGACTTTCTTCCGATTTCAAACACGTGAAGTGCTGCCGGCAGCCTGTCGTTCAGGCACTGGCCAGTCTGTCTCAAGTAAACACCACCGCAGTTTAAAGAAATTCTGTACTGCGACAGAAGTCAGTTTAATCAGTTTGGAATGTAATGAATCGAAGGGTAGAATGGCTTTCTTGGACCTTGGCATGTGAGCCCAGCAGATGAGGTCACTTTCTTTAAAAAGGATGTGAAGGTATATAAACGGAATCAAAATGGCCTGCTTGAACTCAAACGTGAACTTCAGCTAGGAGTAACACTTGTTACAAACTTCTACGACAGACTTAGCCAGCAATATTAAGCGTTGGCTATGGTGTTGGGCTGCTGAGCACGAGGTCGCGGGATCGAATCCCGGCCACGGCAGCCGCATTTCGATGGGGGCGAAATGCGAAAGCACCCGTCTACTTAGATTTAGGTGCACGTTAAAGAACCCCAGGTGGTCCAAATTTCCGGAGTCACCCACTACGGCGTGCCTCATAATCAGATCGTGATTTTGGCACGTAAAACCCCATAATGAATGTTAAGAGTGTCAGAGCGTCTAAATTTGCATCACAGGAATTCAAGTTAGGAAATATTGTACGAAAAAACGTGAGTAGTATGTCCCATGCGCTACTTCTGTCACGTACCGAATTTCTTTAAGCTGCGGTCGTGTTTACTTGGGGACATACTGGCCAGTGCCTGAACGACAGGCTGCGACAGCACTTCGGGTGTTTGAAATTAGAAGAAAGGTCGAATTTTGCTTTATACTGCAAACGTTTCGGTCGCTATCCACGGTTGCAGAATGCAGAAGCTGTAGGTCGTGGAAAAACGAAATTATAAGGCAAGCTTTTGGAAGCGATGTTAATAGAAAATTGTGGATCTTATATCTGCATTAACTTGGCTTCGGTCACACATTTAAACAAAAAAGTGCGATTGATGGGTAGCTACATGCAGCTAAGCTGGTTCATTCGCTTCTGCTTTCTTTTTTATACCGCTCGGGACAGCTGTGCGCATCGATAGCGTACACATGCTTCCCAGTTATCACGTTTCATGAAGAGATTGTGCACGCGTTCTATGCATTTTTTCTTGGCACATTGCCTTGCTTTTGGCGCCTCTTTTTGTTGCTCGTTTCAAGGTGTGTGGCGCGCATGCGCGCATTGGCCTGGTGCAACGAAACTTTCAATATACGCTGACAGTTGTCAATAGCGCTTCTCCTGTCTCTCTCGCCTTAGGGCCCATTCACACTTGCGACTAGGCGAGGTCGCGCGAGCGATTGCGTCTGGCGACCAGAAAGCTACTCAAGACGAACGATGTTCACACTGACAAATGCGACCGACGAGTCGCTAAACCGAAATGTCTCGCGATATGGCGTTCACGTCTGCTTGAAATGTCATCGCCGCGTAAAATAAGCGTCAGAGTATACGTACGTCCTGTTCCTTCGCATCTGATTGGTTCAGCTGTTCTGCGACTGCAGTCGCGCGACTGCAAAATCGAGCAGTGAGCGACTGGCCCGAAACAGTCGCATTTCGAGAAAAACGACCATTTGCGACTACTAGCGACTAGTCGCGTTGCGACTAATTTGATCGCGCGACCTGGCCTAGTCGCAAGTGTGAATGGGCCCTTACTTTGTCCCGTCTTTCGCGCTTCACCGAACTCAAATAGGGCACATACATTTAATAGTGAAGGTACCTACTATGGCTGAAATTTCTGTGAAAAACTCATTAGTGTGATATTGCTGTCTTTTGCGGAATCACGGATGCATGGCGTAATCGTAATAGCATGTAAATCATCTGGATTTCTAAACCGCATTGAAAGTATAAGCTGCTTAGTCAAAATAAAAATATTCACCGCAGCCGAACATTATTTATGGCACTCAACTAGTGTAACATGTTTCACCACTTGCTACGTCGTGAATTCTGCGGAATTGCAAGGAAAAAAAGAAATCATGTTACAAGAAAATAAACGAGAGTAAGGGGGGATGGAATACAATTGAATGCTTGCATCAAATCCTGTCTCTCGAGAAAGAGCTTCGAGTGCATGAAATGGCTGCCAGTTATTAGCGTTCTGGCACCATGTCGCCAGATCAGCGTCTAAAAAAGTAAAAGATTCACCAATTATCTTCATACAAAGTTACGCGGCACTTTCGCAGTCTTTGACGTAGTTATTTACCATCCGCTATCTCCTTAGTATAGGTTTATTTCGTACTGAGCCTTTGCTATAACAGATACTAGAAAGCGCCTGGTACATTTCCTCCACTGACTAACCGAGGACCGTCATACTCTGAAGAATCACTGCAAACTGACGAATCATAGAATTATAGCATAACTTACGGGCGATGGAATCGTAATTGTAAAAAAAAAAAGGCTCGCTTTGGGAAATGCTCGTTGCCTAGGCACTGTAGCGCATAACGCACTGCGCACTCTATGGAGCAGTCATGGAACGCCTCTCACCGCGCACATTAACTTCCACTGTGCCGTTGGCGCTCTGTCCTTGAGTTCCCGTGACGTGACAGGTATAGGTGCCATTGTCTTCGTACTGTCGCACTTCGCTGATGACAAGGCTGCCGTCCCGGAGCACTTCTTGCCGCTTACTTGACGGAAGGTGGATGCCGCCTGGACACAGACATCAGGAAACCGTTACATCGAGTCTTGGTTTATGCGTAACCTACGAGTGAACTTGATACACAACTACTGATATATGTACTTATTGTTTTATTCCTTCGTGCTCAGATCACGTCTGGCCGCCCCAGAATTGTGTGGGTTGTACATTGCTCAGCGTTCGAAACGCGATACCCGGAACGCATGGCAGCCTGCGCTTTTAACACCATTGGAGGACGCTGAAGAACCCGAGATGATGCTTTGTTGTATTCTATTGAAAGCGTGGGCGTTTGTGACTCATTAAGACTGCATTTCCGCCCCCAGCGATCACCCAGCGCTCTCCGGGGGCGCAGAAAGCACTGGCCGCGATGAGTTCCTATTATCACATTTCTGTCGCTGCGCAATCTACATGATAAGTACGTGTGCGAAATTTGAGCACATTAGGTCACGTACAAAAATTATGCTCAGTTACAAAAATTGGAGGACGCTTAAGCTTCGCATCTAAGAGTAGAACGTGATAGCGTTATCGGGACCCGTTCACATCGCATCGTTCCCATACGGCAAGTAGGCTTCATTCACAACACTGAAGGTGGGAAAGCCAGCTTACAAAGACCAAGCTTACACAGATCTGGCGTCACTTTTAAGCTGAAATGCATTGCTGAAAAGACGTTTTTCCAGGGGCAATATAAGTGGTCTTATATTAAAATGTGAAGGCCTTAGCACATTTTTTATTATTTTATTAATTGTTTGCTATTGCCCCGACGCGCACAGGTCTGGTAGAAATGCTGAAAACGGGGTTTGTGTTTGAGTTCCTCGTAGCAGAATTATGTTTTCTCGTACATTCAAATTACAATCCGACGCCGATTGGTTAAAAATCCGACGGCGAATCCGACGCCGAATGATTAAGTCGTACTTTACCATTTTTCTGACGGATTTCACTGTGAGAAATTCAATTTTGTTCACCAATACCTTGCACCACATGGAGGGCCTGCGCGGTCGATGTGGTTGGATGATTTTCTCCGCCACCTGCGATCACACGCCGGTTGCCGACGCCGGATTTTCTCCGACACGGGACCATAAACGCTATCGCGTTAAAATACATTTGAGCCAGTTTTACGCTACGATAACGGCGGGCATAAGGTTCCAGTCAACGCTTGTATTGAAAAAATGAAACTGGCGAGTCCGTGTTTGGCATACAGCTATCGTCTTGTTATATGGGCGACTGCTGTCATACATGGCGAACGCCAGAACGTCAGTCAATCTAGAAACGATTATACGTAAGAAAAGTCTGATGAATATGGTGGCTGGATTCCACGAAAACATGCCCAGACACCGGATTAAGATGAGCCTTGGAGGATGTGCCTCACAGATGAGTAAGGTGTCAATTCAGCACAGGATTATTATGAAACGAGTTTATGAAACGGGTGGCTACTCGGCTCTGTGGGGAAAGGGTAGAAAGGATGAGGAGAAAATAAGATATATCAAAGAATCTGTTCGTAAAAATGCAACGAAGGTTCTCGTCAACGATTGCAGCATTTATACAATCACGATTTTTAAAACGCACCAGTATTTGACTCTGACGCAACTGACTTAAGTTGGATTGCGCCGGAATCCGAGAAATGTGCATAATTTTTCTGCATATAGAAAGAGATAGAAGGCTCCCTGTGTATAGATTTCACAGATGACGTAATAGACTGAAAGCAGTAGTTGCAATGGTTAAACCGTCCGCAGGGACCCACAACTGTTTAGACGTGATTATTGAGAGCAGGCTCAACAAACGTGCATGTTCTATCGTAGAAGCGAGAACATTTTATGAAGCATATTAGCTGCGTGACTTGCGAGGATATACAGAAGCTCAGAGCATCTCTCTTTACCAATGCTGCGAACTAAAATATGTGAGTATGAGTTGTGATTGATTTATTCCAGACGGCCAGTTCTTGCTTAGATTATCTCTTCACGCATAAATGACATTGGTTATTTTCAGTTTTTTAAGTTCTTCTTTAGACCATCCCGATTATTAATACGATCAGCTTTCTTAGGATACTTAACGTATACTTAATGCACTTTGTGATGCCTGACTATTTAAGTCTATAACAGTTATCCCGCCAATTTGGGTGACCAGGTAGTGCATGGTCTAATGTGTAGAACATAGGGCTGCTGCACTGAGGGAACCAGGTTATAAATTAACCGTCGGAC
Source organism: Dermacentor silvarum (assembly GCF_013339745.2). Taxonomy (NCBI): domain Eukaryota; kingdom Metazoa; phylum Arthropoda; class Arachnida; order Ixodida; family Ixodidae; genus Dermacentor; species Dermacentor silvarum. The sequence goes on from NC_051159.1 coordinate 966,209, forward strand.
TAACGTCGATGGGTATGTGCCACTGGGTATGTCCGGTTCTTTAAAGGGACACTAAAGGCAAATAATTGGTCAAGCTAAAATGATAGATTAATGCTCGAGAATGTATGTCTGTAGTGCAGGGACCTTATCAGTGTTGTGTATGTGCGTGGACGGTTTGACAACTATCGAGACATGTGAATGAAGAATGAAGAAACAGAAGAAGGCGAGCTAGGGACAGCTTCAAAGTGGGTACGAGCCATGTGCTGGGGACATCATCATCAGGGGCAGCTTGCGCGCTTGGCAGCGCTCAAAAAAAAAAACGAAGCAAGAGAAAAAGGAAGAAGAAGACGCGGGTGCCGGACGGGCAGAGCGGGCTCGTGACTGGAAGACGCAGGACCAGTGCGCTGTTCCGGGAGCTCCTGCCGCGGTGCCTGAGGCGGCCCTGAGGACAACGCGCATGCCTGTCGGTGCAGACGCGGAGTGGCGCCTGGTGCGACGCGGAGTGGCGCCTGGTGCGACGCCGTTTGGAGCAGGCCTGGCTGCTGCCTGCTCGTTGCCGCCTGTTGGAGCAGCTTCAGGCTGTGTCCGGGGCGAGGCCTAACCGAGGCCATTGCTCGAGGCCTAACCGAGGCCTTTGCTCAAGGCCTAACCGAGGCCTTTGCTCAAGGCCTAACCGAGGCCTTTGCTCGAGGCCTAACCGAGGCCTTTGCTCGAGGCCTAACTGAGGCCTTTGCTTGGAGGCCGCCTCTTAATTTTGCTCGAGGTGGCATGTGGAGTTGTGGCGGTGGAAGCCACCCGCCTGACACCCGTTCGAGTGCTCTGGCCACGGTAATGCAGCCGTGGGCCGTCGCCTGCCTCATCTGAAGACCCGTGCTGTCATCCGGCCTTGGCTCGCCTCCCACGAGGGTCATCGTGCGTTAGTTCATCAACAGAAATCGTCGCGACTGCTCGAGACGACCTACCGCCGATCGACGACATCAGTACTGAATCCGTGAGGCCTATTTGCTCTTCTCTCGAACGTTGCGCGTAGGACCTCGTGTAGACGTGTTTGTTGTAAGGACTTTTGCTCCGTATGCTGTGTTTAGTGTTTGTCTTGTTTCAGTCCCATCATGTTATATAAATGTTCGTTTAAATCCGTTCGTGCGTCTCTGACGTTTATTACCGCCTGACTGTACATAGACATACGTGCCGAACTATTCCATCACAATGTCTAAGGCGATAATATTATCGCGAACAAAGATTTAGTAATCGAGAAATTGAGGTAAATGCTGGACACGATTTGCGACTAGCCCGATGACGTAGCACTCCCCCCCTCCCTTATATTTCTGTCACTACTTCTTAACGACTGATAAGAATAAAACAAAGATTATTGCATTGTATTATAAAACTGCAGAACATACTACTTCACCAGTTCTTGTGTATTTTTGGAAAAAAAAGAACTCATTGACGTTACGCTTGACGACGACAGGCGCGGTGGAACGGTTTCGTTTTCTCCACTCTACGCCGCTCGCGCTTTCGCGTTGCTGTAGTTTCGTTATTGCGAAGTGCTCCGCTGGCTCGCAAAACAGACACAAACTGCGAGTAGCGAAAAATTCCACGTCCATGTTATGTCGCGGCATGCCCGAACGGTCCACGCCATTTTGCCAAAAGCGTTTGCAGCGGTGAATCCTATGCTATGACTCGGCTGGGTTTCTCCATAGCCACACGCTTGCGGGTTTTTTTTTTGCAAAAAATCGTAGCGCTGCCTGTCGGCCGCCATTTTACTCACCCACGGCGGGGATGGCCTAACCAGTGTAACCACTCCTAGTTCGAGGGCGGGCGATTTTTATGGCGCTAGAGGTATGCAGACTGTCACAAAAGAGCGCCTAATGGGGGCGCGCGCCGCCTGTCACGCAACCAGCGAAAGAACACGTCGGCCCCACGGCAACTTTAACCGAGAGGGAGAGCGCATATGCCTCAAATAGCCGACCCGACAAACGGAGTCTAGAAGTCTAAAGCATAGACAAAGAGACGGTAACGAGAGAGGGAGAGAGAGACTAGCAGAGCACGGGCGCCGAGACACCCTCTTAACCGGCGAGTCGAGACAAAAAGAGATTAGAGCATGAGCGCGCGCCAACGGGATGAGTCATCACCCCCCCCCCCCCCCTCGACGACGCTCCGACGGCGGCGGTCGAAGGTGCGAGAAAAGGCTAGAAGATTCCCAGGCTTTGGCCATGCTACGGGATCACGATTCCGACCGAAGGTTCGAGAACGACCATCGAAGGCGATAAAAATGTCGCAGCTTCGCCCAAAAAGCGAAGCATCAATTGCGATAGCAAATTAGTAGAGAGCTATTCGGAGTGGGGATAGCAGTTTTATCGGCTGCATAAACTTGGACACATTCGCTTACTAACTGAATTCACAAGCGTGGTGTCAGCGCGCACAAGCAAACATGAATAGATCACACTGAATAACAGCAGACAACGACTGTCAAAACGTTGGCAGTAAGCGCAGCCGCCGCAGCGGGCGAAGGTTCGTGTGGTCTATCGCTTCAACGAAAACTGAGCGGTGAATGCACGGCGAATACAAAGGTCAGAGCCGTGTGGAGATCTCTTTTAAGAGACGGTGCGGGCGACCGCCACAGCGGGACAAAGTACAAGCGCACTTGTTGGCAGAGTAGAAGCTGCCGCCCCCCCCCCCCCTCCTTCCCGCGCTGTCTTCTCGCTTTCTAGCTTTCTCGTGGAAGATTGAGTGGCCGGTTCCCACTGCGCCCGGTTGCAAGATAAGCATTTGGTGCCGCAGCACAGCGTCGCCCCGCCTCCCTCCCTCCCATACCCCCATGGCCTTTCGCGCGACGGTCGCGTTTGCTTTCCGCCATGCGTTCGCTCTCCGTGATAGCACGCGTCCCCCGCGCGCTTTCACTCGCGCATACGGCGCGCGGCGAGGATTTTATCACCCTTGGACTTTATACGGAACCTCACGGCGACTCCGACGGCAGAAATCCGGTTGAAGTGTCCATATAATTGCTATCGCAGTAAAACGGCGTGCGAGAATCAGAAGAGACGAGTCCGCTCCGATAAAGAGATGTAACGTGAGGGCTGACCGTCTGCGGAAGAAGGGGATTCCGCGGCAAGCTAGTCGACGAGTTCATCGAGCGTCTGCATTTCCGCAAGAAGTTCCTTCTTCGAGATTTGCCCCGAGCTACGCCGAGATCGTCTGACTCCAAGACCAGCACGGGTGAATACGATTGGACACTTAGCGTTCCTATTCACTTTGTACTTTACGTGTTGGACTCTTAGTGCTTGTCGTGGATTATTTTCTTGTGTTTTGTGAATACCGATCTGAATTGTATTGTGTTGTGTCTAGCCTAAGTGTGCAAGTGTTTGTAACTGCCTGGTGTGAAGAATATAACTTTGTTGTGTTAGCAACTCTGGGCTCTGACTTCTTTGGACAGCAACCGGCGTTCGCTGACGCACCAGAGGGCCCATTCTTAATTGTCCTTGCTTTCGTGGGATTATTTTCGGAAGCTGATAAGTCGGCTTTGAAATTTGGTCCAGCGTCTGCACCTCTCGTTCACGGGGTCGGTGACACCGACCCTTCAGACGTGGTTTTTTCTTAAACGAAGTTTTTTATTGCGATAGAAATTATATGAACACTCCAAGCGCATTCAGGCTGCCGGCGTCGCCGTCAGGTTCCGTATAAAATCCAACGGCGATAAAATCGTCGCCGCGCGCCGTATGCTGTGTGTACGAGTGCAAGCGTACAAGGGTGAGCCGGCAATCGTGATCGCGGCTTAAAGGGACACTAAAGAGAAACCGGAAGTTGAGCTTAAATGGTAGATTATCCCTTCACGATCACAGCCATACCATTCTTACTGCAAACAGATGTTTAATAAGCGAGAAAATAGCGAAAAACTGAAGAATAGGTGCTGACGCCCCTTCGAAATTCCCGCACTACGTGATGTGACGTCGGAGATTACAAACGCAGGCCGGTCGCGATTGGTCGAGAGCGATTTATCGCTGTTAATAAAATGCAAAATGAAATACACCTTAAACGTACATAAACAGCATTTTCCAACTTTTTAAACCGTTTCAAGCGAGGAAGTACAAGTTTAGCACAAAATTAAATAAATAAGAAAAAAATGGCATAGCGAAACATGCGGCCGTGATAGTTTCGTAGTTTAGTTTTTGGTCAATGCATGGTCGCGCGCTCCTGTTCCGCTCTACGGTGTTTGGTTGCGTGTTGCGTGGCTCGAAAAACGTTCACTTCGCGGGAAACAGCCAGAAAATGCCTCGTGTGTGTAGTGTTGAGGGCTGTATAAATGGCCCAAGGCGCTTGATCAGGGGCAGCGGCAGTGTTGACTCGATTGTGTCCTTTCATGTGGCGTCGCTCGGAGAGCCCCGGCTCCCCGGCGTTCGCAATGGCTCAGTGCTCTGCCGATGATAAAACGGCAAAAGAGCCAGAGAAACCGATGGTGTGCTCTCTGCATTTTCGCCCTCGGATTATGTGTATAATCTTGCCCTCTGAAAGTATCTTGGCGTGCCCCAGAGGCCAGTCCTTTCTCGAGCAGCTGTTCCCTCAATGCGGCCTTCATGAAACCTCCTACCGGTGGGGCGGCAGCAGCAAACTGGCGGCTCGGTGAGTGCTGAATGTCATTAAATAGAGCCACGAAATAACCATACTGAGTACGTGCACAACTTTCTACGCTTGTTCTGTCGGGAACACCGTCGCCTGGCGGACCCGACGCTTCGCCTCCCATCGACGAAAACGAAGCTCTGCATTCCGCCGGCGCGGCCGGCGGCTCACCGCCATCGCACGCGGAAACACCTACCGCTCGAGCACAGAGGATCATTTCGCGCTCCGTTTCACTGAATATCGCTGAAATGCAGTCCTGCTTTCCTGGCGAGCTCTTCGTTGCAAGGTTCAGCGGCAGCTACGGTATCCATCGCGGCGAACGCAAACGCAGCGACCATGCATGCAGCCATGATGCATCCAGCCCAGCGCCTCGGCCGTTTACGCAAGCGGTGACGTATCATGGCGCATTCTGATTCGCTGAGAGCAATGCAATCTGTGACGACACTGCTTCAGCGCCAAATCTAGGGTGAGAGAAATTGAGGAAGAGATATTTGGCCTTTGTTTACGAATTTCTCCGCTAATAACTCAAATTTTTGCACCCAACAAAAACGGCATGCATTCCTGAAGGTCACTCTTTTATTCCAGCTGAACTTCCTGTTTCTCTTTAGTGTCCCTTTAATGTAGCGCACGCGATGGGGTTAGGCAGGCCTGAAGCGCGCGGTCTTCTTTCGCGCGCGAGGCACCGGGGCGAGGCGACGGAGAGGGAGAGGGAGGAGTGGGGGGGGGGGGGTGCGTTCTGCTCCGTCGGCTGCTGCTCAGAGCGCGGCCGCCATATCTTCAAAGCGATCTGCGAAGGGGAAAAAGTGCATGCGCCGAGTGCCGGTAGCTTCGTATGCGCTGTGCTTCCGACGTTTAGTTCGCTTGAAGCGAGACGAGAGACAACGCGATGGTCAATTTGCCCGCTGCTGCTGGCGCGCTTTCTCACTCCGGCGTCACAGCGAGTTTCGGCAGCGATCGAGCGAGATGTGTTAATGTTTACTTGTGCGCGCGTGCCACCGTGCTTGTCTATTTAGTTAGTAAGCGAATGTTTGCAACTTTATACGGCCAATTAAACTACTATCCTTGCTTGGTATAGTCTACCTTGCTCTACTAATTTGCTATCGTAAGCGATGCTTCGCCTTTCGTGTGAAACTGTGACATTATTCTTAGCGCGAAACTAGCGCTGCGAGTTTTTTTGTAATGGTATTTTAACCATCCCCGTTGTCCTAATTGCCTTTAGTGACCCTTTAAAATCGACTGAAACGAAATAACACTTTTGGTAAGTTTGATATAAATTAGTAGTGTATACCAGCAAAACAATCATGGCAAAGCCGAATAACGTTGTAGAAGAAACATCACAAACCGACTTCTGTCAGAATGTCATTCCACCTGTCACCCTTCAGCATTCTTTTTTCCCCTTTTTCCTTCCCTCCTCTCCCTCTCCCTGTCATCTTTGTGTTCCCTTTCCCATTTCCCCGGTGTAGGGTAGCCAACCGGACGTTATTCTGGTTAACCTCCCTGCCTTCTGCCTTTCTCTTTCCTCCTCCTCCTTTCTTTCTTTTATTTTACGCGGTAGCCTTCACACGACTATATCTCTCCACGCGCGCAGCATACTCTTCATAAGATCTGCTTCAGAAATTGCGCCAAGAAACAGTGCTCGCACCTCGCGTCCAAGAGACCACCTCGACAGGATAGCCGGAGTAGCGGCAATCGAGTCTCAGCTTCTCTCCGGCTACGGCGCTCACGGGAGCCATGGGCCTCACGCGAGGCGGGCCGACCACGTTGAGCCGGGCGGCGTGCTCCACTGTTCCGGCGCCATTGGATGCCCGGCAAGTGTACAAACCACCGTCGTCGGGCCGCACGGCACTGATGTTGACGAAACTGGACACGTGACCGGGAAGCGCCATCACCGACGAAGGCACGGTCCTACTCCTTACGTCCGGCAGTGGCGCTCCGTCTAGTGCCCACGAAATGCGAGGCAGTGGACTGCCCGTCGCCGAGCACTGGAGCGACACCCCACGGCCAGGCTCGGCAGACTGCTCCGCGAAGACTGACAGGAATGTGGGAGCCGAGACTGTGACAGACAGATCGAGGAGGTGGGGGGGAGGGGGTGAAGGTTAATTTTGTTGCTATAAGTGAAATTGATCGAATTGATTTATTCGTGGCCTAACTGATTTGTTCTAACACTTCTGCACCAATCCCTCAGCCTCCTGTTGCATAATACAACTGATGCTGATGATGATTTGTTGACACCCCCTGTGAAACGGGGCGGTGACAAATAGTCACCTAGCCTACTAGAGTTAGTCAGGTATGCTATACATGCTTTTCATTATAGTATTTTTGTATACATCTCCTTAACGCTTGTTCTCCTTCTCAAAACTTCTCTACCTACCTCGGACCACTACCTATGCCTGTAACGGATCCAGTCATATCTCTTCCCTGATTTTTTTTTCCATCGATACTCCAAGTGTTCCTTGCACGGGATCAGTCGAGCCGATACATTTAGCTACACAATGACAAAGCGTTCAGTTACATTTCGCAGTACAGGCGAACAAATCGTTATGTTATTTATGGTTCGGTGTTTCAGCAAGCAGGAATGAATAGCAATAAAACTCAAATGCAAGAATAATGACATGCAATGCAAAGCAAAGGACTTGCGAAATTAAATTTTAACAAATGAAAGCTTACGCGTAAGCCCTTCACACCGCGTTACAAAATTTAAACTTATCTTCACTTATGTTGCTCACTCATATTTAAACACATCGTACTCCACAATCACGTTTCAAAAACGCCTCTCCTTCGCTCAGCGTGAGAAAACAGAGGCTTAAATGTGACGTGAAATATTGTGGAAGATAGTTGTCTGAAAAAGAAGTGATTCCTCATTAACATCATTGCTGCACCTTTAAGTGGCAAGGAGAAGGTGTTGCTATCTACTCTCACAAAGAACAGAGGCGTGATCTCTGGTGATTAAAAGGGCTACGATTTTGGCATGCTTGCGATGCGTAGAGATTAGGTGTCACATAAAGGTAATGGACAAGCACTACTCTAGAGAGTGTGAAAGTAATTGTTGATAGAAGTGTACAATTAAGATGAATAGCAAGCAGTTTCTTACCGGCTACTACGGTTAAAGGTTTAAAGGAAGTAACCGTGTGGAGATATGCAGAGTTGGACATTTCTATAGGCGGCACGTCATGAGCATCGTTTCATAGCCGTAAATAAGTTAAAATGACGAGATCAGTTGGACATCCTCTTATATTACTTGAAAAAGCATGCACTTATTTTATTGACTTAACTAGATTCTTTCAAATGAATTTTGCTCAGTCATCCAACGGGCTTGCGAATGAACGACTGACGGACCGTCATTCACTGCAATCACAGTGCATGACATGTAAGGCGGATACAGCAATGCTGCGCGTAATTCCACCCGAAGTCACGCGAGAGACGTCGGGGACTTACATCCAAGTTTGAGTCGTGCTGCACCCTGGGCGGAGTCGCGCTCATTGCGCACAAGGCACTGGTAGATACCGGCGTCCTCCCTCGACACGGGCTGGATCACCAAGGAGCGGCCATCCGGAGAGACCTGCATTCACCGCCACAACTAACCTGAATGGCATTTAGTTGTTAAGACAATATTCCCGAACAGGCGCGATGACCAGTCTTAGCAAATAACTTACTGAGCAAAATACAAGGACGGAAAGAAAAATGAAACAGAGCACAGATAGGACATTGTTCTGTCCCAACCTTCATTTAACCCTTCTTACAAACGCTTCAGTCTGCCTTGACTCATCGCAACAATGAGCAACTGGTATCTGGGATTACACGTATGCACCACCAAGCTTTCGAGAACGGCCTATGATATTATATTTCAGTGGCTACCGATCCACTGCGGAATCACCGGTAACTACAGGGCAGATGAAACAGCATGTTCGGCTCACCAGCAAGATCAATGCGTACAATGCCATTGTTGAGAACCCATCCAGCGCGGCAACTTCAGTCATTTGCATGTAGCATTACACTTCGAAATTGGAATTCGCTGGATTTTACCAACTCTAGATTATATTCATCGTACCTCGACATGCTACTTCTCCTGCCACCCGGATTCTTCAGTTGTGAAGCAACTTTAGTGTGCCGCCTATGGTGGGGTGTCGCAGTCACGAGCGCTTATTCATTCCTCTTCAGAATGGCCAACAGCGCTTTATGTAACTCTTGCGGACGGGATGAGAACATAGAACACATTTTGTGCCATTATCCAGCCTACCACTTTAAACGAGATGTTCTGTCTATGAGCCTTAGCCGCTTAGACGACAGACAACTCTCGGAAGCTAAGATCCTGAGACCCTGGCAGAAGACCTCTAGTATGCACAGGGCCACCAAAGCACTAATGCGCCTTTTTAGAAAGAACCAGACTGTAGGAGCGCTTGGCAGTGAACACTCATGACTGAACATGACTGAACATGACTGACTCATGAAGTGGGTGAACTTTGATCTTCGAATGTGCGCACAATGACTCTGCTTTTCAATTTTCCCCTTTCCACGGGTAGGGAAGCCCGCCGAGCAAGACTTTATTTAACCTCCCTGCCTTTCCTTCTCGTTTCTTTTTCTCTTCTCGTGTCCTGCGCAGTACGTTGCTTGTTCAATGTGAATCAACTAGGCCGCAGTGGACTACTTCTGCAATATCAGAGCAGTCTTAGTTGCGCTTCCATGCTGCGAGCTATGTGCTAGCTTGAGCTTGAGGAAAAAAATTAAATTATGGGGTTTTACGTGCCAAAACCAGTTCTGATTATGAGGCACGCCGTAGTGGGGGACTCCGGAAATTTGGACCACCTGGGGTTCTTTAACGTGCACCTAAATCTAAGTACACGGGTGTTTTCGCATTTCGCCCCCATCGAAATGCGGCCGCCGTGGCCGGGATTCGATCCCGCGACCTCGTGCTCAGCAGCCCAACACCATAGCCACTGAGCAACCACGGCGGGTATGAGCTTGAGGAAGGGCAATAAAACGTTTACCCGCCAAAAAGTGCAAAGGAGTCAGTACTTCTGCTTTGGTAGCATCATCAGAAATGTTTGGGCTTTCTAGAATGTATTACTGCGTCTACCTCTGTTAGTAAAGTGTCGATCTGTTTGAAGCTGAAACATCCTTTTCCTAATGCTTTCCTGAGGCAGTTCGTAACTGTTCGAATTATTCTCCCCCAAACACTTCCCCACCATGAAGCGGGTTCAGCAATGAACTTCCACCCGCCGTGGTTGCTCAGTGGCTATGGTGTTGGGCTGCTGAGCACGAGGTCGCGGGATCGAATCCCGGCCACGGCGGCCGCATTTCAATAGGGGGCGAAATGCGAAAACACCCGTGTACTTATATTTAGGTGCACGTTAAAGAACCCCAGATGGTCCAAATTTCCGGAGTCCCCCACTACGGCGTGCCTTATAATCAGAACTGGTTTTGGCACGTAAAACCCCATAACTTAACTTCAATGAACTTCCACGTGAAGTTACTAGACGCACAAAAGTTCTGTGCCTGAACACCACGTAGAAATCCATATGTAAGCTTAAGTTCGTGACTGGCTGCCTTAAACGTTAACGCATTGTCAGACTAAGTTAAACTTCGTAAAATAAGCCGCGAAATAAAACGACGAGAAGCCAATAAAAAAAAACATCAGCCATTCCACTCTGTGAAGGTGGATGACCAGCGACGCAGTTTAGTACACGGCACAGAGGTGGCACAGAATTGTGAAGAAAAGTGCGAACACATTTGTTGTCTTGATCGGTGGTCATCGTGATGAAAGACACATTTATTGCCCTGATCGTGGACGACGGGACTGCCGCCCCGAGGAGCCGGAGGAAACTAGACACGCGTGACATTTCGACGGCACCACCACCACGGAAAGCGGAAGGAAAGGAAACTAGATACGCGAGCGCTTGGAACACCGAGGGCGGTGCGGACGTAGACATGGCCGACGCAAGTCCCACAGCAGCAAATCTTTGAGAAACTTTATTATCTACTCGAGAGCCTACTGATCTTGAACATAGCGTCTATTGAAAACATATCTGCACAACATGCATATCCAAGTAATCAGACTTGAGAAAAATTTTACCCGCCAACGGCAATTACTTGCCCTCGCAGCAGACAACCCACCCCCCAGCAAACCATCTTACGTGGCAAGCGCCGTAAGCCACAAAAAAAAAAAAAAAAAAAAAAAAAAAAAACGTCCAGTGAGCGCATCTCTGTTTTTCGGAATCAGAATATGAATGACGACTGAAAACCTGTATGCATAGAGTTCATTTCAAAAGTACTTCTAGAACACACAGACCTGCTAAAAAAAGAGGGTATCGTATCCCGCGGTGTCATTACTTAATCATGGTATGTGTTGCGTTAAGTGTGACATACGAACGTCAGTGAACCGCGGCAAGAGTAGCCAAATCAGGACTTCTGCACTCAGAGAACTTTTCCGCTACCGTGGCCGTGATTATAACCCATGTCCTTGCGACAATCTGCACTTGGAAGCAGGACTCACTAACCACTGCACTATTGGAGAACAGTCGTTCTTTGTAAGTTGTGCAAAGTTCTGCGTCTCAAGCAGCCTCCGAGGGTTGTGATGTCTGGGCCTACATATGAAGGCACACAAGCGACAACACCGTCGCGGATGACAGCGCTGTGTGAATGGCATGAAAGTTGTTTTCCAGAAGATGGTGGTGTGAGCTGTGTATATTCCTCCTACAGTCGCACTGCAGGTGAAATCACTGAAGTCTGCTGATTATTTCTGGTGGCACCTAGTTTTTTATTTCAATATCAACCAAACAGATAAGCACCATAGTTGAGCTACGCTTGAGCACTCTGAGTGCGAACAATGTATTTGGCTTAGATGGAAAACCACCAAAACCACACGCCTTATACACACTGGGTTTCTTGCCGTGAACAAAAACAAATGAGGATCGATCGATAGTACAGATTCAAAATTATTCTATAACCACGGGCTGTTATGGTATTGCTGCACGTTTCAGTGTCAAGTGCAAAGGTCCCGCAGCAACGTTTAAAACTACGAATTTCTGTGGCCACTTAAGGTGAATCGCGTGTTATATGGCACTGAACGGCAAGTTAAGACAATTATACAATTGAATACACACTCTAAGTTCTACGTTTTCAGATATAAACTGCTGACCAAGTACTGAAAACGTGAAGAAAGATTTGTAATGCAGTGACCTTGCTATACCTGGTGCTTAGCACAATTTAGCGTGCAAAATTTTGTTGTAAACAAGGACACGATTCGTGTGTCTTGCCCACGCTTTTGTTTCAAAGAGCAGCTCTGGGGGAGGCCGTTCCTGCGGCGAGCGTCGGCGGCGTAACCGAGCGAACGTGAAAGCGAACGCGGATCGCAGCGGGGGATGAAAGAGGCGAGGAGGAAAGCGGAGAGGAACTTTCAGCGTAACCATGAGGCGGAAAGCGGAGCAGAGTATGGCGAAAGCATGAGAAGAAATGCGTAGTACGGTGACGATGGCAACGAGATGGTGCCAGAGTAGCACGTGTCGTCTGGTAGATTTGTCAGCGACCTCTGCTGTGAATCGCGTCCACACGACACCCACACGCTGGCTCTCGCGATCTGCAGATTGGCGAGGCACACGCGCCACACTTCGCTCTGTTTGCAACGTGCCGCACGAGACAGATTGTCCGCGCCAGCCAATATATCGCGAAATGAAAACACGTGTACAGCCGACCTAGAATTTCGCGCTAGGTAGTATAGTAATCGTCGGCGAGATTTTTATTCGAGCTTTATTTACTTCGCCTCTTGTCGGAGCAGGTGCATCATTTTCAAATGTTCGCTAGAGTTTCTCTTGCAAGCTGTGACACACTTCTGGCATATACACAGTATATTTCTGAAGTGCGCAGGAATACACGCAGTATATTTCGGAAGTGATGGTAAATTACCGAAGGACGCAAAATAGAACAGAGGAGTGTATAGGGCCACCCCATTACATGTAACATGGCTATATGCAGCTGCTACATGTAAACATCAAAGCTAATGAATTTCTACGACGAGCCTCGCGCTGTCTACGCTGGATTATAGTAATTAGGTATGCCACGCTTAAGGGGTGATAAAAACCGTGCCTCAGGAACAAATCACACAGTTCTGGGTGCAATGCAGTGATGTGCGAGTTCTCGCGTTTCTGAGTGATTATGGGCAGTTGTAGCAGATCTGCGACTTTTTGCTTCTTTATACCAATTTCCTACCTGAACACCGGTGTCCCCTGGGCGCAGAGCTTTGCCGTCTTTGATCCACACCATTGTGGACACAGGATTCCCGGATGGTATACAGTTGAATGCAGCGGTGCCACCCAAGTCCACCGTCTGGCGGTCCGGATGAACCACCGCTGAAAGGGGCGCTAGCGAAAAAGAAGAGTGGCGGCAGTGTCAAAAAGTCTGTTCTACATGGCTACTTTTGTTGGTATTGGCTACAAAGCACAGTATATGTTATTGGCTAATTGCACGTGGTCAATTTTGTTACTTTAACGATGCAAAAAGAAACAAAATTAGCTGTTTTGTTTATTTTGTGCTCGTTCCACAGTAATAGTTCCACAGTAATGTTGTGTAACATGACTGGTCTCAATGAGCCGAAAGGATATTGTGAAGCAGCACACAGGATTTTGCGGACGTTCACGCTTGTGGATTACAAATTTTAAAAAAATACGATTAGGGCACCAGTTTAGCGTGTTGAACAAGCCAAAGCTGGGTGAGGAAATCAGCTGAGAAAATGCAACAATAGGGTTGAAGAATATGGAGAAGATAACAAAGGTAATGTTTATTAGCCTGGCAAGAGAACAAGAATTCTTGATTGGCCATTAGCCTTCAAGTCTGCGCAAGAGTACGTCAATCTAGGTCGCTTACTGACAGTGGACTCTGACCATGAGACGCAATTTTGCAGAAGGATAAGTATGGCTTGGAAAACACACGGATGCATTACCAAATCATGACCGGTAGCTTACCGTTAGTCTTGAAAAGAAAGAGCACTATCATTGCATTCTACCGGTACTAATATATGAGGCAGAAACTTGGAGATTAACAAGAAAGCTTGGGAAGGAGTTTAATTTCTTGGTTTATTTATTTATTTATCACCGTACCCACAGCGCCATTTCTGGCATTACAGTGGGGAGGTTGAAGAAGGAAAAGGTGCACAAAGTACTACCGCGCTCAGGCGGCGAAAGAAAATAACATTGAGATAGAAAAAAACACAAAATTTTTAAACATAAAAATTTCACAAGGAATAAAATGAGTCATTTGATGTTATGGACACTATCTCTTCAGGCAATTTGTTCCAGTCAGAAATTGTTTGGCCAAGGAAAGACATTTTGAAGAGGTCAGTCCGGCACCTATATTCTTTAACTTTGAGCGAATGGTCTCTTCGGACGGACACATAATCAGGGCTAAATATATATTGGGTTCGGTCAATTCCAGTTCTTGAGTTAAATATGTTATGAAAAAATTTTAACCGAAGAACTTCCCTACGTTTTTGAAGTGTGTCCCAGCGCAAAGTGTTTTTCGCACTGGATATGCTGAAAAACCTACCATAGTCATTAAAAACAAAACGAACGGCCAAATGCTGACCTCTTTCTAGCTTTTGTATGTCAAGTAGAGATTTCGAGTCCCAGCCTGTGCAAGCATACTCAAGTATGCTTGTAACATTTGATATATATAACAGTTCTTTGGTTTTTACAGGAAAATGTTTGGCGTTACGACGCAGGGAGCACAAAACCCGGCAGGCTTTGGCAGTAACAAAATCGACATGGCGGTGCCAAGACATTACACTGGTCAAATATACATCAAGATATTTAAATTCTGAGACTGACAGCAGTTTGCTACTACTAATGTTATACGTGAAATCATGAGCAGTCTTCCTTTTTTTGTGAAACACATATGTACAGACTATTGTAAATTAATATGCATTCCCCAATCCTAACACCATTGAGCTACTGTACACAAGTCCTGTTGTAATGCTTCGCAGTCACCTCGATCGTTGATAATTCTATACAAAACACAATCATCCGCGAAAAGTCGCATGCGTGAAGAAATACCTGTGACAATGTCGTTCATGTAAATTATGAAGAGCAAAGGACCCAGGACGGATCCTTGAGGCACCCCTGAGGTCACATCAATGTCATGCGACTGTTTCCCGTTGATAACAACTCTCTGACGCCTCAGGCTCAAATACTCCTTTATCCATCTAATAACGTTCTCATTTATGTTATACCAAGACAATTTTTCTATTAATAACGAATGTGACACAACATCAAATGCTTTGCGGAAGTCAAGATATAAGCAGTCAACAGAATGCCCTTTATTCAGTGCACTTGTTAAATCATGAACGAATTCGGTAAGCTGGGTGACACACGAGTAACTACTGCGAAAATCATGCTGATGGGTATTTAATAATGAGTATGCACTAAGATGGCTCATAATATTAGTATAAAACGCGTGCTCTAAAACTGTACACATCGCACTGGTCAAAGACACTGGTCGATAATTTGAAACAATATTTCTAGGTCCAGATTTATGTATAGACACAACGTTTGCAAGTTTCCATTCATCAGGTAGAGATCCGTCCTGTAATGACTCGGTGAAAAGAATCTGCAGGTACTTTGACAGAGAGAACGCACAAGAAGAGAGCAGGATCGTGGGTATGCCACCTGGTCCAGCGGCACTGTTTTCTTTCAATCTTTCTAAGAGCGACACAATTCCTCGCTGATAAAATACAATGTCCGCCATGGGCTCAGCACTGATAAAGTCAGGGCGACATTCGGCAGGGCTAATGTTGATTTCAGCAGTTGAAAACACCGAGCTGAAAAACGCGTTAAAGCACTTGGCTTTCTCCAGATTATCGTGAACGATAATTCCGTCATGATCGAGTGGTGGGAAGGACAAGTAGTCCTTTCTATTTCTTTTTATATACTTCCAAAATTCTTTAGGGCGACCTTGAATGCGCAAGTCGAAGGACTGAAAATACGCAAATTTGGCTATTTTAACCGAAGCACTCATATCATTATTGTCGTTCGAAGACGCAGCATGACATTAATTATCTCCTTCGAGAAATACTTCTCGAAATGATCCTCACCCAGCACGCTCAGCGTTACGGTGAACGGCTCCGAGGCGAGGCTGTTGTTGGCCACGCATAGGTAGCGACCGGAATCGGAGATACTGGCACGGCGGATGAGGAGGGTGTCTGAGTGGACCGCTATACGGCCAGTGCTGTGAAGGGGCTCCCGGCTGTCGTTGGTGCCACCGGACAGTTTGTACCACCTGCAATAAAACACGTGTCACGCATGCTTCCAGCGAGCACACTTTCTTATTTATTAGTGAGGAGACTAACGTACTTCAACCTAGAATTATTATTAACCGCAACCACACAAAGAAACAGAGAGCGAAAGAGAAAGCATAGGGTAATTTAATCTTGTTTTATTGAAATTTATGAAAATTAAGGTCGAAGAAAATGAGAGTGAGAGATTATGGGGTTTTACGTGCCAAAACCACAATCTGATTATGAGGCACTGCCGTAGTGGGAGACTCCGGAAAATTTTGACCACCTGGGGTTCTTTAACGTGCACCTAAATCTAAGTGCACGGGTGTTTTCGCATTGTGGCCCCATCGAAGAGGAAAATGAGAGTGATCGAAAATATAACTTGTCGCAGGTGGGAGCACCATCCACAACTTTCGCCTTACGAAGCACCGGATTTTTATATGGGAATTGGAGCAATCTTTGTTACCTACCAGGCTCAGTGAATTGATTTACTATCGCGCTTCGATATACTTTCAGTACGCTTCAAACGAATGCCACTTCGAGTCAAAACAACTTTCTCTGGATTTCCATCTGCTTCCGTGAGATTGGATATCTGAAATTGCTCAAGCGAGTATTTCAGACCTATAATTTAGTTTGTGGTCGCATACCAATAGAAGTGTTTGGAATGTGGTTCTGGCGCCAGCAAAACAAAGTAGAAAGAAGAAGGGACTGAAAGGGCGCCAACTTGCAACTGATTTTTTTTTACAAAGAAACACCCATATTTTATAAAAAGAAGATTGACAACCGTCAAGTGCACTACACGTGTAAAAAAATGCGACGTTACCTCCGTGCAAACCGACAAGTCATGCCATCAAGACAAAAAAATTACAAATCGCCATAGTGAATCTAAAAATTCGTACTCGTTAATATGCAATGAGACTGACGGGACACTCACACAAGCATCACCCTTTTTGTTTGTGTAAAACACTTCCATCGATTCATGCGCCAGCGATCCCCGGCTCTTACCTAGCCGACACGTGTCCCCAAACTGCAGCATGCAGTCACACGAAGCACAATGAAAGGGCAAGTGCGAACCTGTTCCATTTAGTTTTGCTGTGCCAGAGCCACATTTCAAGCATGAACCAAATATCCCAACATCGCATTCTGTAGAAGTGTTTGGAAATACTTTTATGAAAAGCTCTGGCGAGTCCATGAATAGAACCATGTCACCGCAAGTGATCGAGTAGCTAGAAATGCGTAGGTGCGTGTTGCTTAAACAACGAACGCGGAATACAAACGCAAACAGCAATCTGTATTAACGTTTATTGCGAAGCGAAAGATCATTACGTACATACCCACCACTAAAATACTTAAGAAAATAAAGAGAATGAAAAGTAAACAGAGATACAGAAATACACAATGCACTAAAAGGGTATGCGTAATAAAAATTGTGAATTAATCAATGAATACTAGTAAGCGCAGTTTCAAGACGGGACAAGAGAGGACACCGACACTGGAGACATGCGCTCATTCAGAAATCACAGGCGGACAGACCAAGATAGCATAGCTGATGAGTTAGGGCACGTATTTGCACCTTCAAGAATGGACACAACACATCACTCTACCGTCCGCGCATGAAATGCAATAACAATGAAGCATTAAGCTATCCGCGCTGGCTACAGGGAAGCGAAAAAGTGCGACGAACGCAGAATACAAGCGCAAACAGCAGTATGTAATAAGCGCGATCTTTTTGTTGACTGGAGGGTGCTATGTAATACCTCTCTCTTGTGGCTGTGTTTACGTCGTGCCAGGCAAGTGTGGCGTTAGTGAGTGTAAAGTAGTGGCGCGGAATAAACGAGGACAACACGCCATTGGACCGCGCTACTTTTTCGGTCTTCTTCGCTGTGAACCAGCTCGACCATGAAAGTGAGTGAACGTCTGGTAAAAAAAAAAGAAATGGAAAAGATAAACACACGTAAAGCTCGAGATGGGCATTCAGCCGTCAAATGACCAGATTTCCGCTACAGTCTGTAGTTTGTTTTGCTTTCTCCACCCGGTTAGGTTATATCGCGACCCCGAGCAAGCAACTGGTGGGACTGGGAAGGCAGCTCTCATGCCCACATATGTTGTAAAACGAAGGGAGCTAGACGAAGATAAACGGCCGTTTGTTATTGGGCCCATGTGCCTTATAACTGCCCTCTTTTTTGGTTTGGTCTTTCAATTTGCGTTTTTATCTGCACTTTCTGTCTCTGACATATATTACAGTGAAGCTGTATATGGCTAGTTTCCAGCGGATCGATGTCCGTAGACGAAAATCGTGAGCCAATCACGAAGATAGTGAAATATCGGGCCGACCCACGCCGGAGGTGAAGCAGGCTTCAGGCACTCCACCAACTTGCAAAAGTGAGTTCAATATCTTGGGCCCAAACCGTATCAGATGTTAAGATAATAAGAACCTGATACTATACTTTGACCCGCGTCGGCCATGTCTACGTTCGCACCATACACGTGTACGCCATCCCACCTATTCAAACTAGTGCCTACGTATCTGAGTGTCTTCTGTCTCCTGACGTCATGCTCTACGTAGGCTCCTTTCCTCAGTTCTGCTCTGACTCTGGAAATGTGTAGGCCGTGTGTTGTACAGCGTGCCTACCAAGAGCGACGGCGTGAACAGAAAAGAAAATGGGGCGGCGCGGCGGAAGGAGACGACGAGCAGGCCGCGCATGCCAAGCGCAAGCGTGCTGCCCGCCAGGTCCGCGAGGCGCAAAGAAATGCGAAACGTCCATGTGGCCCCGATCGCGCAAACGTGGAACGTTTCACCGGAGCAACGGTCAATCCCCACATACACAGCTTCGCTCTTCATCCATCTTCACAGAGTGGAATCGCACTGAATTTTTTCACCATATGTGCGCTTCCGGTGCTCGGTGTATCTTCCTTCACTCTTTTTCTGAAGACTGGCTGAGTATTTAAGGTTTTCTTGCTCCGCAATAAATGCTGGAAAAATGTGACGGCTCACTTTCTTCCTTAATTACATCTTATATTTTTCTTCGTTGCAGTGCTTGTTTATTGTTTTCAGTATTAAACACGGTGGGGAATTCTTACACTTGTCAATAATCATAATTTCCTCTAAAGTTTCAAAATACTTTGAAACATGGTGCAATTATTGCGTTCATCGAAGAGCGGAGAGTCTGCGATGATCAGTCTTATTTGGAAATACTTGAATAGGATGTTATTGTAAAATATCATCAAGATACTCATAATATCACCATAAATATCATCATCGGTCTAATCAAGCGGGTAGCTAACAGAAGGAAAGGCCTGAGTGAAGAGAATCTGATAAGGCTAGCCCACGCTTTCTTGTTATGCCATTTCACGTACGTAGCGGCCATGCACGTCTGGAAGAGGGCCGAGCGAGACAAGCTAAATGCCATGATAAGGAGGGGGATCAAGAGCGCGCTCGGACTACCAAACTGCACACGCACCGACCCGACTTCTGCAGTGGGGTATTCATAATACACTGGAATAAATTGCAGAAGCACAAGAAAGGGCACATATTCTCAGACTCCGGCACCACGGCGGGCAGACGACTCCTAACAGAGATGGGCGTTCCCCCGGCTAAGTTCGAAGACTCCTATTAGACACCATAGACTCCATAGACTCCATAGACTCCTATTAGACTCCATAGACTCCGGAACACCAGGGCCTTCCGAAAGAGCAGAAAGACCACATCATCATATCCCCCAGCCCCGCGCAATATGCATCCCCAGCGCAACGTGGAAAGAAGGAAGGCAAGGGCCGTGGCGCTCCTACGCCGGGCGACAGAACTCCCTGGCGGCAGCTGCTTCGTTGACGCGGCCCAATATGACAACAGCAAAAATTTCGCAGTTGTGTCCATCAACCACAGGGGTTCGACCGTTAACGCGCAGCTTCGGTACGAAGCACGTCGTCATGTGCGGCCGAGCAAGTGGCCATCGCCTTGGCCCTGCTGGACGAGAAACATGCCAACATCTTCAGCGACTCCAGGGCAGCCATCCGCGCCTTCAGCGTTGGCGCCGTGTGTAAGGAAGCCTGTCGCATCCTCGACGGCAAAAGCATCGACACCCACACTCTCACGTGGTTCCCCACTCACATGGGTTCCATCATGGGAGGCCCCACAAACCTCAACGAGCTGGCCCACTCCAAGGCGCGAGGTCTCCCTTTCCGTGACCATGGAGAACTCCCCGGCCGGCCCGCAGTGGTGGAGAACAGAGATCAACCGACAACATATAATGAAATTACGCACCACTTTTATCTCGGCAGGAGAGACTTTCCCCTTCCTCACAAGAAGTTAAATAGAGCGCAGGCATTGACCCTCAGATTATTGCAAACAGGCTCGTATCACAGCCCGGCTTTATTACACAAGCTTTATCCCGACACTTATGCCAGTAGTTCTTGCAGGCACTGCAACGACTTCGCTAGCTTAGACCATATGCTCTGGCGTTGCCCCTCGTTACGAGGCACGGAACAAATAAATGAGGACAAGTGGCTCTCCGCTATCAAGAGACCCGATGACGGGGCGCAACTATGGGCTGTCCAGAGGGCCCATGATGCGGCGGTCGGGCATGGCCTGACTGTCCCAACGTGGGAGCGGCCCGCTGCGCGCTGAGTCGCGTACCTCAGGACTTTCATTAAAGTTTTACATCCATCCATTCATCCGTCCATCAAGATACTCGAAGACGAAGAGCAAGAGAACGGCTCCTTGGCGCGAGCGAGCGCTACTTCACTTCTTCAATAAACCGTTCATGTTCGAAGCAGTCACCGGTCTCGTACGTTTTAACAATGGTGCCGTGACAGTTATTACATCTGAACTTCATTGAGAAAAATGACAGGCGGCCGTTCACGTCTTCGTAGCAATTTTGTTACTGATTCCCACACAATATGCGGATACAATACTGCAGGCCGACATGGTCATTAAAAAAATAAAGGAAAATATTGCAATCTCTCCAAAATATCATAGATATGAAATTCAAACCACTCACCTGTATTCTGGAACACTGTATCCATGTGCGACACAAACCAGTTCTGCAGGACTGCCTTCGTCGACAGACACAGCTGATCGGGTAAATATATGTCGCGGTTGAAAAGGCCCCGTCGATGCTGCAAATGGTGTGAGTAAAAAGCTGCAATCAATTGGCTTAGTTTATTTGCGATAAATAAGCAATGTGAAGATATGACACAACACAGCAACTCAGTACACTCATTCTTAGTAAAGAAGAGCATAGAGGGAAAACATTTAATACTGTAATTATATTCACTATCCGATGGTAATATATCATATTCATTATGTGGGCAGTGTACTGCGCGTCTGCGATACGGTATGCCTATAGCCCTTACTAAGGTTCGAAAGCAGGCCACTTTTGCTGATACTTTTTTCTATTGCTTATATGGACACTTCAGGCGCATTACCGCCGTCGTCATCGCCGTCGGCATGATGTTCTGTAAACAGGTCGGAGTCATAACAGCGTGGCCGCGCGTCGTATGCTGTGGGTGCGAGTGACAGCGTGTGAGGGTGAGACGAGGATCGATCTCGCGCGCGCCAGGGAGAAAGGCGGGGAGGAAGCACAATGTCTTCCCTCGCCCAAGAGGTGGGCGTTCTAATTCGGCGGCAGCTGCGCATGACGCGGCCGCACCGGCCCCATCTTCAAAATTATCTCGATATGGCTAGGTGTGCCGAGCGCTGGCAGCTTCGTATGAGCTGTCTTATCGCCTCTTAGCTAACGTTGAAACGAGAGGCAGTGCGAAGGTCAATTCGATGGTTGCTACAGCCAGGCTTCCTTACGCCATAGTTTTGACAGCGAGTGCCCACGGTCAACGGATGAGATGTGTTTCGGTTTGCCTGTGCGCGCGGGACACGATGCCTGTTAATTCTATTAGTAAGCGGGTGCTTACAAGTTTGCACGACCGATAGAATACTATCATGATAATAAACCAATGAAATATGATGAAATATATGGAAATTATAAAACTAAATCATTCCTTTCTCCAGCCATAGAGGAATGGAACAACTTACCCGGATCGAAACGTTGCAGAGCGTGACCCGCTAGAATTCAAACAACTAATAAGAAACCATTTTTGCTCAGAATCCCGTTAATACTCCGCCCACGCACCTGCCCCCTATTAAATATGTGTATGTGACGTTTATTTATGTTTATAATTGCTGTTACTTGTTAAGCGTTTAGGTAATTAGTATGGCACCTTTCGAGCGCTCTGTGTGCATACATTTTCTGTGATATCACTCCCACGCAAATTATCATTTCGCTTCGCGCTGATCATGCTTTTTGCTGTTCTTTCGGTTTTTACTGCTGTACCTCCCCCCCCCCCCCCCCCTTATGTAATGTCCTTCAAGGAGCCTTTAGGGGCCACTCAATGATGATGATCAGTATTTCGTATTTCTGTCTAATAATCTGCTATTGCAATGGATGCTTGGCTTTTCGGGCGTAACTGCGACATTTTAGTAGGTCATTTTTTTTTGTTTTGCATTCTTACACTAGTATTTCGGTTGATGAAACATTTCATGTGATCGTTTGATTGTGTGATGGTATATGCTTTTTTGAATAAGCTTCTGCTGGAAGTCGGCCGCATGAGTCCTAACAGTCTGTGTTTCCGTCGTTGTCGTTATGCCCCGCTTGCTCCCCTTCAAATCAGCAGCTGTATTCAGTGTGTTTATCTGTCACCTTTCCCACTATTGCATCTTTAGAGAAGATGTGCCAAGATATACTATAAATTAGGCAGACATAAGTTTTGAAATCTGAAATTTCAAATTTAGTAATATTCTCAGGAAATACATTGTATTGTCTACGAGCCAGGACTCAAGAAAAAAGTTGTCTGCTGACTGGGTGTTGTTCTCGCAGGGCAAGACAGCATTGTTGACTCTCGAGGCATACAAAAATAACAACAATCCTGTGTACACATCCGTCATATGCATCACTGACATCAACAAATGACAGATATTGACATATATATGCACTCCCAACAACAGTAAAGTACCTAGAAATGCATAACTCTTCGTCTGAAATAACCTAATAAAATATAAAAAGATCAAAAAGGAACAAAAAAACAAGACAGTGAAAGAACAACAGGATAGAAAGTGAAATAGGCAATAACCATATAAAATAACTGTTTCCTGTACTTATGCATAGCTGAGTACGCAGGTCACTGCGCACATGCGGAAGATACAAAATGAAGCATGGTACAATTGATTCGTCTGAGCAGAAAAAACTTGCAATAATCGGCCAAATATTACGTGACTGTTCACTCCACTGCCGCGACGTTCGCAGCGCCCGTAGATGCGAGGTCTTTCCTACTCGACCTCATCACCGGTCAGCGCTGGGTCCCCACTGAATGGTAGAAATGTGAGATATTGTGGCCTGTCTTGACTTACGGTTGACAATGACGCGTCCGGCAGTGTCGCTGACTTTGACGCTGCCGGTGAGCTTGTGCCGGGTCTGGCAGCGATACGAGACACCGTCGTCGGCCGAGCTGACGTTGCGCACCAGCAGCTCGCCCGACGGGGAGAGCACTTGGTACCGGTGGAGGCTGCCCGCAGCTGCACGAAGAATTAATTGATTCGTTAATATACGTAAAAATCGCAATAATTGAGACATATTAATATGTCAGCTCATCCTCGCCGCTGATGTCCACAACCGTAACTGCTTGTTTCGCTGTAGAGTGTCAAAAAATTGATGGTAACGCATAATTCCTCAATCGACTGATCTCGTTTGGATTGAGGATTGCGTTGAACATGCATGCACACACACACACACACACACACACACACACACACACACACACACACACACACACACACACACACACACACACACACACACACACAGACATATATATATATATATATATATATATATATATATATATAACATGCACAAAAGAAAAAAGACGACCGTTAGCCGGGGGACCGGCCTTCGTCGGCGTGAATCAGTCCGGAAGATTCATTCCGACGAAGGCCGGTACTCCGGCCGAGACGTCAGTAAACAGATATACCCCCCCCCCTCCCCATAACGGTCTTCCTTTTTTTTCTTTATTTAATGTTATACCTTCGGGTCTGGGGCGAGACTCTTCGTCTTGTATTCATGAACGAGAAGAAAGGCAACCGAGGGACCCGATATTTATTAGTCATATCGTAAGAAGGCAGGAGCAATGACACCAAAGACAGCGTAGGGGAAATTACTTGTAGCTCTTAATTGAGTTACAGAAATGATAAATGAATGAATGAATAAACATGCATTTGAAACAGTGACTTGTCAGTCGAGATGGGATGAAAAAGCAACTCGCGGCGGCTGGGACACGAACCCACCTCTTCGCATTACGCGTGCGATGCTCTCACCAATTGAGCTACCGCAGCGCCGTTTTCACATCCACTTTCTCGGGTATTTATGTTGATCTACAAGAACTAACCCTGGTAGTCTTAGCAAGTGCCAGAAAAGATATTCCACATTCACCGCCAAGGCCGTGAGTGGCCCATCGTCTTAGGCCGATCCAGTCGACCAAGTTGTCTAACAGTGTGGGCCTCTAGGTATATGCTCGTGGTCGTGATGCCCTCGTGAACTTTCCATCTTCGTCATCTCAGCTTTATCATCCTATTTTCCTCATGCCATCGCCGACACGCCTTCCACGCCAACCCAGTCGGCCAAGTTGCCTAATAGCTTGGGCCACTAAGCATGTGGAGATGATGCCGTCGCGGTCATCGCATTGTCTTCACTCCACCATCACCAATAGCTTCTCGTCATGCCATCGTTGTCACCTCATCGTTGTCGTACAGGCTTCGTGATACATGGAATGGTATCTGGATAGCGTAGCAAAACACGGACACAAGAAGAACCGAAGACAAGCGCTATCGTTCTTCTTATGTCCGTGTTTTGCTGCGCCATCCAGATATAATTCCATGATGACCGGCCAACAAGCCCTGATCGCCACCCTCGTCGAGTTCGGGATAAAGTTGTCATTACGCCGTTGTCGTCATACACTCGTCATCGTCTGACTGTCCTCATACCGCTGTAATGCCATCGCCGTCAGTTGTATCGTTGTCACAGAGTAGTCTTCGGGTCTAGTACACTCTACTTCGGGCATTAGTTCTTATGCCGTGGTCCTGATGCGGTCACTGTCAGTCCATCGCCGTCACTCTAACTTCGTCATCCGGCTCTTGTTATGCCATCGTCATCATGCCATCATCGTCATCTTCACACAGTCGTCGTCAAACCATTCTTATGAATGCGTCGTCGTCATGCTCTCATTTTAATTACCATCATCAATACTTCAGTAACTTTACCCCATTGTCGTGATACCACCTTCGTCATTCTATCGACGTCAATTTCTCTTCGTCATTCTATCGTAATTATGCTGTCGTCATTCCATGGTGATTATGCTGCCGTTTATCGTTGCCATGCCATTGCGGCGTCGTCAGACAGTCGCCAGCATCATGCATCTGTTTTCACACTGTCATTACCAGCTTCGTAATCAGGCTATCGTCCTACCCTCGTCGTCATATAATTATCCTCATGTCAGCGTTTCCCGCTGCCGTCGTTTTACCATCGTCATTGTTTAATAATGGTCAGCTCACTGTCGTCATGCCGTTGTTGTTGTACTGGCTTTGTCGTTCAATTGACGTCATTCATTCTCCGTAATTCCAGAGTCGCCAGGGCTTCGCTGTCATACCGTCGTCATCATCTGGCCATGCTCGTGGGCGACCTTGGCAAGCGAATGCCATGGCAGCATGGTACTGATGGTAGGATGCGAGATAATGTCACATATACCCAAAGCACGGGAAGTCCCAGAATGACAACTACAGTTGTTAAATAAACTTGACTTCTTAAATACGGCGTCTGGTTACATTGCTCGAATGCTGGTCGCATTACCATCGGCGGTCATCGTGAGATGACTTCTGCCATAATATTTATGATTGTGAATATACACATACATATAGAGAGAGATGTAAAAGACTAAACATAGGAAAAAAATGGCACTTTACTGACGTATCAACCACGGAACCGGTCTTTATAAGTTAAGTGCCGTTTTTGTCTATGTGGTTCCAGTATTTTACCCCGTTTGCTACCGGATCCTACGATTCAACGCTTAAGTGATATATATATATATATATATATATATATATATATATATATATACTTTGGGAATGCCAACGTCATAAGGAAGAAGGACCAAGAGGAAGGGGGAAGACAACAGCAGGACCCTCTAAAGCGGGCGCCTCGCTGAGAGATGGCAAGCCGCCCTCCTCAGCGAGGCACCCGAGGACCAGGAGTGGGCCGTCCAGCGGGCCAGGGCCATTACCGAGGATCTCGAAAGATTTTTCTCCGGCGATGGACCCCTGGCAGCCTAGCACCGGGCACCAACCGCCATAACCGTCGGACAAATAAAGTTTATTCCTATATATATATATATATATATATATATATATATACATAAAGACAGACGATTTTACGGAAGCGTTTAGGTGCCGCCACATTGGGCTGATAAGGCTTCTGTTTTCTGCCTTTAACAACGAAGTGCGCGGTACTACAGTCAAATTGCAAGCATGAAAACAGTTATATAAATGCGTTGAGCGTTTCATGACCCTGTCACGTCACTTCGATTCTCATAAAACTAAGGTATTGTTTGTGTAACAGCCCAAAATAAATGGAATTGAATAGAATATAATATAAAACCGAATAGATTATAAAATCGTCTAAAAGAACTCGTAGGTTGAGGACTCACGTACGAAAAAAAAACGATACGTTAATTTCTACGTTTCGGCCGGGGTCCGGCCTTCGTCAGGGGCATATATATATATATATATATATATATATATATATATATATATTGATAGTAAGCGTTTAATGGTAGATACGCGCGGCGTTTATATCGATGCGCCGAAACAGGCCACGGCCAAACGGAGCGAGCGCGAGCACCAACAACAAACGCCTTACTATTCGTCTTCTGCTGGCGCCCGTATTCCTCACTACAATAGTATATATATATATATATATATATATATATATATATAGTGCGTGTGTGCGCGCGTACGTGTGTGTGTGTGTGTGTGCGTGCGTGCGTGCGTGCGTGCGCGCGTGCGCGCTCGTGAAACGTTCATATGTCAAGAAAGGATGACTATTTTTCTTGTCATCACCAGGGTGAATTTCTGCTCTCTTTCTTCACTCAAGCCGACAGGATTAGCATCTGAAATGCCGATAAGCATCGTCATGGCCCCATAAAAGTATTCAATCGTCATACAAAAGTTCACTGGGACACCCGAAGACATTTCGGTGCGGCTGAGGCTCTTCGAGGTAGGGAAGAATGCTGCTTAGTAAGCCGACCTAGACACAATCAGAAACTTCAGCGATGCGTTCACGGTGAAGCGTTTTACTAGCACATCGCGGAGCTTTAGGACGGAAGATGGACCTAGACACAATCAGAAACTTCAGCGAGTGCGTTCACGGTGAAGCGTTTTACTAGCACATCGCGGAGCTTTAGGTACTGAAGATGAATAGCGGGAAAAGTCCGATTAGAAGGGAATGCTTGAACACATCAGTAGTCTGCGGCGGATCCATTACTAGAAACCATTCACTACCACCACAAGAAGCGACGGGCTCTCCAGATATGTTACCAATTGAATATAGTCAGCTGGGCCGCCGCGCAGGTACGGGATAGAATCACATTGAATGAGAATTGACCATTCGCCTTGCTGCGTCGGTTGAGCTTGCTCTTGCTGAGCTCACTGTCTCCACTCCAGCACAGTGGCGAACAGAAGCGGTAGAAGAAGAGGCGCCCATTCATCGAACAGCAACGCGATGCTCGTCGTACAACCGCCGGCAAATCTCTGGTGATGTGCAGCCATGCGCACGAATCCATTTGATGCCGGCACAATCATATGCTAGCATCTCTGCGTTCTGGTTTGTTGAAGCTAGTTGATGGTTAATACACCGAATATTAATGAACAAAATAGACACAAAAGTAAAACCAGGGGAACAGATAGGACATAAAAAGCGATTTTTTAACACGAAAGTGTTTTATTCCGGGGTCCACCAAGACTTCACTGACGTATTTCCGTCACGGAAATACGTCATAGAACATAATACAAAGAAAGAAACCAGAAGAAAAAGTTCCACAAACATGCAAAATTTGGGAATCGAACCCACGACCTCTCGGTCCGCGACGATAGATCGTCGAGCGTTTAACCCATTGCGCCACAAACGCATTCGCAGAGAGCTACACAGACGCGCCTTATATATCTAACACTCCTCCGTGTACCCGCGCTCTTGCTCGGGGCGGTGCCGCCGCCTATGAGCAGAAAAGAGAAGTACTGCATTATGACACTAAAGCCCGGGATACATGGAGCGAACTTTCTCGACGAACTTCACGCGTCAAGTAACGACGCGGCGACACGACGCAGGATGTTTGCTGTGTTGCAATACATGCGGCGAACGCCGCCGCGCGTTGGCCGCCGTGTTGGCGGCGGTCCCGGCCGCCCGCTTCGAACTGAATTTGGCGTTGTCCTTGTAGAATTCACTTAGTTGGAAGCAAATGACTGCGTAAACGGCTTTCGCTTAGTCTCAGGCCGCTTCGACGACAGAGTATTATGGATAACCTTGAGTAGTTTTCGAGATCGCTTCTCGTTTCGAACGCGTCTAAGCCTAGCGAAAGAAATATCCGATGCCAACGCCATCTATCGGGGAAGTCGGGAGATAGGCATGACGACAGCATGTGGCCTCTGAGATCAGAAGATTTCTGTTGAAGGTTGTTGTAGAGAGCTTGCACTGCTTGTCTGTTTCCTCGCAGATCAGCGGATATGGGATGTACAAATACAACGCGATTCCTGAGAGATCATACTAGGAACTACTCAATCGGTGCAGAGACATGCAGACACGGCAACACCAACGCGATTGCAGACGACGCGAAAAGGCGCGCGCGCGCGAAACACCAGCATGCATTGCGACCGGAACTAGTGCCTCCTGATTGGCTGTCGTCCACCGCTGCGCGCTTCCGGCGGCGGCGTTCGCCCGACGAAAATGTTTGGACAGGCAGATCGGCTGCGGACGGCAAATTTCTTGACGCCGGCCGTCGGACGTTCGCCGCCCGACGAAGTTCTTCGCTCGGACGCCGGTTATTCGCTCCATGTATTCCGGCCTTAACGCGCACCGACAGTGAACGCTTCGGTGGTCTCAGTACTACGACGCCTCGATGCCAGCATTCGAAGGGACGCTGGCATCAAGAAGCACTACCAACGCCACCTAGGTGGCGTTCACCGTACTCAGCACAGCGGAGCGTGGCCTCCGCAATTAGCTCTGAAAATGTTTCTGAAGTTGATCGCGGAGGCTGCAATTACGACGCGCTGTACGCGCTGATTTGACTCGGTGACGATTCAGTTACGTGCTTTGTCTTGCGCGTTGTATTAGTGTGTCAGTTACGTGCTTCGTCTTTCGCGTTGTGCTAGCGTGTGCAGCGTAGTGCAGCTTCCATATGCACGACGGTTGCTCATGGTCATCGACGTTGGTAGTCGTGATGGAGGAGACGTGCCACCAGGCGTCAGCGTGGGTGCATCAACGCCTAAGGGCGCTTTAGCCACAAAACACCAATAGACATTATATATCAATGTGCAATAAACATTACACTACTTCTGTGAAGACACGTTTCACTTTCGTGTTCTATACCGATTCCTATATAAGAGGGATCAACCACATTTTTTTTCTTATGTCACTACACGAACGATTCATGCTCTACTCAAAGAGAGAGAGAGAGAGAGACGAAGAGAAAGTCCTTTAAAGGGATACGGACACAAAAGTTGGTGGGTGGTTTTTTGTGTCGGAACAAAAGTTCAACTGTTGAAAATGACGAATACAACAAGCTGCTTTGAAAGAAATAACTAGGAACATCTTTGTTTTTTCGATTGTCTGTTGCACTTTGCCTCCAAGCGGCCGCAGCTTGAAGCTGAAATTTGACGTCATAACACCCACTCGCGCGCGCGGCAAAGGTCGGCCACAGCGATCGCAGTGTTTCCGGGGGGTGTCGGTCCCTTGTAGCCTTTGTTTAACCCCTTTCGGCGATCTTCGTACGTGGCCCATCTGAAACATTATCCCCGTCGGCGCTCCACGCGGGTGGTGCATCTTACAAGCGCCTTCCCGCGGTCGTCGCTCGGTATTGATGCGTTCGTCGCGGCGGAAGGAAATGCCCAGACATTGCTGTTATAGTTGCATCGTCGGTCGTGACACGCCGTCGCACACGTTTCCCAGAGACGAGAAGGTGCGTAAACTTTGGATACCTGCCTGTCAGCCATCACACCCAGCCTGAAGACCTCTAAAAAATGACTTTATTTGCGCGGACCACTTCGTCGACGATGATTATGTGACCAGCCCGGCTGTGCTTAAAAGCCTCGGCATGCCGCTCAAAAGGCAACGCCTAAAGCCTGACGCTGTACCATCGGTTTTCTCACGAAAACGCAAGGCAGAAATGATCAGCGGCGCGTTTGAAAAGAGGAGGCGAAAAGATGTCGGTACTGTTTTCCTTCACTTGCAGCCTTCTTGTGCAGTGTGAGGGCGAGGCTGGGCACGAAGGCAGTAATGTCTTTAATAATGTTGGCAAAGCATAGTAAAACAATACAAGGCTAGCGCGCGCGAGCGCGACTCACGAGATCAGTCCTACATGGCAGCGGGAAAGACACAAACACAGCTGTGCTTCTCCACAGGCTTTTAAAAAGCGGGAAAGACTGGGGAGAACGCCAGACAGGTTCTGCCATCTGTCGGGCGGCTGATGAAGTGGACGTGAGAGTCTCAGAGGCACTGATACCTCACAGCAGTTGATCACGCCGACGGCATAAACTACTATTCAGTCATCCACGCAGTGTTGAAGTGTACCCGCAGCTGGCTCGCCTGTGTGCGGTCTTGAAAGAGCAAGTTTACAGAGGAAATGACAAATAATTATTGCACAAGTGTTTGGTGCAGAGCGAAATCTTATCGCTACGGTTCGCGAAAACCTGACCGGCACTTCCACGTCCACCTGTTCTTCTTCACTTGACGTGGAAGGCTTGTAACCGTAAGCGGTAATATTTCTTGCCAAGTTGGAATGCTCCTCGTCTTCAGACGTGTACTCATCGCTGGTAGAGGCACCAGAACTCGAATCCATGCTCGCGATGGCGGCGTCGGCGCGCTTCGAATGACCGCGGCCAGCCGGCTGGCTATCCGACGAGGGTGTCGTGACGTCACGCCTTCCAATTCCCGCGGGTCGGGCGGCGAGGCGCGCGCTCACAAAAACGCCAAAAAATAAAGCCATCGGCTCAAAAATGAGCTAAGTGACTACTTCTTTTCGGTGTAATCACACACTGAGGATTAATTTTCAGCATTTCCGTAAAATTTTCAGATTTCGTGTCCGTATCCCTTTAATGAACTGCATAGAATTCTGCCGGCGTGAATGTAGGAGCCTACGTCCTACTCTGTATAGGAAAGTGCATCGGAGACAGAAAGGCCCTAGTAGAGAGAGAACGTGAAAGAAAAAATCAAGGCAAGAAACTGTGTGATCAAACTACGAGTGTACAGGTGCGAAAAATGTGGTGGTGTTGATGTTGACAGGCTAAAGGTTTTCAATTAATCCAATGAATTCAAGAAATATGAAAATAACTAAAGCTTGTCGCTACTTTGTAGACGACTTAGGACATACTATTCTTCTGAAATGTAGATCTTCTTGAGAAACAGAGCCCATTCAATCGAGATAAAGAGATCTCTCGTGTCGTAACGGTCCCGCTTACCCTTTGCTTGTGACTGTTGAGACGAGCTTTTCTCGGCGCTGCCGGGTTGGATGAAGAGGCCGTCCTCGCGGAGCCAGCCGGTGACCTCGATGTCCTCCCGAACGAAGGTGGGCATCTGGCAGTGCAGAATGGCAGTGTTGCCCCGCACCACGAACTCGTCGTACACCTTGGTCTTGTACTCTTGAGCCACCACTGCGTCCAGTGATCGTCACGAAGTCACAATGCAAGCTTGCGTGTGTACAAAATTATAGGGTGACATTTACCTACGTAGCACAAGGAATCATGTTAACAGAGTAAGCAGGGCGTACCAACTGCCTGCTTAGAAGGTAGCATTGGCATCACCCGCTTTAATGACAAGAAAACAGATTTCACTGAAGGTCGTCCTCAGTTCCTGCTCCTGCTATGTGCAGGTAATCAAGCGTAAAAAGCAGGTTTTTTTCAGTGAAATGCCTAGACTCAATCCAGAACATCACTGCAGCCATCTATTATATACTACTAAATTATCTTTATTTAACGTAAAAGTGTTTTAACGGGAGTATTGTAAAACAGGGATGCTGGAAAGATCCCAGATGACAAAGTCGCAATCCCAGAATATTTTTAAACAATATTCACTTTTCCGTTGACAAGTGGCAAATAATGTATTTCTCCATTTCTCTACAATGTACAAGGTAGAACGAGTTCCGACAAAAAAATCCGCGGATACTTAAGCACTTCTTATAAGTTGTGAATGCGGATGCATTAATTGCATTAATAACATTGTCTCAAGTCGGGGCCCCCGGCTCTTCGCTGACAATCCGCCTGGGCTTCAGATGCCATCACGCTAGAATCGGCACGTCGAAGACGAGCCCTTTCCCGTGCGCGTGCATTCTGGATGGATTTACATGAAATTTCTTGAAAATTAAATCTGTCCGTTACTTAAGCAATACCCCTTAAGCAATGGAACATACCCCCTTAAGCAATAGAACATACCCCCGTAAACGCGGCCTCCCCATATGTAGACAGAAAAGTGAAATTCTACGCTGGAATGATTAGCGGCCACGCAGCCACCTGTGGAAGCGGAAAACGACGACGAGCGCCGGAGCAGTGGCACGAGCGCATGCCAAGCACGAACCACCTGTAGAGAGCAGCTGGCTTTTTTAAATGCGAAGCATTTCTTGCTGGCGGCTCTGTCCGTGCCTCCCACGTCCCACACCCCCACAGCACATCCGCGCCCCATCCCCCTCTCTCTCCTCTCCTACGCTCACCCTTTCTCTCCTCCTGGAATCCTCTACAGAGTGGCGACGGCGTGCCACGCCCCCACAGCGCATGCGCGTCCCCTCCCCCTCTCTCTCCTCTCTTACGCTCCCCCCTTTCTCTGCTCTAGGAATCCGGAACGGCGCGCACGACAGGTGGTGCGACAGCTGCATACTCCGCTGGGGGCGCCACGGTAGTTTCGCGGTATGAAAATGACGGAGCGCGCGCGCCTCATTCTCTCTCCTGTGCAGCGCCGCGATGAGCGCTCGGGCCGCTGCCGCGAAACCATCTCCCGCTCAAGCTAACCATCTCCCCGCTGCTTCCCATCCACACATGGTTCCCTTAGCGGGAGATGCAGTAATTTTTTAGCGTTACATCGCCGGCGCAGGCTAGCGTATACAAGCTTCCCTTGAAAAGGAATACTCAATAGGCAGAAAAAATGTAACAGTTTCACCCGAAAGGCGAAGCATCAATTGCGATAGCAAATTAGTACAGAGCTATACGGAGTAAGGAAACTAGTTTTATCAGCTGTATAAACATGGACATGCAGAAACACCTGCAACTCGCAGAACTGTTGTCGACGCTGTCAGCGTTTTCCCCGCGTTCGCACCGAACGCGCGCGGCGTTGGTGACTGTTGGCGGTGCCTCTGGGGGTGGCTCGGAGGTTTTCGACGAGACCAGAACGGGACACTCGTCGAGCAGCGTCGGAAGTCTTTACTATTAACACGAAAGTGTTTTATTCCGGGGTCCACCAAGACTTCACTGACGTATTTCCGTCACGGAAATACGTCATAGAACATAATACAAAGAAAGAAACCAGAAGAAAAAGTTCCACAAACATGCAAAATTTGGGAATCGAACCCACGACCTCTCGGTCCGCGACGATAGATCGCCGAGCGTTTAACCCATTGCGCCACAAACGCATTCGCAGAGAGCTACACAGACGCGCCTTATATATCTAACACTCCTCCGTGTACCCGCGCTCTTGCTCGGGGCGGTGCCGCCGCCTATGAGCAGAAAAGAGAAGTACTGCATTATGACACTAAAGCCCGGGATACATGGAGCGAACTTTCTCGACGAACTTCACGCGTCAAGTAACGACGCGGCGACACGACGCAGGATGTTTGCTGTGTTGCAATACATGCGGCGAACGCCGCCGCGCGTTGGCCGCCGTGTTGGCGGCGGTCCCGGCCGCCCGCTTCGAACTGAATTTGGCGTTGTCCTTGTAGAATTCACTTAGTTGGAAGCAAATGACTGCGTAAACGGCTTTCGCTTAGTCTCAGGCCGCTTCGACGACAGAGTATTATGGATAACCTTGAGTAGTTTTCGAGATCGCTTCTCGTTTCGAACGCGTCTAAGCCTAGCGAAAGAAATATCCGATGCCAACGCCATCTATCGGGGAAGTCGGGAGATAGGCATGACGACAGCATGTGGCCTCTGAGATCAGAAGATTTCTGTTGAAGGTTGTTGTAGAGAGCTTGCACTGCTTGTCTGTTTCCTCGCAGATCAGCGGATATGGGATGTACAAATACAACGCGATTCCTGAGAGATCATACTAGGAACTACTCAATCGGTGCAGAGACATGCAGACACGGCAACACCAACGCGATTGCAGACGACGCGAAAAGGCGCGCGCGTGCGAAACACCAGCATGCATTGCGACCGGAACTAGTGCCTCCTGATTGGCTGTCGTCCACCGCTGCGCGCTAGACGCTTCCGGCGGCGGCGTTCGCCCGACGAAAATGTTTGGACAGGCAGATCGGCTGCGGACGGCAAATTTCTTGACGCCGGCCGTCGGACGTTCGCCGCCCGACGAAGTTCTTCGCTCGGACGCCGGTTATTCGCTCCATGTATTCCGGCCTTAACGCGCACCGACAGTGAACGCTTCGGTGGTCTCAGTACTACGACGCCTCGATGCCAGCATTCGAAGGGACGCTGGCATCAAGAAGCACTACCAACGCCACCTAGGTGGCGTTCACCGTACTCAGCACAGCGGAGCGTGGCCTCCGCAATTAGCTCTGAAAATGTTTCTGAAGTTGATCGCGGAGGCTGCAATTACGACGCGCTGTACGCGCTGATTTGACTCGGTGACGATTCAGTTACGTGCTTTGTCTTGCGCGTTGTATTAGTGTGTCAGTTACGTGCTTCGTCTTTCGCGTTGTGCTAGCGTGTGCAGCGTAGTGCAGCTTCCATATGCACGACGGTTGCTCATGGTCATCGACGTTGGTAGTCGTGATGGAGGAGACGTGCCACCAGGCGTCAGCGTGGGTGCATCAACGCCTAAGGGCGCTTTAGCCACAAAACACCAATAGACATTATATATCAATGTGCAATAAACATTACACTACTTCTGTGAAGACACGTTTCACTTTCGTGTTCTATACCGATTCCTATATAAGAGGGATCAACCACATTTTTTTTTCTCGCCTCGCAACGTATGTAATTAATTACGCATTTGGCGCCGCAGTTAAACGTAGCCTCCACTCCGTGCTTCCCATCCCCCACGGCCTTTCGCGCGATGGAAGAAGTCGCGTTTGCTCTCTCTCTCTCTCTCTCTCTCAATATATATATGGCAATTGCAAAGGAGGAAAGAGACGCTCAAGTCTGCAGCCCTTCAGGGAGCACTGCGCCGAACGCGCGTTTGCTCTCAGCCATACGTTCGCTCCCCGTCGACCCGCCGTGGTTGCTCAGTGGCTATGGTGTTGGGCTGCTGAGCACGAGGTCGCGGGATCGAATCCCGGCCACGGCGGCCGCATTTCGATGGGGGCGAAATTCGAAAACAACCGTGTACTTAGATTTAGGTGCACGTTAAAGAACCCCAGGTGGTCCAAATTTCCGGAGTCCCCCACTACGGCGTGCCTCATAATCAGAACTGGTTTTGGCACGTAAAACCCCATAATTTAATTTTTTTTCGCTCCCCGTGAAAGCGCGCGTCTGTCGTGCGCTTTCACTTGCACATGCCGCATACGGCGCGCGGCGACCATTTCATCGCCGTTGACGTCATACGGAACCTCACAGCGAAGGCGTCGCCGACGGCAGAAATCCACTTTGAGTGTCCATTTAATTGCTGTCGCAATAAAAGTGTTATCACGTTCTAGCAGTTAGCACGCTCAACGGGACCATTTTTTCCATGAATTTCATTGAGCGCAGCACTTAACGTACAGTGAAGCTTTTGCTTGCCAATAAGGGTTCTGCAAAAAGGGATCTCACATTGTTTATTCGAGCGCAAGGCGTATGCTATTTTTTTTTTTAGCGAGAGCTACATTGGCCGCATTCTCGCCGTATCGCTGTGGCCGGTGGACGTACCGCGAGCTGAGCCGTTGCCTAGCAACCATCGCAGCTGGCAGCGCTGCTCGCCGCGCCATCTGGCGTCGTATGCTCGAGTTACCACGGCGCGGCGACGCGCCGCTGCCGCCGCAGTTGTGTTGAAAGCGTTCGCCGCTTGCATCTGGCATGACATCAGAGGAGCAACCGGTGAAACCGCGTTGCAACAGAGGAGGAGCCGGCGTTGCATCGTATATATAGACGGGGCGGCTCGGTGGGATTCGTTGGCAGATATGGAAAGTGAGTCGGAGAGACTGAAAGAAGCCAGGCTTCGTCGTCGAAACGAAACCAAGAGGAGGCAGTGAGCCGAGGAGACGGAGGAAGAACGAGCCGCCCGCCTCCAGAAGCGTCGTAAGTACAAAGCGGCCAGGCGAGTGGATTCAGATGAGGATATAGCACCCGAAACGTGTTCAAGTCACTGGAGGACAATCCCTTATCCTCCCGTCTCACAGACCATCGGGCCGGGCCGTCTTTGTAGCAATTGAGAAACAACAAGATGAAGACTTTCAAAATTAATGCGTTACACTTAAAAAATGTCTACTCTTTAATGTGACCATAACTTCACGAGAGGTAACAACCAAACCTAAACACTCAGACGTACGAAGCTAAACGATAAAGATGTAACCGTAGAGAGAACAGAGCTAAGCAATAACATTAACCGTACCTCTCGCTACGCACAGCCAGGCATAACTGAGTTAAGCCACATGCAGTCAATTTTTTTTCCTTTAGGTTTGCAAGAAGTTGACATGCTGATTTAGGTGTTGATCAATCTAAGTGCCAGATTCTATGAATGAAGCCGGTGAACTAAAATCAAATTGTCATGATGAAAGAGCAGCCCAGTGTGGGCATCAAGATGAACTCCAGCGATGTGACGGATTGCCTTTCAGAGCGCCGCTCTGAGGCGCCCGTTCCTGCGCCGAGCATCGGCGTAACCAAGTGAACGAACGCAGCGAAGGATGAAAGAGCGAACACCGAGCGCAGTAAGGATGAAAGACGGTGATAGCAAAGAGGAGCGCGAGAAGGAAAGCGGAGGAGGAGAGTATGGCGCAAGGGTGAGGAGGAAAGCGAAGTGCCACGCGAGACATGCTCCACGCCGGTGACCAGGCACACGGCGAACGCGTCCGCCAATACCGGTGTATGGAAACAGTGATGGCCTCGGCTTCGGACCAACTGCGCATGAGCTACTTCGCTTGTGCTGCCAGCGCTAGAGAATGCGCTCTGCGCGAGCCACGCGTTCCCGTGTTCACCCTTTATTTCTGAACAATGAGCGACCCAACTGGTGAAAATGCTTCGTCTGCCGCTGCTGCAAAACGAGCTGCCCGAACAAAGGCTCAGCACCGCCGCTGAGCGGGCACTGTCGTTCAGAATCAAATTTGTTGCCACAATATATCGCGAATTTAAAACAGCGTTACTTTCGCAGCGTTCCATTTTACGTATGAATCGTAGTATTGGAGCTCCTCGAGTAACTCTCGTAACACTTAGAGCACGTGAACAGTGCCACTCACCTCCACGCAGATGCACATCCCTCGACACGATGCTGCCAACGTCGTTCTGTGCCACGCACTGTACGACGCCCGCGTGGTAGCGCGCCTGAGTAGCGCCAAACGGGGCCATCACCAAGGTGCCGTTGGCAAGGAGCCGCCGCACGCCGGTCACTTCCTCCAGGGGCTCTCCCAGCGCGCCCGCGTGCAGCTGCAATAGCAGCGACGAACCGGCGCCGTTGGTCCCGCCGGCCACGGACGCCGAATGGCCAAACGCCACGTGTCGCCAACGAACTGTGGGAGGGGGGTGGCCGTACGCCTACGCAAAAAAACAATACAAAGGTGTCGAAATAAATGACACTGCACTTCAGTAGCACAACATTCAAGCGCCAAGGGATATATTTTTTTTCATTGTTCAGATTTTGATTACTTCGAAGCTATTCATATTTCATGGTTAATGCGCAGGGCACCCGTGTAATTATGCGCGCAACTTCAAAGCAATCGCCAATGAATCTGAGCTACTGCTCACCTCATTGTGACAAGACATGAGTACAATATGGACGTAAGCCCGCTGAAACCTTGAGTGAACAGAAACACTAGGGTAAGCAGGGCGGTCTATTTAGTACAGCTTATACGTAGCGTACTACTTGGACGTAGTACTACTTGTAGCGTACTACTTATACGGCAGAAACTTGGAGGTTAACAAAGAAGCTCGAGAACAAGTTAAGGACCGTACAAAGAGCGATGGAAAGAAAAATCTTAGGACTAACGTTAAGAGACAGGAAGAGAGCGGTATGGATCAGAGAACAAACGGGGATAGCCGATATTCTATTTGACATTAAGCGGAAGAAATGGAGCTGGGCAGGCAATGTAATGCGTAGGATGGATAACCGGTGGACCATTAGGGTTACAGAATGGATACCAAGAGAAGGGAAGCGCAGTCGAGGTCGGCAGAAAACCAGATGGGATGATGAAGTTAGGAAATTTGCAGGCGCAAGTTGGAATACGATAGCGCAAGACAGGGGTATTTAGAGATCGCAGGGAGAGGCCTTCGTCCTGCAGTGGACATTAATATAGGCTGATGATGATGATGATGATGACGATGATGATACGTAGCGTGGGATTGGAATACGCTAGCGCAAGACAGGGGTAATTGGAGATCGCAGGGAGAGGCCTTCGTCCTGCAGTGGACATAAAGTATAGGCTGATGATGATGATGATACGTAGCGTATGGACAATGGCTTTCCTTTTTAATACGCAAGGATTGCTTTGGCTAATCAGCGGAGACATATTCTACAGTTGGGCAGCGAAATATTTTATAAACTAAACAGAGCACGCAGTCGCATTTTAACAGAGTACCGGAGCTTAGATGGCGGAGGGAGAGAGGGGTAGTCAGGAGAGACTGATGGCCACGGAATATCTTGCCTAAGACTGCAGTCACACAAGCAAGTCGTCTCTAGCCACCAACTATGCTCCAACCACCAATCACCGTTGATATCCTAGGTACAGATTCTTCGCAGCTGCCGTTGCTCATGTCTGAATAAATGTCTGAACACTTAAGCTAATTGAAGTTGGTCATGTGTTGCCACCTGCTAGGTGATCGGACTGCCACATATCGCGTATTTCTATTTGCGCCCAAGCCCAGTGCTCGACCGCTGGCGCCGCCATGCGCCGCTCACGCGTACCCTGTTGCTAGCCGCACGGCCGCCGCCGTTGGAATGGAACGTTGGAACACGCTGTGCTGGTGGTGACTAGGCACAACTGTGGCTGCTGTTAAGGGCTCGATGCTATTCCTAAATAAACGCATCACTGTTTTGATGATCCAAATATAATCTCACTATCAGGGAGGGAGCAGTCTACCTGACCGGAGCAATATTTTTTTATTTGGGGTGTTGCTGCGATCCGCAACGCCCCAACGACCGCCGCTTCGCGACGGCGCCCGGCACTACGATTGCCGCCGCGGCACCGGGGTTCAATCGACCCCACCGCCAAACAGCGATGAAAAAAAAAGAAAATGGTGATAAAAATGTCACAGTTTCGCCCTAAGGGCGAAGCGATGAATGCGATAGCAACACAGCAATGTCATACGAAATAAGGTGAGCGGCTTTGGTAGCAATATGAATTGTAGTAAACATGAGCTGATTAAGTAAGCAGGTGTGCTGCGGCGCAAGTAGACCGACATGAAGAGCGACTCGATGACCACGAGAAGGCGCGTGTGAAACGGTGGTGTTGATGAGAAGCGCTTCCCGTGGGCAGCGCGTGCGAAGGGACACACCTGTAGCGCTGCACTGCCGACCCGGGCAGCATTGCATGTGTAGCGTGCGTTGGAAAATGTGGCCCGACTATTACCAACTGATTGAACAAGCGTGGTGTGAGCGCGCACAAACAAACATGAATAGGTCACACTGAATGACTGCAGACAACGACTGTCAAAACGCTGGCAGCAAGCGCATATATACGCCGCAGCAGCGGGCGAAGGTACGTGCGGTCTATCGCTTCAACGGAAACTGAGCGGCGAATGCACGGCGCATAAAGGTCAGAGCCGTGTGGAGATAAGAGCCGGTGCGGTCGAACGAACGACGAGCGCGGTTGTTGGCAGCGTAGAAGTGCGCCCCCCCCCCCCCCCCCCCATCCTTCCGGCGCTGGCTTCCCGCTTCCTTGCTTGCGCGTGGGAGAGATAAGAAACTGTGCGGACGAGCGCGGTTGTTGGCAAAGAAGTGCGCTCCCCCCCCCCCCCCCCTGCTCCCTCCGGCGCTGGCTTTCCGCTTCCTTGCTTGCGCGTGGAAGATTGAGTGCGTTCGCTCTCCGTGATAGCGCGCGTCCCCGCACGCTGCCTCTGGGGCATACGGCGCGTGGCGAAGATTTTATCTATACGGAACCTCACGGTGACGGCGACGCCGACGGCAGAAATCCGGTTGAAGTGTCCATATAATTGCTATCGCAATAAAAGAAAAAAAACAGGCTTCAACGCGAGGCGGGACTCGCGTACCCCCTGTCCCTGAGCGAGCTTTGTAACCACTACGCCATATAGCCAGTTTTTTTTTTGAACATGATATATATTACAATGAATGAAATGTTGAATTTACAGGAACTATTTACAATAATATGAGCACCAGGTGGACGCTTGCGGAGCGCGCATTCATGCGAACCACATGATTGCGTTCAAGCGCCCTCGGCGAAAGAAACCACCTTGAAATATGGTACGCGCGGGCGGCGCATGGCGGCGCCACATGTCGAGCACGGCTTGGGCGCAAATATAAACACGCTCTCGGTGCCTCTGGGGCGCCTACCGTCGCGCCTAAGCTGCTTCGCATTATCGCGCGCGGAGTCACAGGTGTTGCCATTCGTTGCGCAATCCGGAGAGGAGAGGAGCGTCGGAGCGGAGAGGAGGAATGCCGAGAGGAGAAATGAGACAAGAAGAGGAGAGGAGGGGGGGAGGATGCGCATGAACACCGAGGGAAGAGGAGATGAGAGAAGGAGAGGAGGGGGAGGCAGATGCGCATGCGCAGTAGGGGTGTGGACGCACGGCGGATGGATGGAGGGAGGGAGGGAGGGAGGGAGTGACATAGCCCCGACCATAAGCTGCTTCGCATTCAATCCTTTCCCTACCGGAAAATGGGGTTACGCGAAGCTTGTCCTTGGTGCACGTAAACTAACCATGATGCGACTGCTGTCACGGAGAGAACGACGTAACTGACGGTATGCCGGCAGTGGGCCGTTGTCGCGTGCTTTCGATGTCTCGAGTTTGCTCGGCGGCGTGGTTAGGAGCATTCGTCCGCAATTGCCGCTTGCGATTCTTTGAAATTAAATTCCTTCAAAATTAAATCTGTCCGTTACTTAAGACAACGAATGGTTCATACCCCTGTAAACGCGGCCTCCCCATTACGACGACAGAAGAGAAATAAACTTCTACGCTGGAATTATGAGCGGCAACGCAGCTAGCTGTGGAAGAAGACGACGACGAACGCGGGAGCAGAGGCACGAGCGGGTTCCGAGCACGAGCACGACCGCAATCCGAGGGGCGCCAACGAGCCAGCTGCGGAACAATACGACGACGCTCGAGCCAATGCTGATGATGATAGTTTTTTGCGCACGCGGACGCCACTGAAATCTGCCTTATAACAAGCTTCGCTTGAAAAAATAAAGCTGTTGTGAATTTCGCATTGAGCACATTTAGCAGTACAATTGGCAAGTGGGTAATACTTTTCGATAAAGGAGATAATAATAACTGATAAAGAGAGTGAAATTATCTAGAAAGGGAAGTTGAGAAGTAATCTCGAATGTACTATACATGTATAGCCATCTCTCTGTTCTCAAAGCTTGAGTCGAAACGCCGTTGCCAAGTGAAAAGTGGGCATCATATGGAAGCTAGTAAGGAAGCCCGCCGCTTCATTTCTTTATTTCCCCCTTTCCTCTTTCCCACGTGTAGGGCGTCCAACTGGACTTC
Source organism: Dermacentor silvarum (assembly GCF_013339745.2). Classification (NCBI taxonomy): domain Eukaryota; kingdom Metazoa; phylum Arthropoda; class Arachnida; order Ixodida; family Ixodidae; genus Dermacentor; species Dermacentor silvarum. The sequence continues at coordinate 1,008,310 of NC_051159.1, forward strand.
AGCTTGATTACTTTGTCTGGCTTTCCTACTTATCTCGCTCTCTCTCTGCTCGGCCGTTCCTTAAACAAAAAAGGAAGAAAGAAAGTGTCGAATTTTGCTCATGGAGCGTGGAGTGATATATCTTCGTCTTTCATCACTTCTGAGGCCCAAATTAATTCCCAAGGGTAAAGAAAGTATTGGTTGCTCTCCTATTACACTATTCATGCGAGAAGTTTTCCCCTGTACCTTGCATTAAAAAAACGAAGCAGATCATGCACCATCGACAATTTTATATTTTCTTCCAGTGTTGCCATTGAGTGTGGAGTCGATAAACACGTTACGTTTTGATCGAACACACATCTGTGCTTTGTTCCACACTCTATTTCAGGCAGTATTTCATCACTAGTCTATTTTATGTGCCCTGCAGAAAGATGGGCTCTTGTACAGAACTGCAGTAACTGTGTTAGTGCCATAGTGCCATCCGACTGTATCTTGTACAAGATAGAGTCTGATGGCACTTGTATCTTGTATATCTTGTACTGTACAATAGAGCGCTCATTATCTCTTTTGCACATTGCATGACAATTATGCAGATAGACACCCTAATCTTTGACCATGCTCTGCCACCCGCCGTGGTTGCTCGGTGGCTATGGTGTTGGGCTGCTGAGCACGAGGACGCGGGATCGAATCCCGGCCACGGCGGCTGCATTTTGATGGGGGCGAAATGCGAGAACACCTGTGTACTTAGATTTAGGTGCACGTTAAAGAACCCCAGGTGGTCCAAATTTGCGGAGTCCCCCACTACGGCGTGCCTCATAATCAGATCGTGGTTTTGGCACGTGAAATGCCATAATTTATTTGTAACCACGCTTTGCGGGTTCTTACGTCTCTTTACCACTCAGGACCATTGTGCCTACTTGGCTTACATAAATGTACGGTTTTAAAGGGTGTTGCTTCATGCTCCATGTGGACGATGCGCATTCAAGTGTCTTACAGGTCCGTGGCAATCCTTCGTACATACATTTCACATGAAAACACTACACGTAAACCTTCATTCAAAAATATATAACCCACTGTAACATAACGTAAAAATAACTTCATCTTAAGATTAAATATAGATATTGACACGCGTACTTGTTTATCTATCTCCGGTGACAGTTTTGACAAGCTAACAAATGATAAACGTCTCGCTCGCGGCAGGACGCGCTTGTATGCATCGGAAGTTTATCGAATGTTATCGATGTTATCCGTTGTGTGTTGTCACCGAACATTGTGTAACCTGAGTGTAGTAATTTCTGGGAGGCACCCGGCCACCAGCGATTATGCCGGAACCTTCGACGAGCCATCCATAAAAGCCACCGCGCTTGGCCCGCAGATGCGATTTCGGCGCTCGCCGACTGCGCTCGCCGCTATCGTAGTCTAAGACTGTCACTTGCTTTTGTGGGCACACGTTCGCCAAAGAAAGAATTCGTTTCGTGATTCGAAGTTTTCCTACTGTGTCCTTCACCGCCACTACAACGTCGCAATATGAAATGCAATATTATAAAAATGCATTGATCATCGCCATTTCGTCATCTAATAAACTGTTATTAGGTCGCAATTATATGAATACCACAAGAAATGATACCAATGAAAGGATAGAGTAAAATTCTTGTTTAAATTAAATGCTGAAAAGGTAAATTAAGGAGAATCTGAAAGCAGACGAAAAAGCAGCTGACCACCGGTGGGATAAGAACTCACGCCTTCGCATTACGCAGACGATGCTCTTACCGATTGAGCTACAGTGCGTCTTTTCGCTAATCCGCGGTTTAAAGTATTATATGTGTACTATATGTAGGCCTGGGCGTGTTAGCACACTCCACAACTCACGGGCTTGGCGGCTTCCTGGTTGCCGCATCCTGGTTGCCGCAAGGCGTCACGAGATACGTGAACTTGGCAGATGCCGGTTGGTTCATAAACTCTCGTATGCTACCTGAAAGCATCAAAGCGGCTGGAGCGACGATCATCGCTACTTGTTTTTTCGTGTTTTCATTTTCCCTCGATTTATCGTTTGTACATTTCGATTAAAATAAGTAATTACCGCTATGCTTTCCTTGGTGTCATTGTCTGTTTCATATAACCAGGGGCGTATTATCCAGGGTGCAAAAGATTCAAATGAACCGGGCCCTCCGTGCTTGGGGAGCCCCCCGAGGGCTGTAAAAAATTGCAGACTTCGTGGTTTGGTTCGAAAAAAAAAAAACTAGCGTAGCTTCCGCTGGAGGCGCAAGGCTAAAGAGACAGCAAAGCTGATGGGCACCTAGCTAGTCCTGACTTTTGGGCTAGGCGAAGCACTATATCGTCATCCCCAGCATTTTCCGGAATTTATTGATTATCCATCGATTATCAAATTAGCTATTCATTGCCTATCGATTGGCTATCGCAAGGTATTAGCTACGTATTTGGACTAGGCTATATAATCACTCAGGGTCCCCTGTGAGTAATTGACCTAGATAAACATATTCCTTTACAGACTCTAGAGGCTGACTGGCGATCCTGAATTCTTGTTCCCTTGGCAGGCTATTGAATATTATCTTTGTCTTCTGCATATTCATCTTCAACCCAATTCTTGCACTTTCTCGATGAAGGTCCTCAATCATTTGTTGTAATTCGTCTCCATTGTTGCTGAATAGGACAATGTCATCTGCAAACTGAAGGTTGCTGAGATATTCGCCGTTGATCCTCACTTCTAAGCCTTCCCAGTCTAAGAGCTTGAAGACTTCTTCTAAGCATGCAGTGAATAGCATTGGAGAGATTGTGTCTTCTTGCCTGGCCCCTTTCTTGATAGGTAACTTTCTACTTTTCTTGTGGAGAACCAATGTAGCTGTGGAATCCTTGTAGATATTTGCTAAGATATTCACGTATGCCTCTTCTACTCCTTGATTACGCAATGCCTCTATGACTGCTGGTATCTCTACTGAATCGAATGCCTTTTCATAATCTATGAAAGCCATATAGAGAGGTTGATTGTACTTCGCAGATTTCTCGATTACCTGATTGATGGCATGGATATGGTCCATCGTAGAATATCCCTTCCTGAAGCCAGCCTGTTCTCTTGGTTGACTGAAGTCAAGTGTTGTCCTGATTCTATTGGAAATTATCTTGGTGAATATTTTATACAATACTGAAAGCAAGCTAATGGGTCTGTAATTCTTCAATTCTTTAACGTCTCCCTTCTTATGGATAAGTATAATGTTGGCGTTCTTCCAGCTCTCTGGTACACTTGAAGTTGTGAGGCATTGCGTATAAAGGGCCGCAAGCTTTTCAAGCATGATATCTCCTCCATCTTTGATTAAATCTACTGTTATTCCATCTTCTCCAGGTGCTTTTCCCCTGGTCATGTCTTTCAAGGCCCTTCTAACTTCACGCTAGTTATATAAGGAGCTTCTGTATCCGGTTCAACACTATTTCGAATGAAAGTAGCTTGGCTGTTTTGGCTACTGTACAGGTCAGTGTAGAATTCTTCTGCTGCTTTTACTATGTCATCGAAATTGCTGATTACATTACCATGCTTATCTTTCAGCGCATACATCTTGCCTTGGCCTTTGCCTTGTTTTCTTCTTACTGATTTCATGCTGCGTCCATATTTTACGGCTTCCTCCATTTTTCCCACGTTATAGTTTCGGATATCCCTTACTTTATTCTTGTTGATCAGTTTTGACAGTTCAGCTAATTCTAGCGATCAGTTTTGCCAGTCAGCCTCTAGATAGAGTCTGTAAAGGAGTACGTCTATCTAGGTCAATTACTCAAAGGGGACCCTGATCACGATAAAGAAATTTACAGAAGAATAAAATTGGGTTGGAGTGCATACGGCAGGCATTGCCAAATCCTGACTGGGAGCTTACCACTGTCCTTGAAAAGAAAAGTGTACAATCATTGCATTCTACCGGTGCTAACATGTGGGGCAGAAACTTGGAGGTTAACAAAGAAGCTCGAGAACAAGTTAAGGACCGCACAAAGAGCGATGGAACGAAAAATCTTAGGAGTAACGTTAAGAGACAGGAAGAGAGTGGTGTGGATCAGAGAACAAACGGGGGTAGACGATATTCTAGTTGACATTAAGCGGAAGAAATGGAGCTGGGCAGGCCATGTAATGCGTAGGATGGATAACCGGTGGACCATTAGGGTTACAGAATGGATACCAAGAGAAGGGAAGCGCAGTCGAGGACGGCAGAAAGTCAGGTGGGATGATGAGGTTAGGAAATTCGCAGGCGCAAGTTGGAATACGCTAGCGCAAGACAGGGGCAATTGGAGATCGCAGGGAGAGGCCTTCGTCCTGCAGTGGACATAAACATAGGCTAATGATGATGGTGATGATGATATAATCACTACCAAGTCATCCCCAGCATTTTACGTAATTTATTATTCATTGATCGATTCATCATTATCATCATCATCATCAGCCTATATTTTATGTCCACTGCAGGACGAAGGCCTCTCCCTGCGATCTCCAGTTACCCCTGTCTTGCGCTAGCGTATTCCAACTTGCGCCCGCAAATTTCCTAACTTCATCATCCCATCTGGTTTTCTGCCGACCTCGACTGAGCTTCCCTTCTCTTGGTATCCATTCTGTAACTCTAATGGTCCACCGGTTATCCATCCTACGCATTACATGGCCTGCACAGCTCCATTTCTTCCGCTTAATGTCTACTAGAATATCGGCTATACCCGTTTGTTCTCTGATCCACACCGCTCTCTTCCTGTCTCTTAACGTTAGTCCTAAGATTTTTCGTTGCATTGCTCTTTGTGCGGTCCTTAACTTGTTCTCAAGCTTCTTTGTTAACCTCCAAGTTTCTGCCCCAGATGTTAGCACCGGTAGAATGCAATGATTGTACACTTTTCTTTTCAACGACAGCGGTAAGCTCCCAGTCAGAATTTGGTAATGCCTGCCGTATGCACTCCAACCCAATTTTATTCTTCTGTAAATTTCTTTATCGTGATCAGGGTCCCCTGTGAGTAATTGACCTAGATAGACGTACTCCTTTACAGAGTCTATCTAGAGACTGACTGGCAAACCTGAATTCTTGTTCCCTTGCCAGGGTATTGAACATGATCTTTCTCTTCTGTATATTAATCTTAAACCCCACACTTTCTCGGTTGAGGTTCTCAATCATTTGCTGTAATTCATCCCCATTGTTGCTGAATAGGACAATGTCATCTGCAAACCGAAGGTTGCTGAGATATTCGCCGTTGATCCTCACTCCTAAGCCTTCCCAGTCTAAGAGCTTGAATACTTCTAAGCAAGGAGTGAATAGCATTGGAGAGATTGTGTCTCCTTGCCTGACCCCTTTCTTGATAGGTAACTTTCTACTTTTCTTGTGGAGAACCAAGGTAGCGGTGGAATCCTTGTAGATGTTTGCTATGATCGATTATCTGTTAGCAATTGATTGGCTATGGATTGGCTATCGCAAGGTATTCGCTACGTATTTCGGCTAGGCTAAGCACTACCAAGTCATCCCCAGCATTTTCCGGAATTTTGTGATTAATGATCAATTATCGATTTGCTATTGATTAGTTATCGATTGGCTATCGATGACTGACTAAGATTAAGTGTTCCCAACCATGCTTAGCTAGACTTAGCCAGCCTCACCTTCGCTTATTCACAGGGGTATGCGCCATTGAGGCAAAGTTCCGACTGGTGCGGTAGAAGTCTGTTGCCAGACTCTGGTGTCAATGTTGCCAGACTGCCTGCCACATTTGACGGGGAAAAATACCGTCAAATATAGCGACCGCATTGAAACGTTTTTGAGGAGCACAGAGTTGTCAGACCAGGAGCATAACAAACGCACACTCTCCCAGCTCCCGGTAGTACCGTAATGTTGCAGCATAACCCGCGCGCTTTGTGCGGGCCCAGTTCTCCGACGGTACGAAGCGCTTTCTTGCGCTGTGCGCGATGGCTGCAATGGGACGAATCGAAACTGAGGCGCGTCGCATAACACTCGGGGCGCTTTCTTGCGCGATAGATGCTTCGTATACGTGTTGAAGCTTTCGCTGGATCTGAAACTGAAACGCGTCGCACAATGAACAAGAAGTAAGGAAACCGAGGGGCCCGATTTTATTAATTATGTCATAAGAAGCCAACAAATAATGACACCAAGGACAACATAGGGGAAATTACTTGTAGTTATTAAAGAAATGATGAATTATTTGAAATGAAAATGGATGAAAAAACAACTGGCCGCCGGTGATGAACGATCCCACGCCTTCGCATTACGCGAGTGAGCTACCACGGCGCCGTTTTACCATCCACTTGCTGGGGTATTTATGTTATTTATGCCAAGGCGTGCCGTCCACGCTGTCTTGGACATAGATTCTCGCCGTCCTGGGTGCCTCCTGCGGCCAGGGGACGTCGTCCACACTTCCCATGCCCTGTATCACTGCCCCACGACGTCATCGACCTCTCAGCCAGCAAGGGATGCTGTTCACGCTCCCCTAGCCATGCTTCCGGCTGCAGTGAGTACCGTGGCGGCCACCAGCCCTGGCTCAACGGATGCCGTTCACGCTCCCTTGGCCAATGGTCCGGCTGGCCCGAGTACTGCGGCTGCTGCCACCGCCTCAGTGTGCGCGGTTTCCGCCCCTGGTTCCTCGGCCGGTTTGGCGCCGGGAACCACTGCTGATGTAACTCGAGCCATCTCAACACTGTCACGAAGGTTTGAAGACGCCTCCAAGGTTCTGACATCCGCTACTGCGTATGGTATGCGGCTTCCTGTGTCCGACTTGGCACTTCCTGAGTTTCGTGGGTTCGAAGACGATCCTGTGCAATGGCTGAAGACTGCAGACTCCTTGGGCGACAGACACGGTTGGTCCGACGATGCCAAACGTTCGTATGCCGAGGGAATGCTTCGTAGAGCCGCCCAAGCGTGGAACAGGTACAGCGGTCGTACGTGCAGGTATGGCGTGAGTGGTCTGAAGCACTGCTAACAGTTATCGGGAGCCTCGCTTCGTCATACGACGACCCATTTATGCGAATGCGCGCTCGACGCCAAGGCCCGTTTGAAGATGCCGTCGACTACATTTATGACAACTTAAGGCTCCTCGGCGCATGCAGCCTGACCTGGCCTTCTCCTACGGCTCGGCAATACGTACTGGAGGGACTGCGAGATCCCATACATGGGGCCATTTGGTGGCCCAAACCCTCTAAACAACAGCAGAAGTTTTTTCTCGTAAAGCAGGAACTCATATCACCAAAATTATACTCAGCTGAGCTTGCTCTGGCACCGGTGGGATAATCAAAATTCTACTTAGGCAAGCTTGCTATGACTCATATTCCCCAAAATTCTACTCAGCCGAGTTTCCTCCGACTCATATTCACCAAAAATATACTCGGCAGAGCTTGCTCTGACTCATATTCACAAAGATTCTACTCAGGCGAGCTTGCATTGAGCCATATATTCACCAAAAGTCTTCTCAGCTGAGCTTGCTCTGACTGATATTCAACAATATTCTACTCAGGCGAGCTTGCACTGAGTAATATTCACGAAAAAACTACTTAGTCGAGCTTGCTCTGACTCATATTCACAAAATTGTACTTAGCCGAGCTTGCTCTGACTGATATTCGCCAAAATTATACTCGGCCGAGCTTGCTCTGACTCATATTCACAAAGATTCTACTCAGGCGAGCTTGCATTGAGTAATATTCACCAAAATTCTGCTTATCCGAGCTTGCTCTGACTCATTTCACCAAAATTATACTCAGCTGAGCTTACTCTGACCCATATTGATCAAAAATCTACTTAGTCGAGCTTGATCTGACTCATATTCACCAAAATTCTACTGAGCCGAGCTTGCTCTGACTGATATTCACCAAAATTATACTCGGCCGAGCTTGCTCTTACTCATATTCACAAAGATTCTACTCAGGCGAGCTTGCATTGTGTCATATCCACCAAAAACCTATTTAGCCGAGCTTGCTCCGACTCATATTCACTAGAATTCCACTTAGGCGAGCTTGCTCTGACTATCACGTGACAATATTCACCAAAAGTGTACTTAACCGAGCTTGCTCTAACTGACACGAACCAGGCTAACCTGAACTCAGACTCATGGTTAGTTCGAAGTCTTAGTGAGCCGACGTTTGATTGAGTTCACCGAGCTATGTATACATTACATTATGTGACATGTGCGGTGCACAAGCAAACATTGCATATGAGTACGTGTTGCATCGGATGAAATAAGGACAATTGTACACATTGCAGTTAGTTTTCTAGAGTTTAACTGACCGCTGCGTGAAAGCTTCACCTCATGTCGATTCAACAAGTGCGTTGGATCTGCATCATATTTTTTGCCAATCCTACTAGCTATCTTGGCCATTACTGGGTGGCCCCATTTTGTACATTTCAACACAGTTGAATAAATGACTGTGGTGCAATATATTAAAAAAAGATGCTTGCATCACTGCGAGTACAACAATCAGAACACGATACAAACAGATGCACATAAGATGCAGACAAATGCTAAATACATAAATAGACAGAATCAGTTGGCCACCACCTAAGCAAAAAAAAGAAAGAAAAAGCACAGGCCAATGCTGCAATGGGACCATTCCCCTTGCCATGTACATGGGCTATAACAAAAACACACGTGGAGCCTAGCAGTTACCTAGCAGGAACCCAGCAGTTTCAAGATGGTTCTTAAGTTACCTCGGGGTAGCAGCTATGGACGCTTTTGCATTCGCAGCTGGCCACTCAACCACTCAAGTGTGTTCAGTGTGTACTTGCACTTAGGCACACTTTTTACTGTCTATATGTTTAAAAAAAATATGTGGTCTATTCAAAAATTTGAGAATGTGTGGATTCTGAGGCTTGCAAAGCTAAATATTTTTATTATATTCTTGTTCAAGGTGAAAGCTCATGCAAAAGCTTAGAGATATTGTCAGTGCCCCTCACTTTCCCTCATAACATATGTAGTATATTACTGACATTCAAGCAGCTTTTCAACGGCAAGAAAGGGATCAGCTTCCGTATTTTCAGCATTGGGTTAATGCAGGCAATTCAGGAAGGCATTATGCTTTGCTAATACAATCGGTTCGGGAATACCAGATTAGATTGTAGCTTGACGCTTTCCTTGCACTTTCTTATTTTGGTTAAATAATCTAGTTTAAAATGGCTCCATTTAGCATGCTCTAACATTGGTCTAATATAGGTTAAGTACATGACTAGCTTAACAGACTGGGATGCTGGCTTTCATTTCCAGGAAAGGAACCATAGCACCTGCTCCAGTTCCATATGTTTTTGGTTATCTGGGGTTTTTCAGCCTCACTTTAAGGATAATGTGCTGTAGCAGGTAGAAGCACACGCATGCTATTAGCGGGTAGATTCGATAGCTTCTTGCTTTACACTTGCCACTATGAATACAAAGTTTTAGCGTTCGATTTTGTTATTAAACAAACAGACGTACTCCTAACAAGGTATTTAATGTTAGCCGTGGGGCTACGCGGCTGCGCTACGTACTGCACCATATTAACTTAAGCTTCTTGATACGGATTCACAGCACACTAACAGCGCAAGAAACAGGACGAGAAAGTAGACGACGCGCATGTCTGTCAGAATGATATAATACTACTACGTACGCAAATGACTGTAGCTCCTAAAAAAATGTGGTGTCGGCTTTTACGCATTTCGAAATATTCAGAGAGGACTTGTATGAATAATTAGAGCACACATGCCGCGACGGACGAAGCAGGCTGGCGCTAAGAGTTCACAACACAAATTTCATTGAACGTTCAGTAATTACACACAGATCATTTGCGGCTTCGTTCAGGGGCAAATGTGAGCTTTTGGGTAGGTACTTGCTGCTAAGTATGGTGCAAGAATATTGCTAGGAGCAGGAACCGCTTACGCACAATTTCGAGCAATATACACACATCCTTTCTTCAGAAGCTGACGTTAAGCAAAGGTAGCGCGAGGACCTGTGCGTTGAAATGGCGAATTCGCTGCAGCCGAATTCCGAATACTGCATAAGCGATGACAACAGCTATATGGGCTTGTTGATAGGTCCTCTTGTAATTTGTTGTAACGCAGGAAGAACGACACGGGCATAAAACACGCACGAGACGACACACAGCGCTGAACGACCAGCTGCAACAGCTTTTTACGACCACCATGTCTCCTCGTATTGAACTTCATAAACTGCCGTTGCGCACTCCAAAACAACTTAAAACAACGTAAAAAGTGTTTTAAAACACAAAACACGCGTCTTATTTTGTCTTATTGAAAGATTGGTCAATAATTTTGTAACGCACAGGTGTTTCCATTACATTTGAAAAAAAATGCATGAGTTATGCCACAAAATTTGGCAGCAAGCAATGCTGGGCGTCGCATCAGGCGCATTGTTGAAATCGCAGTCATGCGAATGAGTCCTCAAAAAATCACATTGCGAAGCGTGCGACTGCGCCGATTTTTTATTTTTTTTTTCGTCCCAGTCGCAGCATGTGAAACGGCCTTAAGGCGACGGCAGAATAGCGATTAGTGCATGGCTAGTCAGCGACAGAATAATGGCTACTGACGGAATGTTGATGACGACGTTACGTCGGCGGCATGCTGACAACGAGATGACAACGCATTGACCAATCACAGAATGAATACGGCGGAACGACGGCAGGACAACGAAAGAATGTTCATAACGGAATAAAGGCGTGGAAATGACACCGACGGCATGACGTGTTTGTGTTACAGGTCACATTCACCTACTCCCCCGTGCCACTTCTGTTTGCACTATATCCTGTGCTTGTTTACACTATCTCCAGCACTAGCCAATCGGCAAGACCAGAGCAGACAGAGCCGCCGCAGCGCGAAGGTCGAAGGAAAAGGCGAAAAGCTTCGTTGTAAAAAGTTTGTCAAATCAATTTATCCGTTGGTTACTTCATACGCAGGTACGTTGGCGCATTGCGTGTACTTTCTAGAGGGTAATGAAAACTTCAACAATATTTTTTTGCATATTTCCTTATGCTTTCTTCGCGCGAGAACAGTTGTATCACAGATATCGGGGCATGAGGTACACGCTACGTAATGTGGTGTTAATTATACCTACGCTTTCTTGAGCACATAAAGCCGTGTGCTCTAATGGCTGCAGTGTGTGGGTTGGCCCATGTGAGGAGCCACCAGCACCGTATTCACCGCACGGCGCGCGTTATTAAAACTTGGCAGGAGCGGACGCGGAGCAGGGCGTCATTGTGCGCTTTCCCTAAAACAACCGCACGCATGGGATCGTCGACGCTAACGCTGGGCGCTTTGTCCAGACAAAGACTACAGAGAACGCGCTCAAGCGCTCTTTGGCGTCGCGTAAACTGCACCATTGTGCTGGGACACCGCCGGACGAGCGCCGTGAGCGGCTGCGCATGGCGCCGTCGAGCTTCGCCGGAGCCCATTGTCGTGCGCGCCGGGAAACTGCGGCTCCGTTCAAGCGGTCGGGCCCCTCCAACACACTGGCTGTAGCCTTTTTTGCTTAGTGCGCTTCTTTATGCTCCACTAGTGCACGCTTAGGCAGCACAGTGATTGACGTAGCACGGAATACGCGAGGGCGAAATAAATTATGCATCAGATCCACGAAGCAAGCTTGAAATAAATACACAATAGGTAATGGAAAAGAAAAGGAGCCGTTGAATAAACTCATGTCATTGTAGGTATATCACAGACTACAAACCGACGTGCTGTTCGATTACATTCAGCCGGAAGACAAAAGCAAATTACTGCTTTTGTGGCGAAAGAATGTAATCATTAAAATTGCATAATCCGCGCATCTCCTATACACATGAATAGCCACTACGTGCAGTGGGAACAGCGAACCATCAACGGGCTCTTTCAACGGTCAGTTTCGACACCTTTTAGTGTTACCGCGTGCCAAACTTAATTAAACATACGACGTGCTTCAATTTCACGCTTCTGTTGTAGTTGTAAAAGAAAAATATGTGAAGTCCATTAGAGCGCTGCAGTCTCACGGTATGAAATGTCTTGCTCGTAAGTTTCTTCGTAGGCAGAGTTTTATTTTCCACAAAGCAAGTGGTGTTTGTCGGGTAGCTTATTTCTTTCAAGGCCAAGGGTGGCAATAAAAGGGGGGTCCCATTGCTTATGTATACAGAGTCGACTCGCCAATCGTACAAAAGAAACAACACCTGTCCTCAGGTTGTGATAGGTGATGGCAGATTGGAAAGTGATGAAAAATTCAATTAACGTAGGGTCCCTTGAGTTGACTTGTACCTGATAAAAAAAATGGCTGCGACTTAGCTCAGCTAACCCTGGATATGCACAGCGAAAGCTTGGTTTAGCCTGGTTAAGCCCTGGTTTCACTTGGTTAACCTTTCATTTAGCTCTAATTATTATACCTAGGTATACACTCATCGTTAAGCCAGGTATAAATTATAAGCTGACAAGTCCAAGCATTTTGCGAGCCGAACCGCTCGCTTTTCCTCAGTTCCGACGCTAGCTTCGCACGCTTGGCATTCTGGACCCTCTCCAGTGAAGTATCTCGCCGGGCAATATCCGCGCGGTGGTCAAACGCCGCTTGCGGGGTGGTGAGACGCCGGCGGAGTTCGGCGCAAGGAGTCACGTGATTCGTTGCCAATGCTACGGTGCAGCTGCGGTCAAATGAAGGTCAAATTGCTGGCGACGGCGAAACTCGGCTCAACTAGGTTAGTAAAGTTTTCGCTTTAAAAAAATACACTAGAACTTGTCGCCTACTGTCGAAAGCTCGATCGGCAATGGTCGGATGCGATGACACTGTCGCAATCATCCCCGCATACTTATAGGGGGATTTTTTCTGCCTGTTGTCTGAATGTACAGCCTATGATGACAACAATTTGAGAATTTGCTAATGGCGCGTGTACATGTGATAGGAACAGGCCCGGCATGGCAAGACTACTTCAATTGCGATGTAGGAAGGAGCCGTTTGAGAGCACTAGGGAATGTTGTGAAAAAAACCAAACTTGCTAAAACGCACAGAGCTGTATAGAATTGAAACACAGCGGGCAAGTGGAAATGTCTCTCCCGAGTTCGAAACCATTAAGCGATTATTAAAACGAAATAAAGCAAAAAAAAAACAACGCAAACGAAATGTCATTTACGCAAATGTTGACTGCACATTAATAAAAGTACACATTGCTATTAAGAAAACAAAATTTGGCAGAGACACTTAAGACCACTTACGTGTGAGAATGCGAAAGCATTGTACCGTTTGTACACCTCGGAACATCATGAATGCACTCATTGCACTCGTGAACGCGCTGGACGAAGACGCTCATGAACGCGTGCACTAGGCACACCTTTAGTGAGCCGGAACCGCGCAGCCGCTGGAGTCGGGGAAGCGTGCTCGCTTCGCACCTCGGAGGCCCGGGTTCGATTTCCACTCAGAGCGATAAGTAGAAAGTTTTATTGTAGCGTGAGCTACACTGGCCGAAGTTGAGCAGTTTCGCGTGGCTCCTGGAAAGCCGTGCTGCGCATGCGCGAGGAGCAGTGACGTCACACGGCGCACAGCTGGCGCGCCGGGCGTTTGATCGTTTGCTCTGGGTGTTTGCCAGTGTGGTATAGCCATGGAGGGTATAGCCGCTGAGCAGCGAAATTGCTGCTCAGCGGCGCAAAAGAGCAGAGAAGTTTAACTCATCGGATCCCGAAGTAGTTGCCTGGTAATTAGCGGTTGAGCGTAGGAAGAACGAGCAGAAGAAGGCTAAACGTGCTGCGGAGACACCGGAGCAAATGGAGGAACGTCTAGTAAAGCGGCGTCGCCAGGAGGGTGAGCGACGTGGCCGACCATCTCAGCAGCAACAACAAGACGCCGTCGATGATGTCAAGGCTCGCCGATTGACTGACTATACGGTGAAACTTAGCGAAAGTGCCAGTGTGACTTGGACCTTCGAGACGGACTTCGTTAGGAATCCGTTTGGATATGTGTGCGACGTGTGTGAAAGACTGTGGCACATGAAAGACTTGACACCGGTAAGTAGTTCCATGCGTGAAACGTTGAGTTTAGCGGCGCTGCCTGAGTAGGGTGAAACCGTGGCGCGGGTTTGTACAACGTGCAAGAACTTTCTCGTTAAGCAGAAGAGTGGTCTAACAATCACCCTGCGCAATGTCCGATCGTTGATTTGGCGTATGGCGGACGTTTGCGGATTTGCGGCCAATTCCTGTTCTTAAACAACGTCTGCGTTTTTGTAGGGCTCTTGGACGAGTCGTGACGTACCGGCGCACACGCGCATCTGGTCCTTCACAAGACGGATCACTCGTGGCTGTCGTCGATTGCGATAGCCAGCAGCAGTGTAGCGCGTCATCACGTCCGACATCGGCCACAAGAGGGAGCACCAGCTCCCGGCGTCAGCCCAGCTACAAAAAGGCCCTGCTGATTGTACTCAAAGGGATTTGCGGCCAATTCGTGTTCTTAAACAACGTCTGCGTTTTTCTAGGTGAGTGGGAAAGCAGTAGCTTTTCACACTATAGTTCTGGGTGTCATTTTTGCCGCAAATCCCACTGATGTGTTTTTTTTTCTTCTTCTTAGTGTGAAATTCTGATAGATTGGGTGTCGATATTGCCGTGTACCGATGCCGCATAGGCTCTTTCAGCCAAAAGGTGCTCCATCGGGGAAAAGCGCACTCACGATTTCGCAGTGCTGCGACTTTACTCTTGAAGTGCTGTACTCGCGGTAGAATTGTTGTTGCGCTGTTTTGTCTCGCTCAACTTGTAGTGTGTGCTGGTGACGTGGAAACGAACCCAGGATCCGATAAGGTGGACCAGGTCCTTGACGCTTTGAAGGAGGCTAACTTAGCTCGAGATAAATTCCAGAAAGAAATATCTGCCAAGATTAAAGACATCCACACGGGTATCACTGACATCAAGAAAAGGCTTACGAAGGTGGAAACAGCGCTTGGGGAATTTGGAAGTAACACGACTGCTGTACTGATGTCACAGAATCTGTCAGAACCATTAAAAATGAACTTTCGACTTTTTCGAGTAAAAATGGTACTCAAGCAAATTTGGTCCAAATTGTTGATGACATGAATAATAGGATGCGCCGCAAGAACTTGATATTCAAAGGCCTGCCTGAGAAAGAAAAAGAAAGTTACGAGGTATCGGAGTCATTAATTGTTGATTTTTGTAAGAACCATCTGGGCGTCGAAATCAGTGACATAGAGCGGGCTCATCGTGTTGGCCACCGTCGAGAAAGATACAACCGTCCTCTCATTGTTAAATTCCTTAGTTATAAAACAAAAAGTCAAGTCCTTGACAATGCATTCAGACTAAAAAACTTAAAGTCAAGCTTGGTCTGGATTGAAGAAGACTTTTCGCCTTGCGTTCAGTTAGCCCGAAAGAAGCTTCGTGACTACGCGCGCGAGAAACGTGGCCCAAACGAGAAAATGAGGATGAATTTCGATACGCTTGTTCTAGGCAACAGGCGTTACCGATATGATGATGTCACTGACAGTGTCTTCACGATACCTCCAGAAAAGCGAACACCCTGACAACTTAATCGTCCGGAAATAGCTACGCAGGCGCCCAACTGCTCGATAATCTATGCCAATTTCCGCAGTATCATACACAAGCAAGACCATCTGGATGATTTTGTTCATACGTGTTCTGCTGATATCATTATCGGCACAGAAACGTGGCTAACTCCAGACATTGATACCGGTGAACTTTTTATATCTAACAGGTTTTCCGTGTTCCGCAAAGATAGACTCTGCGGGAAGGGAGGTGGTGTACTGATCGCTGTAAAAAAACACATTTGATCTAAGCCTGTTTTTATTGATAGCCCTCTTGAAACTTCATGGGTCGTGTGCTATCTACAGCATGTAACGCTTTTAATAGGTGCTTGTTACAGGCCCCCTAATTATCATGAAAACTTTGTTGAAGAGCTCACCGATGTCATTGCTTCTGTTCAAAGCAAATTTAATGCGCAGGTTATATTGGCTGGAGATTTTAATTACCCTGGGATCAATTGGTTATCTCTACCGCCAAGTCATACTGGTAAAAACCGGGAGTGCACCGATTTCATTGACATGTTATCATTCTTTGAAATGACGCAATTGATCTATACGCCAACACGTGGTGACGTGATCCTTGATTTATTGATCACTACGCATCCCGATCAAGCTACTGCAAACGTCCTGGAACAGATAAGTGACCACAGAGTTATTCACTGTCTGATTAAAACGAAAATCAATAAACAACAGTCCCATACTAAGGAAATACACGACTTTTCTAAAGCTGATCTTGATAAGGTAGAAAACGAAATGGAGTTCTATTCAGAGTTTTTGTTGACATATGAAGATCATTCAGTTCATGAAAATTGGGCATTGTTTCGAAATCATGTGAAAAGGCTGCAGGAAATATACGTTCCAAAAAGGGTGATCACCGAGAGTAAAGAAAAACAGTGGTTTACCAGAGATGTCAAACGCTGCCTGAATAAGAAAAAACGTCTGTACGCAAAAGCAAACCGCACCAAAGCAGAAAACGATTGGATTGGATACTTTAACATGGCGAATACTTGCAAGCAGAAAATTAAGGATGCCAAAGACAAGTTCTTTGATACGGACATGCCAAACTTCCTGAAAAACAACCCAAAGAAATTTTGGAAGGTGATATCCCCTGAGCCTTCGAAGGAATTGCCTCAGCTATGTTTATCGGATGGTTCTCCCTTGAGTGCAACTGATTTGTCGCATGCCTTTAATTCATATTTTTGCAGCGTTTTTGTGAAAGAAAAGCCCCTTAATATTGAAGGGATGAGCAATAATAGTTCACCTGATTGTGATGCCTCTCCAATGCCTCGTATAACTATAACATCGAATGGAGTTGAAAAAGCTATAGAACGTTTGCCATCATACTCGAGTCCTGGTCCCGATGGTATTAGCACAAAATTACTAAAACTTACTAAGCATTACTCGGCACTTACACTTGCGCTTATTTTCCAACAATCGTTAGATACGACTCAAATCCCTGATGAATGGAAGCTTGCTCACGTGGTGCCGATATTTAAAACAGGTGATAAGAATGAAATGACAAATTATCGTCCGATATCCTTGACATCTGTCACTTGCAAGCTGTTAGAACATATTCTGTCATCTCAAATTATGGAATATATGGTCGACAACAAAATTCTATTTTCAAACCAACATGGTTTTCAACGGGGACGCTCTTGTGAGACGCAACTTTACGAACTAACTACTGAAATTCACACCAACCTGCATGAACTAATACAAACTGATGCAGTCTTTATTGACTTTGAAAAAGCCTTCGACAGGGTTGGCCATAAACGTCTGATATATAAAATGAGTCTTCTTCAAATAGAAAATAAAGTCATTGACTGGGTTCAAGAGTATCTATGTGATAGGCACCAAGTGGTAGTGATTGAAAACGTTGTGTCAGACTTCGAGCCTGTCACGTCTGGTGTACCCCAGGGCTCAGTATTGGGGCCAACGTTGTTCTTAATTTTTATCAACGATATTCACATTGGTATTAATTCAAAAATTCGTCTATTTGCTGACGATTGCGTTATTTACCATGTTGTTACTGACTATAGCAATTGTGAAGAATTAGATAATGACTTGCGGAAATTAAGTGAGTGGTGCCGTGATTGGCAGATGAATATTAATACCAAGAAAACAAAACTAATGCGGTTTACTACTTGTAATAACTTTGTGTCGCACACTTATACAATCAATAATGAGGCAATTGAACCAGTTGAGTCATTTAAGTATTTAGGTGTTCATTTAACTTTTAATCTGACCTGGAACACACATATTGACTGGGTAATTGGAAAATCAAATCGGACTCTTGGCTTTCTACGACGCACACTGCGCCAAGCTAATAAGGACACAAGACTTCTTGCCCTACAAATCAATAGTTCGATCCAAACTTGAGTATTGCTCAGTTATTTGGAACCCTCATCAAGCATACCTCACGAAGAGGCTAGAATCATTACAAAACAAAGCTGCTAGGTTCATCGTGTCGGATTACTCTTCCTATTCAAGTGTATCTAAAATCAAAGACAGCCTTGACCTTGCAACACTAGAAAGAAGACGGAAGGCGTCTCGTTTAATATTCTTTCATAAGATATATCACAACCCTACACCTTACACTGCCACAATAATAACAACGCCAGTTGCAATGTTTCCACGCTTGGACCACTCTTTTAAAGTTCGTCAACCATTTTCGTTTTTCCTTTCTGCATTTGGCAATCCAGGAGTGGAATCAGTTGCCGAGATCAGTAGCTGAAGAAGAAAATGCCGATAAATTTTCAGAAGCACTAAATCAATTCTTATCGCTTACCAAAAGCCATTGACATAACCACAAAGATGTTCGGTAGTTTTGACACGTGCGAATGGCATGTCTTCTAACTTTCATTACGGTGTTTTTCAGTTATTGTGTCATGATGTATCAAATAAATCATCACACGCTTCAGTATCTACATGTCGAAATTGCTGTATTGCTTTCGGTAAATATTTCCGTTTTTCGTTTGCATATTCCCACCTTATTGGACGAATTCTATGTATACTTTATTATGCAAGAGCGTTTATGCAAGTGTTATTAGCACGGCCATATTCTTTGTTGTGTGCATCTAACTTTTATTGTTCATTGTACTAAAAATGTCTCCCCCCCCCCTATGTAATGCCCGATGGGCCTTTAGGGTAAATGAAAATGAAAAAAAAAATGGTTTGTGGTGACCGTCTCTTGACCAGTGCTGATGTTCTCCTCTTTACAGAGGTTGTTGTTGCCACGGGATCACAAGCTGTCACAATCCCCTAATTTAGCATGGTTGCTTATGCCAGTCGTGTTGACGCTACCAGAATATGGAGTCTGTATCTATGCGAGGACTGGGATTGCTGCCAAACGTAGCGGTGCCCAAAGGTGACGCCTGTGCCGTTCAGCTTGAAGAAAGTGGTGTGATCATTGAACCCGTGTACGCGTCGCCGAACAATTCAGTTAAAGACACTGTAGACGTAGTGGCTACGTCTATACCTAGTCGTGCGGCTAGTGAACTGTGTGTGGTGGCTGGTGACTTCAATCGTCCTCCATACTCTCTTGGTGTTCCTTTGAAGGACACGTTTAACCTGGACTTAGCCAGTGTTCCAACTGTACAGACGACTCAATGGGGAACCACCATTGATCCTTCTGTATCACAGACAGACAATCAATTCAAAATACAGTGTTGGGGCCATAGAGACGGCAACGTGTTACTACACTGACCACCGAGCCGTCTTTGTGGCAATAGAGAAGCAACCAGACGTTCAGCAAAAAAATAAATATACATATGCCACATAATGCGTATATCATGTGTGTGTCATTGAAGCAGCAGTAAGGATGATAATCAAGCTAATCCTAGACAACCAGGAAAGCTAAGAATAACCAGCTGAACTTTCGCTCACGCTACGTATATCCTGGAATAGCCGAGCTAATCCACTAATAATTTTTTTTTCCAAGCCATTATTTTATTTATTTGCGGGAACATCCCTGAGAATTCTCACGTCAATACGAGCATTTTCTGGCGTGTTTTTACTCTTTAGGCGGTCGGCCATTTTTGGTACCATCTTTCGGTCACGCCGACGCCGATGGATTTTCGCGTAATGGGACATATATTGGTTTCGCACTAAAAGGAAAGAGTGTGGCAGGAACCTACCACCTCTAACTCTCTAAGTATGCTATTGTGATGGTTATGGCGTCTCGACAGCTGCGCGCGCGTGTGTACAGAGCGGACCTTGTGACCTCTTCCCTAGTGAAAGCTAGGGTTTTCAGACGGTATGTTAGATTGCACTGCCTTCAGGATCAGCCCACATTTTTCGTCAGACGAATACCAACAAAGGGTGTGAAGTCCACATATATTGCTGTCAAACTGAGAAAAAAAAATAGAACCTGACGCCTCAAATAAAGCAGGGCGGACACAAAGGCTTCCTCGGCTTGTTGAAGAAAGCCTATCCGGACTAGTTTCATCACTGAATATGCTCGTCAGCTTTGCTCGCCGAGCATCTTAATGGGTTGTTTGTTGCACGCGATCTGTAAAGCCATCGCAGGGTACTATGTTGGGCGAGTTGGTGCATAGCTTTAAAGTTAATGTGGCGCAATGTAAAATGACGTACGGAATAGAACGGAGGCTACAGAAAGAGCACCAAGGCGCTCTTTCTGTCGTGTCTGTTTTCTTTTCGTATATTTTACACTGCGCCACATTACCTTTATTTGTACTGGTATTATATTCGTCGTGCCTTAAGGGGGCCGTATCATAGGCGAACATGTCTAAGGCGGCAACTTAGTTCCACGATCTGTGTTTGAAGTCGACGTATATATTGATCATCGGGTTGCAAAGCGCCGAGGGAACGACCACAAAACGAAGGATAACACGACGCACAGAGCGCAAACCAACAACAGAGGTTTACTTTTAGGGGCGAAGCACATTAGGGTTGAGGCTTGTCCGTCCGTCCACGTTATCCGTGCTCACGGCCAACCTTGGCCGCGCCGTAGCCATAGCAACCAGGAGGGCGGAGGAGGGCGGCGCGGCGCATGCGCCTGCGGTATCCTCCTCGCCAGCTCCTAGCTCACTTCCCTACCCCCGCTTCTCTTCTCTCCGTGGTGCGCTCCCTCAATGCCCACGCAAAAGACGTCGAACGAGGTCCCATACTAACGAAAGCAGACGTCCTTTGCTTTACCGAAACGTGGAACGCGAGACCGCAGATCAATGAATTCTTCCACATCGTCTGCACAGAAGAAGCAGAGCGTTCGGCGGGTGGTGTTGGGATGTACGTGAAATTGCCAGATACCGCGGCTCATTCTCTACCTTCCAATAACGAGCCAATCTCACAACAGCGAACACTGTTGCAATAAAACTATCCGACGGAACCGTCGTCATGACAGTGTACTTGGCCCCGAATCTCTCCCGAGGCAACGTAGAAAAGTAAATCGATCTAGCCATGCGCGAATACCAAACAAAGTACAAGAACAACCCCTTCGTACTTGTCGAGAAACTTCAACGTAGACATCACAGACTGCGACTCGCTTGTGCAGTATATGACGTCTCGATACGCTCTACGATGCATTTCGTATGACTGGAAACAACCAACAACCATCAGGAGAACGTGCATAGACTTTGCCTTTGCCAACTTCAGGCTAGATCCGATCGAAGAACCATTGGCTCTACATTTCACGGACCACAAAGCAATGATAATGAAGATAATGAAGGGAAAACGGAATCCAGAACTCAACACGACATACCAGTTATGACAAATAAAACATTGTATTGTAAAGGAGGTTTATTCGGGTCGTAGAGCGGCAGCGACAAACACAGCACCAGCAGGTATGGCGTAGCCAGAGAGCGAACTGGGTGCGAACCACACGATGGCAACGGGGCTGTTCAGAGTGCCGATCTTCTACCTCACAATCACCCCCCGGTATGGAAGAGTAGCCATCCTGGCGACCTAGGGAGAGTTCAGCGGATCGTAGTATGGCTTGAGCCGGTCAATGTGTACAGTTTCTCGCCCGCGACTACGGAGATCGGAAGATGGCGACACGGGTTCAACCACGTAATTAACGGGTGATATTCGCGCAACCACGCGGTAGGGCCCGTGGTACTTGGGAAGGAGCTTCGACGAAGGGCCAGGGGGAGCGACAGGCGGGACGCACAGCCACACGAGGGAGTCGATGGCGAAAGGGTGAGGAGGTGGTTTGGGGTCATGACGCTGTTTTTGGCGACACTGTTGAGCAGACGTCAACGAACGGGCAAGTTGTCGGCATTTCTCGGCGTGCTGAGCGACCGTAGCAACAGGTGAGCAGTCGGCAGGGTCCGGCCGGTACGGGGGAACACCATTAATGGTGCTGGAGGGCTGGCGGCCGTAAAGCAGAGAGAATGGTGAGAACCCGGTAGTGGCTTGGGAGGCAGTGTTATATGCGTATGTGACGAAGGGAAGTACAAGATGCCAATTGGAGTGGTCTGACGCCACATACATCGATAGCATGTCATCAAGAGTTCTGTTGAATCGTTCTGTTAAGCCATTCGTCTGTGGCTGGTAGGCGGTAGTTGTGCGGTGAATAATTTGGCTTTCCGATAGGAGTGACTGCAGCACGTCTGAGACGAATACGCGACCCCGATCGCTCAGCAGTTCATGAGGCGCGCCATGGCGCAGAACAAAGTTGTGTAGTATGAACGAGGCGACGTCTTTTGCTGATGCGGCAGGTAAGGTGGCGGTTTCAGCATATCGTGTCAAATGGTCTACGGCGACGACAATCCATCGGTTGCCAGTGCCAGTAGATGGAAGAGGCCCGTATAAATCAATGCCGACGCGGTCAAATGGGTGAGCTGGGCAGGGAAGTGGCTGGAGAGGTGCGGTGGAGAGACGCGAGACACATTTGCGTCGCTGGCAGGCAATGCAGGAACGTACGTATTTGCGGATGAAGGTGTACATCCGGCGCCAATAGCAGCGTAGGCGAAGCCGTGTGTAGGTCTTCGACACTCCGCCGTGACCCCAGTGGGGGTCGGAGTGAAAAGCGGAGCATAAATTGTTTCGAAGGTGGCGGGGCACGGCAAAGAGCCATGTGCGGCCGTCATTGTGGTAGTTGCGGCGGTATAAAAGTCCGTCGCGGATGGCGAAATGCTGGGCCTGTCGGCGTAACGCTCGAGTTGCTGAAGCCGCCGGAGGGTTGGACAAAAGATCGAATATCATGACGATCCATGGGTTTTTCGTTGCTCCGAGGCCATATCCATGATGTCAAGGGGTGACATATCATGACTGTCGGTAGACGTACTGGCGTCTGAAGTAACTGGGAAGCGCGAGAGGGCATCGGCGTCAAAGCGTCTGCATCCAGAGCAATATACGACACGGATATCATATTCCTGGAGGCGGAGGGCCCACCGAGCGAGGCGACCCGACGGGTCATTGAGGTTAGATAACCAGCAAAGAGCGTGATGATCCGTCACCACGTCAAAGGCTCGACCGTAGAGATATGGGCGAATTTTTCGAAGTGACCATACGATGACCAGGCACTCTTTTTCTGTTACTGTGTAATTGGCCTCAGGTTTTGTAAGGGCACGACTGGCATAAGCGACCACGTATTCGGCATTAGTGTTCTTACGTTGTGCGAGCACGACACCAAGGTCTATACCACTGGCGTCAGTGTGGAGTTCTGTAGGTATGCTTGGGTGAAAATGGCGCAAGATTGGCGGAGTCGAAAGTAGGCGGCGAAAAGTCGTAAACGCATCCTCAGAGGCTTCCGACCAATTTGAAAGTTCATTGTCGCCTTGGAGAAGTTTGTTGAAGGGTGCGCTCACAGTAGCGAAATTGCGAACGAATCGTCGAAAATAGGAGCATAGTCCAATGAAGCTGCGTAGTGCCTTCAAGTTTGTGGGTTTCGGGAATTCGGATACGGCACGAAGTTTCGCAGGGTCGGGAAGAATGCCTTCTTTGGAGACAACGTGGCCTAGTATAGTCAGTTTTCTAGCTGCAAATATGCACTTTTTCAAGTTAAGCTGGAGACCAGCATTCCGGAGAAAGGTCAAAACTCGATGTAAACGGCGAAGATGAGTCGGAAAATCTGGGTAAAAGACGACAACTTCATCAAGGTAGCACAGACAAGTATGCCACTTCAGGCTGTGCAGGATGCCGTCCACATGCGTTCAAATGTGCGTTGCAGAGACCAAACGGCATGACAGTGAATTCGTACAAGCCATCTGGTGTTACAAACGTGGTTTTTGGACAGTCCGCGTCATCCATGGGCACCTGCCAGTAGCCAGAGCGGAGATCTAAGGAGGGAAGAAAATCTGCTCCTTGTAAACAGTCAAGTGCGTCGTCTATACCTGGCAACGGGTATACATCCTTTCGAGTAATCTTGTTAAACCTTCGATAATCAACGCAAAATTGTATGGTGGCAGCTTTTTTCTTAACTAGGACGACTGGTGATGCCCAAGGACTACTAGAAGGCTGGATTACACCGCGTTTGAGCATATCTTTAACCTGGTCATCGATAACGCGTCTCGCTCACCGACACTCGGTACGGACGCTGCCGAATGGGTGCATGGCTTCCGGTGTCGATAGTGTGCGAAACAGTCGTTGTGCGGCCGAGTGACGTTGCTTGACAGTCAAAAGAGAAAGAGAAGCCTTGGAGCAAGTGAAGAAGTTCGGCTAGCAGTGTCATCGTAAGGTCACTGGCAATACACGGCGTAAACGAACTGTGGACTGAGGAGGCAATTCTTCGAGTGCGGCAAGATAAGCGGAGTCATCAATTGTGCCAAAGATTGAATGAAGCCAGTGGCTCTGCCCTCCAAAGGCTTTCACGGCGGCGTAAAGTAATCGGTTCGGCTGATGGGTTTGACACACACATCAGAGAGACGCCAGTGACGAACTCGAGAACAGCGAACGGCAGTGGTAGTGAACGGCGGCGAACTAAGAGTTCAGACGCCGTGAAGACTACTGTGCCGGCATCTACAGAGGCACAAGATACGCTGACAAGAGCAGAAGACCAGGCAGGTATAACGGTATCTTCTGAAACTGTGATTTTGCGACATGGGTCCTTGTTGGCATGGATAATATCTGTCGAAAACGGAAACAGCTCAATTTCGGCTCGCGCGCAGTCGATGATCGCATGATGTGTGGAGAGAAAGTCCCATTCTAATATGACGTCGTGGGAACATGATGGCAAAACGATCAATTCGATGACATAGAGAACCTCCTGAATGACGACACGAGTGGTGCACGCACTGGATGGCTCGACGTGCTGCGCGTTGGCCGTCCGAAGGGATAATCCAGAAAGCGGTGTCGTCACTTTTCCAACTTTGCGGCAAATACGGGCATCTATCGCTGAAAGTGCCGCGCCGGTGACGACAAGGGCTTGCGTCAATAGTCCTTCTATTGCGACTTCAATAACGTTTTTCGGGGAACTGTGAGGCCTTATACATTTTGCTGAGACCGCAGTTCTTGCCTCCTGAACTGCGATATTTAGTTTTCCTGGCGCAGAGGGCTCCGCCGACGGTGCATGGGCGAAACGGAGCGGCGGCGAGGAGATGGTGAACGGCGAGTGGAGAAGGCGGTCTCGGCGGCAGGAGGATATTCATAGGTGTCCGAATAATTGCGGGGTTGTTGGAAACGTGGCGCATATTGACGCACATTGTTGGAGACGTTCGGTGCAAGTAAGCGACAGTGACGTGCCACGTGTCCAGCACGGCCACAATAAAAACAAATCGGACGGTTGTCTTCCGTGCGCCAATAGTCTTGAGGTCGTGCATGCTGTACCACTGGTCGGGCGGGATGGGATACAGGCGTGCGCGAAGGTTGGAGAAGTGGACCGTAGGTCTGCAGTCCAGGTCTCGCAGCGACATCGGCATACGTCAAGGGAGCTGCAGTAGGAGCCTGGTGGAAAGAAGGAGGGACATGGTCAGCTACCTGCTCTTTGATGACATATTGTAGAGCGGGCGCCAATGGAGAACTCGACTGGCCGTGTGTAAGCGGCATCAGCGAAAGCTGAAGAGCAACTTCTCCACGGACGAACTCCTTGATCTGGACCAACAGCGAAGTGATATCCGGGGCAACAGCCAAGCTCGACATTTAAGTGGCCTGTGGAAGAGATTGGCGGGTGGCTACGCGATGTTTGCGTAGTTCATCGAAGATTTGGCAGAGACTGACTAGTTCTGATACTGTTGCCGGGTTTTTCGCAAGCATGCAGCATCTGGAAGGCGTCGTCTTCAATGCCTTTTAAGATATGCCGGATCTTCTCGGCATCAGCCATTGCGGCGTCAACGAGGTTACAGCGGTCGACAACATCTTCTATGTAACTGGTAAATGTCTCCCCGCTTTGTTGCGCACGACCATGCAAACGTTGCTCGGCGCGAAGCTTGCGAACGGAGGGGCGCCCGAATAACTCCGTTACGCTAGCTTTGAAGGCCACCCACGTCGTGAGATCACATTCGTGGATTCGGTCCCACACGCTGGGGACACCGCTCCAGTAAAAAGAGGTGTAATTCCCCTTTGGGGTGTCGTCCCAGTTGTTGTGGGTGCTCACGCGGTCGTAGTCAGCGAGCCAGACTTCTACGTCATGCTCTTATGTACCACTGAAGATGGGTGGGTCGCGTTGACCTAGCGGGCCGGGGCAAACCAAAGTAGTCAACGGGGCTACAGTGGCTAGATGGGTAGGTGTGCCGACCGGCGCGTCTGGAGCGTAGTTCACCGCTTCTCTGCGTCATGACGCAAAATTGGCGCTGCGGTCGGTAGAACGGTTCCGCAGCGCGCGCCGTCTGCTACTCGTGGCAGACGGCACGTATAAAAATAAAGCCCGTATTCAAATGGTTGTATGTCGTCTGTTCGTGTCAGTTTAAAAGGTGAAGAGCTCCGGGCCTCTCGTACTGTTCGCAAGTTCCTAAGCGATGTGGAATGTTCCAGGTCGGAAAAATGACCGACGAGATTAGCGGCGGCATTGCTCACCAAAGAAGACCACCAAGGAGACTTACTGCTTCGCTCCGAACTGCAAGTCGGGCTCTAAATTTCTTAGAAAGGGTACTGAAATTTACGAATCTGGCAAGGACTCCTGACAACGGAAATGGTCGCCCCGGGCTGCTCAGTAGCTTGCTCAGTATCGGCGACGTTAATAAGCAAGCGGTACACCGAAAAGCGTACGTCGATGAGCTCCTCGACGTTGGAAATTTGCAAGCCGCAGATGAGGTGCTAAGCGCCTGCGATATCGAGCACCGCTGCACTGATACAGGGAAAAGTGACTCTAGGCTGATATTCTGTATAGCAGGCTATGTAGCAAGGAAGTTCCTGCAAAGAACCAAGTGCTTCGATTGCTCAGGAACATTACGGAATTCCACAGAATCAGCTCCTCCTCCCGAGTTGTCACTTACGCTGTACATGAGTAGGTCAGAGCTGATGCTCCCTTCTGAAGCCCTAAACAAACTGTTAGCATCGCTAGAAGACGCCTTCACGCTGTGCTTCAGTTTAAATAAGTTACGAAGGAACAGTGTCGCCGACTTTGCATCCTTCTGCAAATGAATCCTCCGAATTTGATCGGCTGTGATCGGCACAAGAAAGAGCTCACAACCGATGTTGTGAAGTTCTATTCAGCTACACGCCTTTACTTTCTTGTCAAGGGCAAGGACATGGCGCGTGAAATCAACAGGGAGAAGAGGAAGCACCTGAAGCTGAGGCGTGTGGTGTGAATAATGTGCTGATGCGGTGGACCAACGTTGCTACTTTGCTGGCGCTACGCTATTCATGTTGGTGTGTCTACTGACTCAAGTTACGAGAGCTTTTCTTACACTGCTCCGAACACTACTATAACGCGTACTTCAAAGATACAATCAGAGGCAGCGATGCAATCAAACAGGCTGCACGTCTACACAGCGCAGCCGAGGTTGCGCGCAGCTGAGCCGTTATACTGTCCGCAGCGCCACTTTTGCGTCATGATGCGGAGAAGTGGTGAACTACGCTCGGTCGGCACACCTACCCATCTAGCCACCCTACCGGGGCAGCGGGTTGTGGTTGCGGTGGTCCTTCTTCCAGCATAATGAAGACAGGCTGTAGTGTCCGGTTGCAAAGTTCCAGATTTCCTGTCGTACCCAGCACCAGCAGGTAGGGCGTAGCCAGAGAGCGAAATGGTTGCGAGCCACACGATGGCAACTGGGCTGTTCAGAGTGCCGATCTTCTTCCTCACAGTATATACTGTACACACGCGTTGTCACTCATTTACATGCGTGAGTGGGCAATGTTATGGGGCATTTACGGTAAGAACGTTCCCCAGTGCTTCGCCCACTCGTCATGATTCACTTCGTAGAGATGCGTAGATTTTTCATAGCACAATTTTAAACGCTCGCACAAAGCCACCACGCATATTCAAACGATTGTCTCCTAACAAAACCAAGTTCTTTATTGTAAAGGTTCACAGACGGGGTGCTTATGCACTCCGGACCTACTAAAAATATTTTCCACCTTAGTGATCTCTCATGTAAGCTTGTCATACATGAAGTGTACGATAGTGCATGCGCTGAGCAATAGTTCACATCCACATGACTTATAATAAATAGGGATAAACACACCACGTTCATTTTTGGCATAGTTATTGCGTTCTCTAAGTATATCATTAAGGCACCTGCCCGTCTGCCCGATATACTTCTTACCGCAAAAGAGGTGGATTTTATAAGCGACATTGCTGCTGCAGGGAACGAAGGTGATTTTGTGTTTCTTTTTACCCTGCTTTGGTCTCCTATCGCCGCAGTTCCGATGGCAGAGCCGAAGAAGTTTCGGAGGGGCTCAAAAATCTACTTTTACTTTTGATCGTACTGCTACTTTTTCAAATTATTGAATATCATGTGGTAATACTCACACATGCACTTATATATCGTTATACAGTGACTCCTTTTCACGGGATAACAAATGTTAAACGTTATCGTTCGGCGCAGGACTCGCCTACATGTATCGGAAGTTTCTCGAATGTTCTCGATGGTTCTGTCGTTGTCTCTAGTCACATAACTTTGTATAACCTACTTTCTGGAAGACAGGTGAACGCAAGCGATTGCGCCTTCAACGAGTCACGTAATAAAGCCGAAGCGCTTGACCCGCTGATCAGAATCCGACCATCGCCGATTGTGCTCGCCACTATCGTTGTGCTTTCACAGTGTGGCCTGCAGCTGCCTTTCTGCGCTCAGACTCGCCCAATAAAGGTGAATACACAAACGAGGGCAAAATCCCGCATGCTCCGCGGGCCAAACAGTCACGTGATCACTTGAATCCGGCGCAGCCGAGTCAGGTCGCATTCCCACAGCCGGAGCGCCGTTTGCGGAATCCGCGTGCCTACTCTTGACTCCAACGCTTAGCAGCTGCGCGTTTCATATTCCATAGTGCGGTGAATCCCTCACCAAGAGCCAAAAAAGTGACGGTTGCCTCTTCACTTGGCGTTTTATTGTGCTCCTCACAGATTTGAGGTCACGCAGGCTGCGCGGTCTGGGTAAATAGAAATGCGCGCGTAGCCACGACTAGCCTTTCCCGCCGCACCACAACAAAAGCACATGCCGTCACTGTTGCACAACAAAAACACCCGTGGCTTCAAGCCAGCAACACGCCATCGTAGCCACGGCAATCCGTCCAATGTTGATTTAACGCTGACTACGCTAAATTGAGGTCGGACGACCGCCAAACGGACGGATGGAAATACCGGCGAGCATTTTCAATCCGGACCGCGAGCGGAGGAGCCCGGACTACGCGAAGGCGGCACGTTTTGATGACGCGCGCGCTACGTGATACGCCATCCGCTGCGAAAATTCCTCCTCCATCCGGTCGTGTGAATGCACCTTATAGAGTTGATTTCGTGATTTACAGTTTTTGCTCATGTGTTCTTCATCTTCACCTTCGCTACAACGGGGCATCTGGTGGACGTGCTTGTGCGTTCATGCACCTGACGCCCCCGGAAAGTCGTCATATACAAGCTCGAACCCCGAATCCAACACCAATGCCGCCCCGGACAATCGAGCAATCCGCAGACTACAAAACATGCCCCAGGAGCACGGGAATTCTAGCGGAAAAGAGCAGAACGTGAGCAGCCACGACGACAACACCAGTGTCGCCATCAACGGTCGTGCTTCAGCAAACCTGGGAGTCAACTAGCTTCCGTGGAGCTTCATCGGAAGACCCCGAAACCCTGCTCGAGCCGTTCGATAGAATGGAAACATCTTTACCTTAAACGTCGACATTTCACCCTGAACTGCTGTTACCAAGACAATAAGAAACTACAAGAAAGGAATAATGCAGCAATAAATAAGGATCGAACTGGAGCAGTTCACCGATAATTATATGCCTGGCTTTTATGGCAGGTCAGTCGAGAAGATTGGAGCCTTTTTAGAGACAAGGTCGCTTCATTGATTGACAGGCACGTACCGCTACATGTTATGGGCACCCTGCACTTTTCAGAAGACGGTACGACGTTTTCATTTTTTTTTTCACCCCAGCGTTTCCAATACCGGCCGCTAGAGAGGTGATGAAAATGATACACCATTCCAAACGATAGTGGTGACTTTTCGTCGCTCGTCTGAGTTGCCTGAGTATTACGCCCTGCGCATGCGCAATTTCGACGCTTTTCAGAACTCAGACAATCTTGCCGCGTGATAAGCGATCGAAAGTGTCACAGCGAATGCATACAGCTTCACTCCAGTTTTGCTTCCACCACTCTTTAGGATGTGTGTTCTGGTGCCGCTGTCTACTCCGAAAAGCTCCAGCGCATGGTGCCTATATATATATATATATATATATATATATATATATATATATATATATATATATACGGTGATTGTAAAGGAGGAAAGAGACGCTTAATTCTGCATATATATATATATAGATATATATCATCATCATCAGCCTATATTTATGTCCACTGCAGGACGAAGGCCTCTCCCTGCGATCTCCAATTACCCCTGTCTTGCGCTAGCGTATTCCAACTTGCGCCTGCGAATTTCCTAACCTCATCATCCCACCTGACTTTCTGCCGTCCTCGACTGCGCTTCCCTTCTCTTGGTATCCATTCTGTAACCCTAATGGTCCACCGGTTATCCATCCTACGTATTACATGGCCTGCCCAGCTCCATTTCTTCCGCTTAATGTCAACTAGAATATCGTCTACCCCCGTTTGTTCTCTGATCCACACCGCTCTCTTCCTGTCTCTTAACGTTACTCCTAAGATTTTTCGTTCCATCGCTCTTTGTGCGGTCCTTAACTTGTTCTCGAGCTTCTTTGTTAACCTCCAAGTTTCTGCCCCATATGTTAGCACCGGTAGAATGCAATGATTGTACACTTTTCTTTTCAACGACAGTGGTAAGCTCCCAGTCAGGATTTGGCAATGCCTGCCGTATGCACTCCAACCCAATTTTATTCTTCTGTAAATTTCTTTCTCATGATCAGGGTCCCCTGTGAGTAATTGACCTAGATAAACATATTCCTTTACAGATTCTAGAGGCTGACGGGCGATCCTGAGTTCTTGTTCCCTTGCCAGGCTATTGAACATTATCTTTGTCTTCTGCATATTCATCTTCAACCCAATTCTTGCACTTTCTCGATGATATATATATACTTTCTCGATATATATATATATATATATATATATATATAACAGCGAGCGCCATGGTTTACAACAAACCTAAAAAGGGGCTTCTAAATAAGACAAACTGTCAGCCAGTCCACTGGGGTGGAGATGGAAGGCCAGCGAACGAAGCTGTACTATGATGGGAATTATGTATTTCCAATTATGACTACGAAGATGTGACGGTGTAATTGGTTATGTTAATTAATAAAGAATCAGAAATAAAAAAAATATCGTAGTTTCACCCGAAAGGCGAAGCATCAATTGCGATAGCAACTTAGTAGAGAGCTAAACGGAGTAAGGATAGTAGTTTTATCAGCTGTATAAACTTGTACATGCAGCAGCACCAGCAACGCGTAGAAATGTTGTCGAAGCCGTCGGTGTTTTGCCCGCGTTAGCACCGAACGCGCGCGTTTGTGACTGTTGCCGGTGCGTCTGGGGGCGGCTCGGAGGTTTTCGACGAGATCATAACGGGACACTCATCGAGCAGCGTCTGAAGTCTTTATTTAGCACCTTTTTGCCTCGCAACGTTTGTTATAAATAGGCATTTGGTGCCGCAGCTAAACGTCGCCTCCCCTCCCCTCCCTCCCGTCCCGCCACGGCCTTTCGCGCGACGGAAGAAGTCGCGTTTGCTCTTTGCTCTCTCTCTCTCTATATATATATATATATTTACGGTGATTGTAAAGGAGGAAAGAGACGCTTAATTCTGCAGCCCTTCACGGAGCATGGCGCAGAACGCGCGTTTGTTCTCCGCCGTGCGTGCACTCCCCGTGAAAGCGCGCGTCCCTCGCGCCCTTTCACTCGCACATACAGTGTCTGGCGCGCGGCGACGATTTTGGCGCTGAGCCGTGCTCCCTCAAGGGCTGCAGAAGATAGCGCCAACCTTTCCCTTTCCCTCAAGAACCACTTATCATCGGCGACGATTTCATCACCGTTGACGTCATACGGAACCTCACCGCGACGGCGACGCCGACGGCAGAAATCCGTTTTTGGGTGTCCATATAATTGCTATCGCAAAATATATGATCCGGTGGTTTTCATTTTCACGGTACACCGCCATAGGGTATACCGCAAAGGTTGGCACGTTCTTCGTAAACACGCCACCAACACCGCTCGCGTTCGGTGCGAACACGGGTAAAACGCAGCTGCCGTCGACAACACTTGTGCTCGTTGTTTGCGTGACCGCACCACGGTGTAATAACATTTAGGTGTTGACACTGCGCGCGAGAGAGCGTCCAGATTATGTTCGGCAGCGCGTGGGCGCACCGAGTAGCTCCGCTGCGAGCCGATAGATGGCGCCGCGGTCAGCGGTCCCAGCTTGGCGGCGCCGGCGGCTAGACATTGCTATGCCTCCCCTAAATTTTCGTTTATAGAGGAGTGATTAAAACTCGAAGCGCGAAGGAAATTCATTATTTTAAATTAAATGATAAATATACCAGGCTTAATGCTTTGCTTATATGAAGGTCCCTTGTGCAGGGCGTGAATGACGTGAGCACGGATCCATCGGGCAGCACTCAAAGCTCTCTCAAGTTACGCTCTCGCACACAATTCGTTTCCTCCGGTCTAACCTTTCATCCAAGCATAAAAAAATAAAAGCGTTAGCCCACGTGCTACCCCTCGATCAGAAGAAAATAGTGACTGCACCGGAAAATGTTGTATTTCATGATTAAGGCTGCTTCCATTCACCGTCAGAAAACGGTTCCAGCATTCTTGCGCGAATAGGTGACCCGTAAAACGAGCAATCGCAGGGAATTCTGGGGCGCACCGTCTGCTAGCAGCTTCCGGTTTGACGGACGACGCGGCGGCATTGGCGGCATGCCCGGCGCACGTGTTCTTCTACGCGGTTTCAACTGTCAGTTGTGCGAAGCTTTCCGTCCGCTTTGCCGACCAGCAATGTCGTACCTTTCATGCACCTAATTTCTAGGTTTCCGTTCACTCTGGGCGCGACGATGACGAGCCAAGAAAGGTAAGGATACGCTTTTATTCATAAACTCTGGCTTTCGTTTCGGAAACCTTTTAAATGCGAAGCATTTCTTGCCGGCGGCTCTGTTGTCACGCGTCCCACACCCCACAGCGCTAGCGCGTTCCCTCCCCTCTCTCTCCTCTCCTACGCTCCCCTCCTTTCTCTCCTCTAGGAATCCGGAGCAGCGCGCTCGACAGGTGGTGCGACAGCTGCATACTCCGCTGGGGGCGCCACGGTAGTACCGCGCTATGAAAATGACGCAGCGCGCGCGCCTCATTATCTCTCCTGTGCAGCGCCGCGATGAGCGCTCGGGCCGCTGCCGCGAAACCATCTCCCGCTCAAGCTAACCATCTCCCCGCCGCTTCGCATCCCCACATGGTTCCCTTTAGCGGGAGATGGAGTAATTTTTTTTGTTTCTGCCAGGTTTAGCTCTACGACATTTGCCGCTGCTCGGACACACCGTCACTGACTGCTCTGCCTGTGGGTCAGTCAGACAGATGAAAGAGCTATCTTTGTCCGATAATTTATCAAGCGTATTGAAGCATTACTTAGAAAATCGGGTGCCGAGGCGATGGCTATAGCAGCCTGGTAAATACTGCCCTGTGATCGTCGCTCAACCGATATCGTCAGTAACGGCGCAGATAGCGTAATTAGAAAATGAAGCGCTGAAAATGTTTGAAAACTGCGCGCTGTCAACGGCATTTCTTGGTCGAAATTCGAGGTTCATTTGAAGTGGTACGTAGTTAGAAGTTTTCGCTTTTTTCTCAACAGGACGAGGAAGTGGCCGTATCGCCGACATATTACAGCTGCACATTATTTCTATCTGTGTTCAAGGAACTAAGGTGGGCTAGTTGGTTACGACTATTATGTATGTATCTCGCTGTGTCCCATTTAAATTCTGGCCGTAAGACCATGTTTCATAGTACCTCTATATGTGCATGCGAGTACTGAAATAGTTATTGTTGCTTGAGTCATTGTTAGAGAAAGAAATATCTTGGGTAACCGTTCCGTGTCAGCCCAAGCTTACACAGCTCATCGCCGCCTGATAAGGGCCACTTTATGTTCATTTTCTTTTTGTTCACTGATAGTTCAGTTTTGGAAGTGGCAGCCATGCCCCTGATGCTTGTGCACAGCTGAATCAGCAAGGGACGCTGCAAGGCAGTGGTTACATGAGTTTACTTTTAACGCTTGAATTTGAGCAGCCAACGGCTGAACAGGCGACCATGGTTTTGCTAGGCGCCTGCAACCGGGTAATCTTCGAGTGTGACAAAGCCGGACTGCAAGCGCTTCAACGGCGAAGCGGTGGCGGCGGCTGCGCTTCCTCGAACCGGGAAGAGC
Organism: Dermacentor silvarum; assembly: GCF_013339745.2. NCBI lineage: Eukaryota > Metazoa > Arthropoda > Arachnida > Ixodida > Ixodidae > Dermacentor > Dermacentor silvarum. Next base: position 1,042,636 of record NC_051159.1, read on the forward strand.
GAGCAGACGGCGCATCCCAGAATCCTTCGCGCTTTTAAGGGTCGCCTATTCAGTGTGGCCGCGACATAAATCAAGAAATCAAACGGCGCAAGCTTGCGATATGCAACACACTAGAGCAAAGTGGCTGTTCATGTCTAAAACGTATGCTGAGAATGCAAATCAGCTATGTAAAAACTCTTTCAAATGGGAATTTATTAGGCGAGACGAAGGCAGGCGTCTTGTCTAGGATTACAGCATCGCTAATACAGTTTACTGATGAAAACATGAGCAAATGCTTTTTTCATTCCAATTCCACTTAACATAGGCCGTGTATATTATTCATTTGGCTTTCGTCCATTGAGGATTGAGTGGAACTTGCAAGATCTAAAAAGAAGAGATGACTTCCTTCTTTCTTAAATTGCATATGAGAATATGCCAATGTAAGCGTGTGTGACAATGCATGCTACAGCCTGTCCACAAATACACTTACACCCACCACACAATAATCCCGTAGACATTTTTTTTTCAAAGACACAATACGAAAAAATTGTGAATGAAGCAGCACCATAATTTTAATAAGGGATAACCATCCCAGAAGCTTACGCTCTCATACACTCCTACAATGAAAAAATGTTGGATAAAAACATGCAAGCCTGTAATATGCACCGCACGCGCATTGTAAAAAAAAAGAAATTGAGTAGCCAGGATGGAACAAATTTGAAAATCAGGCACACATCTGCACAGATAACAGCAGTATTATACAAGATGCACAAAGATTTAAAAATATGCAAATGTCACGTAGCTGGACAGAATCATAGTAATGTTGTTGCCGTCCCTTGGACATACTAAGAATATTTTTTACATTCCGCCTATTTACATAATTAGTCTTAATTAATTAATCAACTTCTTAAATATTATAATTAGATTAAAAGTGTCAATGAGAAAATTGCAGAGCAACACGAAAGACTCCCGATACAGCTTTCTATTGCTCAATACCGCTACATAGAAGTGTTTTTCCGAGCATGAAAGAAGCCCACGAATACACGCAAAGTGCCTCGAGCGGCCAGTCGTGCGGCAATTTTGCGTGTATTCGCCGGTTTCTTAATTTCAGGCTCGGAAAATACTTTTATGTATCAGGTATTGAGCAACAGAAAACTGTATCGTGAGTTTTCCATTTTGCTGTAGAATCTCTCGTTGACACTTTTTATCCAATAATAGCATTAGAAAAGTTGATTATTCAATTATGAAAATAATTATGTAGTTAGGCGGAATGCAAAAAAAAATAATCTGAGTATCTCCAAGCGACGGCAGACAACATTACCGTGGGTCTGTTTAGCTACGTGGCATTTGCATATTTTTAAATCTTTGTGCATGATAAATAAGACACCCAGTATATATCTTGTACATGCCGAAAAATTTGCACATACTGCTGTGGGACACAGGAGGTTCTCTCTTTCGCCGCGGCTTTAGAGGTTTATTTGACCATGTGAGGTTCATTTGATAGTTCGGAAACAAGGTGGGAACTGCCTCTGCAGACAGAACAGGGCTATTTGGCGCTTCAAGTAGCACCATTTTATCGAGCGCCGCGTAATATGCCGTCGATATCGTATCCTCTGAAAAATGTTTGGCGCAGACATGGTCGGTAGGCATTAGAGTTCGGTCTGACCTCAGATTTGCACGGCGCCACTGCTCTAGATTACTGCTGTCGGACGGCGCTTTGAATAAAGGCACACGCTCCCCGCGCAAGTCCGGTATCCAGAATTGCAGTTCGGAACGAAGCACTTTCTAACCACTTTCTAAACGCCCCTCAGAAGGGCGCTGCCACCTTTGTCGAGGGCCCGTGGCGACAATACCCAAGCACAAGCTCATGAAACGCACGCGAACAAAAAGCGCGCCTTCAAAACAGCGCGGCCGCACATGCAAGCAGGAAGACGAAGCAGCGGGAGCCTTGCCGCAAGGCTGGGACCACCATTACTAGTTGGCTGGGACCGCATTCCGCAGCGCCCTCTACGACGGCGCCGACCGAGCTGTAACCGAGCCGAACTTTATCTGGTCGCAAGCGGGCGGCGCTTCCGCGCGCGTTGTGGGGAGAGTGTCAGCACCTCTCTTGCTTATTCTTACACCGTGCTCCCGATACAGCTTTATGTTGCTCAATACGGGCTACATAAAAGTGTTTTTTATTACCTTGGTTCTGTCTAGCTTCGTAGCATACGCATATGATTATTGTTTGGCCCAAGTTACGTGAAGCGCCCTGCACACACACACACACACACACACACACACACACACATATATATATATATATATATATATATATATATATATATGTGTGTGTGTGTGTGTGTGTGTGTGTGTGTGTGTGTGTGTGTGTGTGTGTGTAAGTGGAGGATAAACAACTTACAGACGGTGAAAAGCGAACCCATAGCATCCGCATTCGGATGGGACGAGTTGTGGGTTACATCATGTCCACATCTATGTTTCTCTTGCTTAGGCGTTCATTTCCCGCTTGGGATCTCCACACTATGTGGAGATTTCAGCTAGAGTCCATTAATAGGTCCCCGAACGCCACATGGGAACTTGCTAGCGTGGGAGCAATAGATTTCTTTCTCTTCTAGTTTCGCTTGCGCACCGCTGTGCAAAAAGGCTGCCACTCTCACGACGGCTGTTTTTTTGAGGCGCTGCGCTAGATCACTGTACTTGATTCTGCCTACCGGTGGTAGCACTATTAAACTGAAAAAATCAGAAAAATACACCTGGTCTGCCTACCTCCCGCTTCAGCAAGCCTAAATTAGTAAAAAAAAAAAAAAAACGACGTACAGCGCTAAAGGACAAGGACTGATAGAGACGACAAACACTGCGCTGAATTCCATCAATATTTTATTCCCGTTGCCACATCATGTTTGTATATACAGGAGCGGGCATGCGCAGAAAATGAGTTAGTAATGAGTTTTTTCACGTGTCCATATACTCAGTACCAATGACTTGCTGTTAGAGAACCCTTTTTTGTGACTGAATTTCTTTTTTCTGCGCATGCCCCTTTATGTATACGTAGATACACATGATGTGGCTACGGCAATAAAATATGGAAACCAGTGAAGTGTTTGTCGTCTCTATCAGACCTTGTCCTTTCGCGCTGCACGTCGTTTCTTTTACCATGAATTACCCACTAGCTCAAGCAACCACCCTCGCTAAATTAGTATACCGCGCAGGCTTTACCGCGGTTGTTGCTTGCACTTCGACCAATTTCTTTCTCACACGTGTTCAGGATACTAAGATTTTGGCAGTACATCTTCGTTTTAACTACAAGTTTCTGTGGTTAGAAATGGGTTTTTAACCTGTTTGACTCATCTGGCGAGCGAACTTTTGAAATGAGGGTCGCTTCACATCCTGCGTTCAAGAATATCCTCCGCTCCCGTCAAGTACAACCATACAACCAGAAAATTCGCGATTGTCTACCAGTTCGAGTAAAAACATAGTAGGAGGTACTCGCGAATCGGAGTTCACAAAGAAAAAAAGAACGAAAAATGAAGAAGTAATCCGAGCCGTTGACTCTAAATAAAAAGCATGCAGCTGTCAACGAGAGTGCTGATTCGTTCAGCACTAGAGCTCGTTGAGAGTCTCCTGACATTTCCCCTACTTTCTGTAAAGCTCTGTTCGAGGAAATGGGGATGCGAATTGGATTCCGCTGAACTTGGAGCCGCGACGCCTCCCGCTTTCATCGCCCTCATTTGTCGGTACAAAAGCGAAGCGGACTGAAAATACGACAGGCAGGATTTCAGATACAGCGACGGCAGGAATAAGGAACGTCTTCTCCATTAGCGTCACTGAATCGCGCTGATGTAGCAAAGACAGGCCGAGTTTCATCTCAAAGCGGGAGAGCGGAAGGAAATGCGTTCTTGTTTCTTAATGTCAAGGAAGTGTGAATCGCAGACCCTGTCACATGGAAAGCTCATCGCTAGATTTAGCGACAAAATGATGCCCTTTGACAACTGCTGAGCCGGTAAACTATTGTTTAACGTTTTAATGCTGAACAGTTACGGAGATGATTGCGTTTTATGAGAATCTGCATTGGGTTTGCAACTCTGTGTATCGTTTTACCGCTTCAACGTAGAGCATAGTAGTCAAGGTTGCGAAAATAGGTTTCATAGTGAAACATCACGACCAGCCTCGCTATGCTAAGAACACTGCGTGGGCTTAGTTTAAGTTTACTCAGCATCGCAGGAATTACAGGACGTAGGTATGGTGGCTAGAGGAGTACGTGTGTCGACCGACCGGTCTGGAGCCTAGTTCGCCACTTATTCGCATCATGACGCAAGAATGGCGCTGCGGTCAGTAGAACAGTGCTGTGCGGCGCATGTTATGTAGTACTTGTGGGAGACGGTGCATTACAAATTAAGCAGGTAAAGTGAAAAAACAATGTCATCTGTAGACGTCAGTTTGTGTAGTCAGGAACTACGGGTGTCTGTTATTGCGTGTTTAAAAGTTGCTATGCGGTAAAAGTAAGGGATATTCGAAATTATAACGTGGGAAAGATTGAGGAAGCCGTAAAACATGGACGCAGCATTAAATCAGTAAGAAGAAAGCTTGGCATAGGACAAGGCAAGATGTATGCACTGAAAGATAAGCATGCTAATATCATCAGCAATTTCGATGACATAGTAAAAGCAGCGGAAGAATTCTATACTGACCTGTACAGTGCCCAAAACAGCCAAGGTACTTTCATTCAAAATAGTGATGAACCGGATACAGAGGCTCCTTCTATAACTAGCGCTGAAGTTAGAAGCGCCCTGAAAGACATGACCAGGGGAAAAGCTGCTGGAGAAGATGGAATAACAGTACATTTAATCAAAGATGGAGGAGATATCATGCTTGAAAAGCTTGCGGCCCTTTATACGCAATGCCTCACAACTTCATGTGTACCAGAAAGCTGGAAGAACGCCAACATTATACTAATCCATAAGAAGGGAGACGTTAAAGAACTGAAGAATTATAGACCCATTAGCTTGCTTTCAGTATTGTATAAAATATTCACCAAGATAATTTCCAATAGAATCAGGGCAACACTTGACTTCAGCCAACCAAGAGAACAGGCTGGCTTCAGGAAGGGATATTCTACGGTGGATCATATCCATGTCATAAATCAGGTAATCGAGAAATCTGCGGAGTACAATCAACCTCTCTACATGGCTTTCATAGATTATGAAAAGGCATTTGATTCAGTAGAGATACCAGCAGTCATAGATGCATTGCGTAATCAGGGAGTACAGGAGGCATACGTGAATATCTTAGCAAACATCTACAAGGATTCCACAGCTACCTTGGTCCTCCACAAGAAAAGTAGAAAATTACCTATCAAGAAAGGGGTCAGGCAAGGAGACACAATCTCTCCAATGCTATTCACTGCATGCTTAGAAGAAGTATTCAAGCTCTTAGACTGGGAAGGCTTAGGAGTGAGGATCAACGGCGAATATCTCAGCAACCTTCGGTTTGCAGATGACATTGTCCTATTCAGCAACAATGGAGACGAATTACAACAAATGATTGAGGACCTTAATCGAGAAAGTGTAAGAATTGGGTTGAAGATGAATATGCAGAAGACAAAGATAATGTTCAATAGCCTGGCAAGAGAACAAGAATTCAGGATCGCCAGTCAGCCTCTAGAGTCTGTAAAAGAGTACGTTTATCTAGGTAAATTACTCACAGGGGACGCTGATCACGAGAAAGAAATTTACAGAAGAATAAAATTGGGTTGGAGTGCATACGGTAGGCATTACCAAATCCTGACTGGGAGCTTACCACTGTCGTTGAAAAGAAAAGTGTACAATCATTGCATTCTATCGGTGCTAACATATGGGGCAGAAACGTGGAGGTTAACAAAGAAGCTCGAGAACAAGTTAAGGACCGCACAAAGAGCGATGGAACGAAAAATCTTAGGACTAACCTTAAGAGACAGGAAGATAGCGGTGTGGATCAGAGAACAAACGGGGATAGCCGATATTCTAGTTGACATTAAGCGGAAGAAATGGAGCTGGGCAGGTCATGTAATGCGTAGGATGGATAACCGGTGGACCATTAGGGTTACAGAATGGATACCAAGAGAAGGGAAGCGCAGTCGAGGTCAGCAGAAAACCAGATGGGATGATGAAGTTAGGAAATTTGCAGGCGCAGGTTGGAATACGCTAGCGCAAGACAGGGGTAATTGGAGATCGCAGGGAGAGGCCTTCGTCCTGCAGTGGACGTAAAATATAGGATGATGATGATGATGATGATGATGATGATGATGATGATGATGATGATGATGATGCGGTGTGAAAACTTCTACGACGAAACACTTGAGTGGCAAGGTTAGTGGAAGCTCATCTCGGAGGCCGATTCACAGGACGCCGCACCAATCAGTAGCGCAATTTCCGCCTCAAAGAAGATCGACATGCACACTTATTTCTTCACTCTGAAATGTAATTCAGGGGGCCTATATCAGCAATGTCAGCAGCTTCGACAAGATCAGCAGCTGACACCACATGTGTGTGAAGGGCGATTTTAAGAACACTTCTTCATGCGCGATTTCACCCATGGAAATTTAAGTAAGCTTTACCGAAGATGCAGAGATATGGTGCGTCCGCTCAAGTCTACAAGTCTACTGTGATCACAAAACATGGTTAATACCGACAACACAAGGATAGATTAAAGCAATAAACTGCGAATGAAGTCTCGTGCAAATTTCGCCAACTTCCCCGATTTCTGTGCCGGCGGTTGCGGCGCTCGCCAATGCGTAAGTGTCACCTCACGCTTACTGAATCCGGCAATGGAAGGTTCTACGGCTCGCAATTTTTGCTTGTGTGAAATTAGAGTAACATCTCATTCAATAAAGTTTGATTGGAGACGTGTGTTTCTATGCAAGGAACCGACGGCTGGTACTATAAGTCTGCAGGAAAGGTAAGTGAGCTTCTTCCTGTAATAGACAAAACGTGGCGAGTTACGACGTCAAAGGCAGGAAGGATTTTTCACAAAGCTTTAGGAATGGCAAAGTACATTTAATTAAATGGGCGCAGTAAGATGAACACCAAGTGCAACACCCTTGCTCCAAACTTCTTACTCGCCGTGATGGCTCGGTGGTTTTCATTGTGCTGCTGAGCTAGTTTGAGGTCGCGCGTTTGATTACCTGCCATGACGGCCGCATTCCGAATGCGAAACGCTCTGGCACTTATTTGTAAGCGCACGTTAAAAAATTGCAGATGTTCAAAAAGTAGTCGGGAGTGCCCCTCTGTGGCGTCTCTTATAGCATGTGTTTCGGTTACTTCAGGACGTTGGACCTCATAATTTAATGGATTCAAACAATATTCGGATGCACCGCATCCACAAACAAGAAGAAACTGCGTACCTGTTCGCAGCCTAAAACTGCGAAAAAACTCACCATTTGTTCATACCACTTTAGCTGCAGCGCCAGTTTCTTGCATATAAGCTAGAAAAATGGCTCCCGTCCGTGTTCTTTACACTGTTGTCCGTGTCGGAGTTTTCGCGCCTAATACCATTTCTAGCTAGAAAAATAATTCCAGCATTTCGTGTCTACTGCCAATAGTTGAATTTCCCATCCAGTTTTTGCTTGCACTGCTCAGAATTGTATTTGAAGTGTACATCAAAGCTGAAATCAGCGGCAACAATATTGTTACGGGGAGAATATATATCAATGGATATATTTACAGGGTAAGGCGCACAACGCTGCAGCAATCGTTCAGGGGAGCGCGTGCACACCAGAAAAACCACCCGTCGTCGTCGTCATCGTCCAAGCACCGACCACAGGATCGCCGCTCGTGACATTACCCGCCGGCGGCAGAAGCACCGTCCCGGTGCAATTAGGGCCCGGGCCGAGAGTGGTACGGTTTAAGACGCGAGACATGGACTATGTCACTCGCGATTGTTGCAGAGGCCGACGTAGGATTTAGCGGAGCGATTTGATAGGTCACATTAGTGACTTTGCGTACGACGCGGTAAGGGCCAGCATAACGGGAGAGGAGTTTTTCGCATAGGCCAACGCGACGTGACGGGAACCACAGCAAGACGAGCGATCCTGGAGGGAAGTTCACCTCCCGGTGTCGGCGGTCATAGAGACATTTTTGATTGACCTGTGAAGCCGACAAGCGATCGCGGGCAACCTGACGGGCGATGTCAGCACGGGCAAGAGCATCACGAGCATAGGCAGAGGATGTGTCTGCGTGAGCATGAAGTATGGTGTCCATAGGCAATGGTGGGTCGTAGCAAAACAGTAGATAAAAAGGTGAATAGCCAGCTGTGTCGTGACGAGAAGAGTTGTAGGCGAAGGTCACAAAAGGCAAGTTAATGTCCCAGTCTCGGTGGTCCTCAGACACGTACATAGCAAGCATATCTGTGAGAGTACGGTTGAGGCGTTCAGTAAGGCCGTTTGTCTGTGGATGGTACGCAGTGGTGAACTTGTGATTGGTCTTGCAAGAACGAAGAATGTCGTTGACTACTTTAGACAGGAAGCAGCGGCCGCGGTCCGTGATTAACTGACGAGGAGCACCGTGGTGCAGGGTGACGTCGTGAAGAAGGAAATCGGCTACATCAGTAGCACAGCTGGTGGGAAGTGCCCGTGTAACAGCGTACCGCGTTGCGTAGTCAGTAGCGACTGCAACCCATCTATTGCCAGTGGTCGACATGGGAAAAGGCTCTAGAAGATCGAGACCCACCCGGAAAAATGGTTCACCAGGGATGTCGAGGGGCTGAAGGCTGCCAGCAGGCAGTAGGGCAGGAGTCTTGCGTCGCTGGCAGTGGTCACAAGCCGCAACGTACTGTCGCACAGAACGGTAGAGACCAGGCCAAAAGAAGCGCCTACGGATGCGATCATACGTGCGTGACACGCCTAGGTGTCCGGCCGTCGGTGCATCGTGAAGCTGGCGCAAAACAGTAGAGCGAAGATTCGCGGGAACAACAAGCAAGAGCTCAGCGCCGTCAGGCCGGGCGTTGTAGAGGTGTAAGGTGTCGTTGTGGAGCACAAACATCCGTAGGGAAGGGTCAGGGTGTGGTGAGTTGAGACCGTCTATAATAGGCCGCAAAGATGAGTCGCGGTGCTGTTCGTCAGCTATGTGGACGAAGTCTGTAATGGCCAGAACAAAGGTGTCAGGTTCATCTTCCAGTGTATCAGGGGGATCGACCGGGTATCGTGACAAGCAGTCAGCGTCTTGGTGAAGCCGTCCAGATTTGTAGAAAACAGAAAATGAGTACTCTTGCAAGCGGAGTGCCCAACGGCCAAGGCGACCAGTAGGATCCTTGAGCGAGGAGAGCCAGCAAAGCGCATGGTGGTCTGTAATAACTGAAAAGTGCCTGCCATACAGCTGTATCGGGAAGCGTTGCGCGTACAAACGGACAAACACAGGAAAAAGACGTGAACGGATAGAGCGCTCTATCGCGCTCTATCCGTTCACGTCTTTTTCCTGTGTTTGTCCGTTTGTACGCGCAACGCTTCCCGATACAGCTATGCACCAACTCGCCCAGCAAGAAGTTCTTCTAAACTACCTGCCATACAGGTACGGACGGAATTTTGCGATGGCCCAGACGAGTGCTAAGCACTCGCGTTCTGTGATAGAGTAATTTTGCTCCGATGGCGACAGAAGGCGGCTTGCATAGGCGACCACGCGGTGGAGGCCGTGCTGCTGTTATGCAAGGACGGCGCCTATACCGTGGCCACTGGCGTCGGTACGAACGTCCGTGCTGGCTGACGGGTCGAAATGTGCTAGAACAGGTGGGTTCGTTAGGATGGCAACGAGCGATGAAAATGCGTCCGCTTGGTCACGACCCCAAGTGAAAACGACGTCCTTCTTGAGTAGGCCCGTTAGAGGGCGGGCCACTTCCGCGAAGTTCTGGACAAAACGACGGAAGTATGAACACAGGCCAAGAAAACTGCGGACATCCTTGGCCGACCGTGGAGTAGGGCACTGACTAACCGCGCGGACTTTGTCAGGGTCTGGCTGCACGCCTGCAGCGTCAACAAGGTGGCCGAGTACGCAGATTTGACGGTGCCCAAAGCGACATTTCGACGAGTTAAGCTGAAGACGAGCACGGCGAAAAACATCAAGGACGGTGGACAGGCGAGTGAGATGGTTTTCAAACGTAGTCAAAAAAACGATAACATCGTCCAGGTAGCAAAGGCATATGGACCACTTGATGCCTCGAAGAAGAGAGTCCATCATGCGCTCGAAAGTAGCAGAGGCGTTACATAGGCCAAAAGGCATCACTTTAAATTGATAGAGGCCATCAGGAGTCACGAAGGCGGTCTTCTCGCGGTCTTGGTCGTCCACAGCGATTTGCCAGTATCCTGAGCGCAGGTCGATGGAAGAGAAATATCTGGCGCCGTGCAAGCAGTCCAGTGCGTCTTCAATACGCGGGAGAGGATACACATCCTTCTTGGTAATCTGGTTGAGGTGGCGGTAGTCTACACAGAATCTCGAGCTATTGTCCTTCTTTTTCACGAGTACGACGGGAGAGGCCCAAGGACTGCATGAGGGTTCAATTATGCCTTTGCCCAGCATTTTCTCCACTTCCTGTTGGATGACAGCACGCTCCGGAGCTGACACACGGTAAGGCCGTCGGTGAATAGGACTCAAACACGCCTCTTGTCTATGCTGTGTAAGGACGCCGACGTGCCTGACAGCACCGTTGTACAGACAGCAGCGTCATTTTTACATCATGATGTGAAGTGGGGAACTACGCTCGGTCGGCACACCTACTCCTCCAGCCACCATAACGTAGGGCACCCGTACTTAAAGAAAAAGTTGTCGCAGTTTCACCTGAAAGGCGAAGCATCAATTGCGATAGCAAATTTGAAGAGAGCTATACGGAGTAATGATAGCAGCTTTATCAGCTGTATAAACTTGGACATGCAGCAGCACCGGCAACACGCAGAACTGTTGTCGACGCCGCCGGCGTTTTGCCCGCGTTCGCTCAAAATGCGTGCGGCGTTGGTGACTGTTGCCGGAGCCTCTGATATAAATAGGCACTTGGTGCCGCAGCTAAACGTCGCCTTCCTTCCCTGCCCCTCCCCCCCTCCCCCACAGCCTTTCGCGCGTCGGAAGAAGGTACGTTTACTCTACATATATGGTGATTGTAGAGGAGGAAAGAGACGCCTACTTCTGCAGCCCTTAAGGGAGCACGGCGCAGAACGCGCGTTTGTTCTCCGCCGTGCGTTCACTCCCCGTGAAAGCGCGCGTCCCTCGCGCTCTTTCACTCGCACATACAGCGTTCGGCGGCGCGCGGCGACGATTTCATCTCCATTGACGTCATACGGAACCTCACGGCGACGGCGACGGCGACGGCAACGGCGACGCCGACGGCAGAAATCTGCTTTTGAGTGTCCATATAATTGCTATCGCAATAAAACAGAAGTAACACAGAGGACAAGAAAAACAGAAGAAGGTGCGTTAAAATCCGGGGTCTATATTTCTGGGGTTCTGCCTTCAACTGCGCGGTGACGGGCCCACTCATGACGGAGTAGTCGGCTTCTGTGTTCACTAATGGCGTGACTGCGCGTACGTTGGGAAGCAGGTCGAGCTCGGTGATTCTCGTCTTGCATTACGGTTAGGTCGCGGCATCGGATCACGGCTGTGTCGCGTTTTCCCAATGATGTTACGTTAGGTCGCCAGGTCTTGTTTAGGCAGCGGTTTCTTGGCTTCGAGGCTTTGTTCGGGTGGCGTCGTGTCCTCGTTACGTCGTCGAGATGGCCTCTTCGGCGTCTTCGTAGGCGGCGGACGATCTTCGTCACTTGGATGAACGGTAACCTCACCTCCATTGATTGCTGATTTTAATTTCCCAGATACGGCTTACGGACCTACCATGGGCTGGGTGAGTGTATAGTCGGTCGGAGCTGTGGCGACAGGTAGCGTTGTGGTGAAGGCAAACAAGAAGGACGTCGCGGTCGCCACTGAGGAGCTCCGGTAGTCCGCGATCTCGCGAGGCTGTTCTGCAAGCTGTGGACACGGTGCGTTTACGTCAAATCCTCGTAGTCCCATATCGCGGTATGGGCAGTGGCGGTAGACGTGGCCCGCTTCTCCGCAGTGGTAGCAAAGGGCAAGCCAAACCATAGTCTTCCTTGGGATGCAGTGCTTAGCGACGGGTGGGCGTGCTGGCTGCGGCGGCAGTGGACGACGGAACTTTCGAGTTACCGGGCCTTAGTGCGGGCGTCGACGGTATACCGTGACGGCGGGTGACGGTGGCGTAATTCATTGCTTCTGGCTGAGATAGACGCGGCGATTCAGAAACTTGCAGTGATTGCTGTAGCTCTTGGCGGATGATGTCACAAATTAAAAACACATGGAGCTGAGTGGCGGCGAACATTTTTTGTAGTTCTTCCGGAACAGCTTGTCTCATTGTCTCCCACCAGTCGTCGGGTAGAGAGGTGGACTTATGCAGAGTTGGGCACCAAGTGTCGATAGAATTGTCTGGCGTACATTTCCAGCGTCTATCGATCGTCTTGGCCTCTGACAGAAATTCTGCTATGGTCTTGGACGGGCTGCGCATGTGTCTGGCGAAGAGTTCTTGTTTTATACCGCACAGGAGAAGACGTACTTCGTGCTCCTCAGACGTTTCCGGGCCGGCGTGACGGAAAAGCCGAGTCATTTCTTCCGTGCATACATCGACGTTCTCGTTAAGGAACTGTACTCGGGCTTGCAGTAGAACGTCTTCAGGAACTCGCTGCAGAACAGGTGCCATGTCGTTAACGAGGACTCTCGATCTTCTAACCAATTCCATTGGAAGTCCTAGAACTTTTATGGAAGTCCTGGCGGAGTCCTCGAATGAAAAATAGAAGTGACGCAGCTTGTCTTTATTTGATTTTTATTTATTTATTAGTATACCTCTATGCCGAGAGGACGTCACAGAGGGGGTGGGTACAATGTAAATAGAAAACAAGACAATAAGAGGAATTCAGAGGGGGGGGGGGGGGGGGGCTTCATTTTGCTGCTACACCAGAACGTGTTCAGTAACAGCAGACTTGAACAACGCTTGGTTCTTCTTCTCTTTGGAGTTTTACGTGCCAAACTCAGTTCCGATTATGAGGCACGCCGTAGTGAAGGACTCCAGATTAATTTTGACCACCTGGGGTTCTTTAACGTGCAGCACAACGCAAGCACACGGGAATTCTTGCATTTCGCCTCCATAGAAATGCGGCCGCCGCGGCTCGATCCAACGACCTCGTGCTCAGCAGCGCAATCCCTTAGCTGACTGAGCTACCGCAGCGGGTCGGCAGTGGCAGCGATTAAGGGTGGAAGGTGATTTTGCTCTCTACTTGTCTTCGGAAGAAAAGAATGTAAAAAGTGATTAGTGCGGCACAAAGGAATGGCTACTTTATTTCGGTGGTCCACACGTGATGAAAAGTAGCAGGATCTGAGATGAATTCCTTGTGAAGTACTTCAATATAAAATAAAATTTTATGACAAGCAAGAGACGGGAAATCGTTCGTCTCATTACCAGGTCTGGAAGGTGAAGAGTGAAGTTCATAAAAGTGACACTGGCAGTAGGAGCATAATTATTGAGTATAAATGGAGTTGAACGGTTTAGATCAGATTCTAAGGTGTCAGTTAACGTTGACTGGGCTGGGTCCTATACGGCTGAAGCGTACTCAAGCTTTGGAGGCATTAACATTTAATATAGCTGTAGTTTAAGGTGTGCTGGCGCTTCGCGAAAGTTTAGGCGAAGGTAATCAAGAGTACTACACGCATTGTTGGTAATGTAGTTAATGTGAGAGTGCCATGAGAAATCATTCGATATGAAAACACGAAGGTATTTGTAAGTACTAACCTCCTCTAACTTAGTTCCGTTCAATCTGTAGTTAAAAGGCTCAGAAGTGTTAAAAAACGCGAGATTGCCATACTTTCACATTTATTTACGTTAAGGGTCATTAGACAAGTACTACACAAGTCAGAGACGCGATTATAAGGTCGGCTTAAAGAAGGTAGTTGGCGTTTTCGCTAGTTATTCTACTGTACGGTTATTCTGCAGGACACAGTCGTCTGCAAACAGTTTTATGGATGACTTCATGTTACGCGGAAGGTCACTGATATTTATTAAAAAGAGCAAAGTACCTAGAACTGAGCCTTGCGGAACGCCAGATTTAACGGCACAGGTATGTGAGGAAGGAAGGAAGTGCTGTTAGTCACAAAGCATTCTATCCATTTGAGAATTCTAGAGTCGATGTTCAGTGTGCCGAGTTTAAGTAGTAATAGTTGGTGCGATACTTTATAAAAGGCCCTTTTACGAAGTCTATAAACGTCCAATCAACCAGCATTCCATTATCTAGCGCTAAGATGACATCATGCATAAAAGTCAGAAGCTGAGTTTTGCACGAGTGGTGCTAACGAAAGCCGTGTTGGAACCTGCTGGCAAATGAGTTGGTTTCAAGAAATGTTATAAGGTTAGAATAAATTACATGCTCCAGCATCTTACAAGAGGATACTTGTTAAAGAAATGGGTTGGTAGTTTAAGGTAGAGTGTTGGTTACCGGATTTAAAGACGGGAGTCACCTTCCCCACCTTCCAATCAGGTGACAAACTGGAGCACTGTACAGACTGCACGAAAATGTGCGACAAAATTATGGAAGAGTACACTTCAGAGTTTTTCAGAAATTTCACGTTTATCTGATCAGTGCCGCAGGCAGGTGACAGCCTAAGTCTCCGGATTAAGTTACCGATTCCTTCAATTTCAATCACGAGAAAATCCATTGGAAAAAAACAGCTGTCGCATAGCTGCGGCCCCGAAACTGCACGCCAATCGGAAAAGCATTGCGAAAAAACGTCGTTAAGAACGGAACAGCATTCTTCATTGCGCAGTGCACGGCTATCAGAATCAGTAATTGTTATTACGGTGTCTTTCATTGGTTTAACGCTTTTCCAAAACTTAGATGGGTTAGTAGACAACAGAGAGGGAAGCGTAGTGCTGAAATTGTCACTCCTGGCGTTTTATTGCGATAGCAATTATATGGACACACCAAAGCGGATTTCTGCCGTCGGCGTCACCGACACCGTTAGGATGCGTGTGACGTCAACGCGATGAAATGGTCGCCGCGCGCCGTATGCTGTATGCGCAAGTGAAAGGGCGCGAGGGACGCGCGCTTTCAAGGGGAGCGAACGCACGGCGGAGAGCAAACGCGCGTTCTGCGCCGTGCTCCTTGAAGGGCTGCAGATTTAAGCGTCTCTTTCCTCTTTTAGAATTATCATATATTGACCCTTTTCGCGGCGATCCCGTGGGTGCTGCCATGTTTGATCACGTGGTGACGCGTCCATTGCTTGCCTCAACTGCCTCAGTTGCCTCCTTGTTTACAATGTAAGTGTATGACGCCCGCGCGGCTTAGAAAACCTCTGTTTTCGAAGATGTTGTAGACGGTGACTAGGTGGACGACACGAAGCTTTGATCACAGCTTCAGAGAACATGCAAAAGCGCTTTCGGAGCTGATTAAGCTATGTGCAAACGGCGCAAGCAGCGTATATGGTGCTTGTTCTAAAAGCGGGGCTAAATATGTATTCCAAGCTATATCCAAACATTCCGCTCATGAATTCAGTCAGGATTAGTGTGTTTTGCTCTTTATCTTTATTCGGCAAATATTTTGAAACAGTGGCTTGTCAGTTTCTGACTCAGTGAAGTTCCTCGGTGCGGCCACTATCTGATTATTTTCTGCCAGATCGCTCGCGGGTGTGCTCAGTACCGATAGATTGTTCTTTCTGCGCACAAGGTTTGAAACGTAGCTGTTTTGTACATTGTAATACCTTGTAGCAAATATATATTACAGTTAGTAACTCGCTTACTCTTGTGGACCGTCACGGAACATTCAGCTTCCACCATTCGTACGCCATCGGTGTAGTCCGTCATTTATTGTGCGTGTACATTGCGCATATATTCAAGTGTGCGCCCATTCACTAATTCTTGATACGTCGGCGATAGAGTGGGCCTAAGTTTTCCTGCCATATGGGACAGATGTGTACAGATAACGTGCGCGAAACTTACTATGACAGGAAGCGGGGCTACTCCCTTTGTCATTGTTTAACGAGTGGTACTCACTCTTGCCGACGTTCTGGCGATGAAGCCCTTTCTTCGAAGGTTACAAGGCTGGTGGTGAGCGAATTTCTGTATCCTCGAGGAAAGCCGCACATCACCATGCGCCGGTAACACGTTCGGACAGTTGCAGCAGCGGTCCGCGAACTTGGCCACACAGATTCATTCTATTCGTTAACATGCCAGTCACTATTTTTGCAGCCAACTACTGCACACGTCTTCAATTCACATCATTCAATCTAGCACGATTGGAGCACAGTGTGTTAGCAAAAACTCAGTTGCATTTCCGACAGCTGATCGCACAGAAGCAAGGTAGAAGCGGTAATGGTTTCGTATTCGTGCGCGGTCGCTGAGGAGAGGTATGGCGCGCCGCCGTGAGTGCCAGCTCGTTTCTCTAAAACAAACTGCTCCCCGAAAAGGGTCAATAGAGAGCAAACGCGACTTTATCCGTGGCACGAAAGGCCGTGGGGGGACGGGCAAACGCCCAGCGCAAACGCCCAGCGCGAGCTGTGCGCCATGCGACGTCACTGCTCGTCGCGCATGCGCAGCACAGCTCTCCAGGAGCCACACGAAACTGCTCATCCTAGTGTAGCACACGCTACAAAACTCTCATTGGTAGGGAGCCTACATGCACATGCAACGCTGTGCGAAAAGCTAGTGACCTCACTCCCCACCTCGCAATAGTAATCTTTACCGGGAAACGCATGCGGGAAGCGCCATGTTCAAAAAAAAAAATGCGCAGATGCTTACAAAACAAACGCCCAAGCGCAGCTCTGAAGCACTTATGTAAAGAGCATAGGGGCGGACTTTCTGATTTTTTAAAGTCATAATTAGCTTGCATGCGCAGTTCTAATCATGACTGAAACTGAAAAAACCAGTTCAGTTATTCTTACATTTATCAAAATTTCTGACGATCGGGTCATGTCGCGGTAACCAGAACAATACTCCACTCAAACCGAAATAAATCGGTGCCGGGGGAACTCTGAACCGGTAAACAGAATAATGATAACCCGATCTTCAAAAAGGCGAATCAAGATAAATAAATTGTCTAGTGTTGCGCACTGTGATGAGGTTCTTTCAATAAATTACTCGCTACTGAGGCAGAGCCTCAGCGTATGAAATGACGAAGCCATTCGTTACCACAACAAGCCATTCATTAAAGAAAATAACGCGCAAAGAGAAAACGAAACTCAGCAAACTAATCGAAAAAACAAAAGAGGATTAAGTCTAGAAAGAAAGCATCGAAGTTACAGGGGGCCTACAGTCTCATAGTTCGCACTGCAGCTGTGAGATGAACTAGAAGCGGCGACAGAGGTGGAGCACGAAGTGGATTAGCGGTGGCAAAACTAGAAGCCGTCGAAGCAAATCCTGGTCGCCCCCAAGCGAACACCAGGGATCCAGTAATGCAGGAAGAAGTTCCGCAAGTTTCACTGTGACGTTGGGAACCTGGATAGGTCACCTTAGTACGGTAGAGGTCTTGTCACCGGACAAGTCCAAGGGCTTCACCTCTGCGACCGGTACAAGGGCTTCATTTCTTATCACCTTATCATCAGGCAGCCATGATCGACACTGCTGTGAAGACAGGCATAGTGGAGACGGGTAACGGCTAGACGCCCTTGCGGCGTTCGCCAGCCGGAGTTTGGGCACGGCACTGGAGACGCTGGGCCACCTGGGTCGGACGCCTTTACGACGTTCGCCAACCGCAGGCTACAGGAATAAGTTGGTTGTCGTGTCGATCCCAGGTGGGAGCCTGGAGCGGCCTTGGGCCAGGACCTCGACTGGCCGCTTGGTTTGGTTTGGTGCCTATAGAAATAGCACAACCCACTACGGGGAATTGGCCATGAATCGGGCGGCAGTGGGAAGAAAAATGAAGGATACCTAAATGGAATTTTCTTGCTTGCTTGCTTGCTTGCTTGCTTGCTTGCTTGCTTGCTTGCTTGCTTGCTTGCTTGCCTTTAAAAGTGGCTCGTACCCACTATGGGGGATTGGCCAAGAATCGGGTGATTGAAGGAAAACAATTATCGGAGTCTAATCAGGATCACTTTTGAAAATTTTTGAATGACGACAGGAATTTATTCATATAAGGTTTAAGAATTTAGCAAGGGAATCATCCTGATTCAATTATGTACCCCACAACAGCTGCACTACTGAAGAATGATATAATAACTGGCCGCTACTCCCGCACCCTGGTCATCTTCTTCTCTCTCTTCTTCCCCGTCTCCCACGATGGCTGTCGCTTGCTTGCTTGCTTGCTTGTTGCTCATTTCTGGCACTTGCCCACTACGATCACGGCACTCGCGCACTTCACATATCACACGCACTAACCGCAACTGAAAACAAGTCGTTTTGCAGGGTTGAGTCCCTGGTTAAAATTACTACTGCGTTTTTCAATGATAAATCTACTCGCAGAGCGAAACATTAAGAAGCAGTCGATACACCCTTGCATTTAGACGGCTTGTTCAGGTCTCTTGATGTCCGCACAGCATACCTCTCGTTGACGGCAGCCAAGCACCTCTCAAAAAGCTTAAGCTTATCGTCTGACTTCAGGTAGCCATGGGAGTAGCCGTCTTCATGATGATGTAACCCTCGGAGGTCCTTTTCAATCACGTTCTGTCGGTCAGGAGGATCACTCACCGTTGCATTCCGCGCTTTCACAAGCGAAACAAAACGCACGCCGCGAATATGATACGCGCGCCAAGTTCTCGCTCACGTGGAATGAGCTGATCGGAACTGAGGCTCCGAACACCGACCGCGCCGCCAAACAGAGACGAAAAAAATGGTGATACGTCATCGAGGCGAGGCCACGACATCGAGGCGATGCCCTGCCCCTGCACGGATTTGTTGTGGAAACGGTCACACCCTGCAAAGGAGCACGCTCGAGTGCGCTCGAGTGTGACGCCTTCGGAGCTTAACTTAACGTCATTTTTCCGGAAGCCGTAGCAGGCGCGCGCTCTCGCGCACCGTTTCCAGTGTGGAGCGCGTAGAGCGCGGTCCGTAATCACGCACCGGAAATCGCTTTTTAGCCGTTAAGTTTAAAAGAGCGCACTCTGCTGGCTAGAGCACGCTCGAGCGCCTTAACTTAACGCGCCAATTATTTTTATTGACATGAAATTATAGGAAAGAGATACTAAAGTCGCCCTGTAATGGTGACGGCTACTCCTTTTCGCATATCAGTAAAAATAATATTTAGAAAATGCCGGAGCCCGAAGCAACGTCCTACGGTCAAAAACATAGAGCGCACACCCCTACACACGTACGAACGTATAGAGATAAAAGTGGACAAGTTGCACCACACACCTTGCTCTTGAGACGCTACGAGCTTGTTATCGTTGATCTTTTCGGTTCTAAGCTGCTGCCCGTGCTTTATCGAAAGTGCAGAGTCAGCATACCTGGCAGTGGATCCAGGCGCCCGTGGTGTTTAGGTAGACCACCCGGCTGGGAGGTTCCTGCACGAAAGCAGGCCCCGTCTGGTCGCCATTTGGCGGCTCGGCTCGCTCCCTGCGTTGAGGCTCGTCTCGCTTCAGCACTTCCGGAGCAGCCGATGGTCGCTGGTGCGCGCGGTGAGAGTGCATTCCAGCGCTCTCCATGGACAAGCCGGTATTGCCTGCAGGGGCAACAACGTGATCAGTGAAGCATAAACGAGGACAAGAAAATAGAATTAGGGAAGTGCAACTTGTTTTCCTTTTATGAAAAGGGGAAATTGTGAAAAATGGAATTCAGCGCTTGAGGAATCGCTCGAGTCAGCTGTGCTTTAATGTAGCCTCCACGATTATAGCTATAACATCTGCCACCTACATTAGGGGTCTACAGTGGTGATTACATTCAAGTACAAGTTCTTCTACAGTTATTTCCTCATGAAAAAGGGAATGTGCGACGTTAAAATATTTGAGGTTCTTTGATTCGGAAAGAAGTGTTAGGTAGGGTGAAGTGCTGTGACCATAGGTTAGTGAGGTCTAGGATTTATCTCAATTTGAAGTGAGAAAGAGTAAAATTAGTCAAGAAGAAACAGGCGAACATATATGTAAGGGTAAAAGCAGACCAATTCAGGCTGGTGCTCGCAAACAAATATGCAACTTTAGAACAGGAAGATGAAGATAACATAGAGGTAATGAATGAAACTGTAACTAGGCTGATGTATTATTTAAATTAGTATTCTTTGCATACTTTAGGCGTTTTGAGCCCGTCCGTCCCTCTGCCCACCCGCCCGTCCGTCGGCTTACGCCGACCCAGTTATCCAAGTTATCTATGAGCTTGGGCCATTAAGCCTGTGCTCGTGGTCGTGATGGCGTTGTTGTCGGCCTTGCATTCTTATTCCAACTTTGTCATCTTACTCTCGTCAAGCCTCGCCGTCAAGAATACTACGCCGACCCAGTGGCCTAAGTTGTGAAATAGTTTGCGCATTATGTGCTCCTGGTCGTGATGCCGAGTGGTCGTTGGATCGCCACCATAGCGTCGTCGTCATACATTCATCGTCATACCGTCGTCGTGGCGTCATCGCGGCCATTAATCGCCCAATTAACCCTCGTCATGCTATCGCCGTTATGCCATGGTCGTCATAATGTCATCACTTTATTGACGTCATTCTACGTCGTCACACCGCGTTCGTCGGTTTATTGACGTTATTCTTTCTTCACGATTCTGTCGTAATTCAATTGTTATTATGCCTCCATTGTGGAAGACAGCGGATTAAACTCCGGAAAAGAGCGCTTGTCTTACACTCCCTTCTAAATCACTATGACCTTAACAATTTCGACTTGTTTACTTGTTCACATTAGGATATCCACAAGGTATGTAATGTATAGCTCTGAGATTTCTACTATTTAGCACTGGTTTTTATTACACAGCTTGTCTCAGTATCAAATCGATGCTCGCACCGAATTGTTTCATTTGGTTGTATGTAACTTTTTGTAACAAGTTGATTTCTATACTGTTTTTCCTTGTACTTTCAGTGTACTTATTCTAGACATTTGTAACTTGATAGCATTAAAACTTTCATTTTTCTAAAAAATTTATTTTGTATTTCATTTTTTGTGCAGATTGTAATGATTGCTTAAACTCTTCTGTAACTAAGTAATAACTCTACATTTTCATTCCTTAGTTTGTGCCCTATTGTACTACGCTGTCTGTTAAGTGTCAATTTTCCTTTTATTTACGGTAGCGCGGATACCGCTCCGAATTATCTTTTTAATTTTTAAATGGGGCTGTGAACTACGCAAGCTGTTTTGAAAAACAGCTTTTTTGTCACAGTCCTCCTGCCTACCCGCCGTGGTTGCTCAGTGGCTATGGTGTTGGGCTGCTGAGCACGAGGTCGTGGGATCGAATCCCGGCCACGGCGGCCGCATTTCGATGGGGGCGAAATGCGAAAACACCCGTGTACTTAGATTTCGGTGCACGTTAAAGAACCCCAGGTGGTCGAAATTTCCGGAGTCCCCCACTACGGCGTGCCTCATACTCAGATCGTGGTTTTGGCACGTAAAACCCCATAATTTAATTTTTTCCTTCGGCCTGTAACTTGACAGAATGAAAATAAACTTTGATTTGATTTGAAATGTCATGCCGCCATTGCCATTGCGTCATCCTTAGACAGTCGCCGCCATGCACGCGTCGTCATATTATAGTCGTTGCCACGCCCTCATGCTCCTGTGCGACCTTTTCAAGCCAGTGCCACAACAAACTGAGCCGATACCGGAAGCGGTGTATACATGTCGCATAGAGTGAAAGCCACGTAAGTCTTAGAATGACCACTACAGATTTAAATTCAGCACTCGGTTGGTCACTGGAATGCTGATCGCATTGCCGTCGACCGTCCTCGCGAGATGGGTTCTGCTGCGATGTTTTTTTTTTCTATTCGAATAACGGTGCTTTGTCAGTGCGCAGCCGACAGTGCCCACTTTCAAAATTGGGGGGCAAATGATATACTTTGGCCCCCTTCTTCTGGCAGGTGAGTCACTGGGTAGTCCGCAGCCGAATGGGTAGCGCATCGTGCTGTTGTGCAGAGGGAACAGGCTTCGTAACCAACCATCGGACCAACTCGGGTCACTGAGTATGTGGCAATGTGTACATGCATGCCGCAATTCAACGAACCACTTTCACGCCGACATGGGTCGCTGTAGATGCGGGACTGGGTAGGTATTGCCGTACAAAGAAACTCTGACGCCGAAAGAGGACCGCAAGGAACTTCCTTGATAACCAGTTTTGTCGAACTGAGAATGCCTAGGTCTACAATGATAAAATAAATTTCGTCGGCCCTTTCACTCCGTGAAGATGATTAACGAGCGAAGCTGAAACGTGCGGCCCCGGTGTTTATCACTGGGTTATTCCTGAGGGATCATTAAAGTATTTCTCAATTATGAGGTTACACGCACGTTTGGCTGCGACGGAGAGAACGACGTCACTGACGGTATGCCCGCAGTCCGCCGTTGTCGCTTGCATTCGATATCTCGAGTTTGCTCGGCGGCGTGGTTAGCAGTATTCGCTTCCATTGCCACTTGCGATTCTTCGAAATTAAATTGTTTCAAAATTAAATCTGTCCGTTACGTAAGGCAATGAATGGCTCATACCCCCATAAGCAATGTCTCATACCCCCGTAAACGCGGCCTCCACAATACGACGACAGAGAAGTGAAATTCTACGCTGTAATGATGACCGGAAACGCAGCCAGCTGTGGAAGAAGACGATGACGACGAACACGGGAGCAGTGGCACGAGCGCGTGCCGCTTACGAGCACAGCCCGAGGGGCGCCAACGGGCAAGCTACAGAACAAGACGACGACGCTCGAGCCAATGATGATAGTTTTCTGTACACAGGCGATTTCGCTTAGCCATTTATGATTTCGCCTAGACATTTAAAGAGTCGCTTTAAAAGATCTGGAGCGTAGTTCACCGCTTCTCCGCGTCATGACGCAAAATTGGCGCTCCGGTCAATAGAACGGTTCCGCAGTGCGCGTCGTCTGCTACAGGGGGGCTGGCGGCGAGCAAAAAAAAAAAAAATATGTCACAGTTTCGCCCTAAGGGCGAAGCAATGAATGCGATAGCAACACAGCAATGCCACACGAAGTAAGGTGAGCGGCTTTGGTAGCAATATGAATTGTAGTAAACATGAGCTGATTAAGTAAGCAGGTGTGCTGCGGCGTAAGTAGACCGACATGAAGAGAGACTCGATGACCACGAGAAGGCGCGTGTGAAACGGTGGTGTTCATGAGAAGCGCTACCCGTGGGCAGCGCGTGCGAAGGGACACACCTGGAGCGCTGCACTGCCGATCCGGGCAGCATTGCATGTGTAGCGTGCGTTGGAAAATGGGGCCCGACTATTACTAACTGAATGAACAAGCGTGGTGTGAGCGCGCACAAACAAGCATGAATAGATCACACTGAATTACTGCAGACAACGACTGTCAAAAAGCTGGCAGCAAGCGAATACGCCGCAGCGGGCGAAGGTATATGCGGTCTATTGCTTCAACGGAAACTGAGCGACGAATGCACAGCGCATAAAGGTCAGAGCCGTGTGGAGATAAGAGACGGTGCGGGCGAGCGACGAGCGCGGTTGTTGGCAGAGTAAAAGTGCGCCCCCCCCCCCCTCCCCGCTCCCTCCGGCGCTGGCTTCCCGCTTCCTTGCTTGCGCGTGGGAGATTCAGTGCGTTCGCTCTCCGTGATAGCGCGCGTCCCCGCGCGCGTCTGCTCGGGCGTACGGCGCGCGGCGAAGATTTTATCTATACGGAACCTCACGGCGACGGCGACGGCGACGCCGACGGCAGAAATCCGGTTGAAGTGTCCATATAATTGCTATCGCAATAAAATAAAGGCCGTATTGGAATAGTTGTATGTCGTCTGTTCGTGTCAGTTCCAGAGGTGAAGAGCTCCGCGTCTCTCGTACTGTTTGCAAGTTCCTAAGCGATGTGGAATGTTCCAGGTCGGAAAAATGACCGGTGAGATTAGTGGCGGCATTGCTCCACCAAAGAAGACCACCAAGGAGACTTACTGCTTCGCTTCGAACTGCAAGTCGGGCTTCAGGCTCTAAATTTGTGACAAAGACAGCAGAAATGTTCCTCTGTCTGACAGCGGAAATGTTCGCCCCGGGCTGCTCAGTAGCTTGCTCAGTATCGGCGACGTTAATGAGCAAGCCCTACATCGAAAGGCGTACCTCGATGAGCTCGTCGACATTGGATTTTTGCAAGCTGCACATGAGGTGCTCAGCGCCGGCGACATCGAGCTGCGCTGCGCTGCTACAGGGAAAAGAAAAGTGACTCTAGGCTTATATTCTATATAGCAGGCTATGTAGCAAGAAAGTTCCTGCAAAGAACCAAGTGTTGCGATTGCTCAGGGACATTACTGAATTCAACAAAATGAGTAGGTCAGAACTGTTGCTCCCTTCTGAAGCACTAAAAAAACTGGTAGCATTCGCTCGAAGACGCCTACAGGCTGTGCTTCAGTTTAAATGAGTTCCGAAGGAACAGTATCGCCGACTTAATTTGCATCCTTTCTGCAGCTGAATCCTCCGAATTTGATCGGCTGTGAGCGGCACAAGAAAGAGCTCACAAACGATGTTGTGAAGTTCTATTCAATTACACGCCTTTACTTTCTTGTCAAGGGCAAGAACACGGCGCGCGAAAGAAACAGGGAGAAGAGGAATCACCTGAAGCTTAGGCGTGTGCTGTGAATAATGTTATGATGTGGTGGACCAACGTTGCGACCTTGCTGGTGCTAGGCTATTTATGTTGGTGCGTCTGCTGACTGAAAGTTATGAGAGCGCTTCTTGTACTTTAAATATATTCATGAATCTAGCCCATGACGTATTGCTTTATTTTATTGCAACCAAACAGTGAACCATATGCACTTACCAACACAATTCGTCTCGTAACAATTGAAATACCGTAACTGGGGCAGCAATAAACACAATAGTTGGATTTATCGAAATTTAAACATTAGAACTCACTAAATATTACGTAAGCACGTTTCCATATACCGTATAAAACCACTGCAGTATTGCTTTATGCATGAAAAAATGCAGCTACGTATTTAATGCAATGGGGTGGAGCGCCGCGTTTATACCAATAAATGTGACCAACCGCCAAGCTAGAAAATTGAGCGTATCCTGTCTTAGACGACAGTAACAAATTCCCCTTTATGGCTTTGCCTACACTGCTCAAAACGGCATTGTATAGCGTGTACTTCACAGCTAGAGCAGAGGCAGCGATACTATCAAACACGCTGCTCGTCTACACAGCGCAGCCGATGTTGCGCGCAGCTCAGCCGTTATACTGTCCGCAGCGCCACTTCTACGTCATGATGCGGAGAAGTGGGGAACTACGCGAGGTCGGCACACCTACCCATCTAGCCACCGTACCAGCGTGTCCACAAAGAAGCGTGAGAGAGGAGGCCGGTCGCCGCATGACGCGTTTTTCAGCGTTCGCACGCACCGGCGCGCCATGCATTTTGGAGTCCACGGGCAGGCTTCGCAGTGGCGGCGCTAGAGGGCGTGGAGTGTTCTTAGGCAAGCGCACAAGAGGTGTCGCGCTGGAGAACTCGCCTCGTACATAACCCGTTTCGACGATAGGCATACGTTGTGTCGCCATATTGGTTTACTGCTAATGCATTACCGTCGACAGTCATTATCAGATGGGTTCGAACTGTTTTCTTACTATTTTTATTTTGAAAGCCGGTTTCAATATAATGTCCACATCAAGCGAACAGGAAGTCATAGAGGTAATTAGGTGCCACTAAAATTGAAATGTAGAAAATAATCACGAAACGGAAAAGTGAAAGTGGACGAAAAGACAAATTGTCGCCCGTAGAACACGAACCCATATGCTTCACATTATGCGTGGGTTGCACTACTAATTGTGCTACGGCGACGACCATCAATCCGTCTACTATCTTGGGTATTTATGTGTACTATATGTTGCCCTGGCTGTGTTAGCCCGTGCCACAAGGGGTCATAGTGGGCGGATGTGGAACATTCTTTTTTTCGCGTTGGCATCACATAATGCGTAAACTTAGGAGAGCAGGCACTGGGCTAGTGAACACTCGCATGCTACTTAATAGCATCAAAACTGCCCGATTCGACATCCTCGCTTTGAATGACAAGAAGAAAAAAACAGAGGGGAACAATTTTTGACAAATATTGAGCCTCTTTGTTTCCCTTCTTTGTGCTTTAAAACGAATATTTTCGGTAGAATATTTACGGCTCAATATTTGCTCATATGTTTGTTTCAAGCAATAAAAAGAATCGGTGCATTTCGAGTCGTTTCAACGGAAAGAACTTTGTAGCCCAAGGGTTAGAGCTGTGTTTTGTTCTCAATATTAGACATTCAGCTGTGTGTCTTCAGAACGCAATTTATTCCCCACTCCTGCCTAAGGCCTAAAAGAGAGTGGCAGCAATTAGAAAATAAATAACTGAAGACCTCCTTTCCAGCGTAAAACTTGCAATGACCACTGATGTTTCACAAGTGAACAGGCATTCAGCAACAGCAACAGATATGAACCAGGCTGATTACCTCTGGCGGGCACGTCTGAAACTGCTCCTGTTGCCCATTACGATCAGCAGGTGTCTGGCATGCGTACTCCAAAACTTCCTTCATTTTTCATCATTATCAGGCTCTGCTGCTGCCCCGCTGTACCATTTCCAGTGGTGTTTTATTGCGCCACTCCGCTCCATATATAGATTGCTCTGTTCGACATGTATTATAATTTGGGCGCTCGATCTCCTCGGCTTGTGTTTGTGCCGATTTCCGTGCCGTTATATTGAATTAGCTGATCCAGAGCACGCACCAGTGGATTGCAACACTCCGCTCATTCTCATCCTCTGTTTGCTATGTTCTCTAAATTACTTATTTTCGCAATGTTGACGGGAAGATTGGCATATGAGACTCGGCTGATAGGTATGGGTGAAAAATGTGGTGCCCTTCAATTATATTGAGTGAAAGATACGCGACAGAGCTACTAAATGTTCTTTACTGTTAGGCGCACCTCCGCCTTCCCAAAGAGGGTGTACACGAATTTTCGACTGGGCGAATGCCGACGACGTCAGCGTTCTTGATTATCTAGATTGCTCTTACTCAACTTTTAGATCGTTCTGAAATGATCCTACAGTTTCAGTAGATGGATTATGGTCGACATTTGAAACAATCATTCAGCACTGCTTATCAAAATATATTCCCACAAAGATCAAACCAGTACGTAAGACCAACCCTTGGATAACAAGAAATATAATACAGCTAAAACGAAAGCTTGCCAGATTCAGGAAACTGAGAAATAAACTACCCATACCAGGCTATACTACTAAAATACGCGAACACTCCCTCGCACTAAAGTCAGCCGTAAAAAAGGCAAAATATGAATACATGAATGTCACCTTAAGTAATTTTATCAAAACATCTCCGTCTAAGTTTTGGCGATACGTTAATTCAAAGTCACGTCAGACCAGTAATCCATCACCAACTGAAGCTATGGCAAAGGCTTCAGAGTTCAATGAATACTTTATTTCAGTATTTACACAAGACAACGGTAAACAACCCAACCTCAAACCTCTTCCGAGCAACACAGCAAAACTAGATGACTTAATCTTAACCGAATCGGGAATTTTTTCCCTCTTACTTGAAATAGACCAAAAAAAAATCTTTTGGGCCTGACAACATACCAAATGCATTTTTAATGCGCTACGCGGAATGGATGTCAAAGTTCTTGCTGATTATTTTTGTAAAATCATTGCAAATGGGCGAGGTTCGGTGAAATGGAAAACTGCTAAGGTTATCCCGATACATAAATCCGGGGACACTACCAGCACAGCAAATTACCGTCCAATCTCACTCACTTGTACGGCCGGCAAAATCCTCGAACATATAATCCTAAAACATATAGTATCATTTGTAGAAAAAAATAATTTAATTGTCCCTAATCAGCATGGCTTTAGAAAAGGATTATCTACGACAACTCAACTGATTGAGACAATCCACGACTTAGTGCTTACAATGGACAAATGCAGTCAAACCGATATGATATTCCTAGACCTATCCAAAGCATTCGATCGGGTTTCCCATCCTAAATTACTTCAGAAACTTATCCACTATCTCGGTGGCAACAACGTCACCAAGTGGATAAAAAGCTATCTTGCAGGTCGACGTCAATATGTATTTTTCGAAAGACTACTCTTCTGATTGCGGCGATGTGCTATCTGGCGTCCCACAAGGTGCCGTTTTAGCTCCTATCCTCTTTCTTCTTTTTATCAATGATTTACACATTAATACTAACGCCACAGTAAGAATGTTTGCAGATGACTGCGTTATCTACAAGGAAATAACCTGTCGTGAAGACCAGATAACTTTAAACAGTACACTTGAAAATATAACACAATGGTGCCAAACGTGGCAGATGGTGATCAACACAGAAAAAACTGTTTGTATGACAGTAACGAATAAAAGAGCGCCCATGAACTACCCGTATTATTTACAAGGACAGATGTTGAAGAAACTAGAAGACTATAAATATTTAGGCGTCATAATTTCATCAGATCTTAAATGGGGCAAGCAGGTAACATATGTTGTTAATAAAGCACTGGCAGTTCTATACTCGTTAAAACGGTCGCTTAGATCCGCATCCATAGATACTAAACGCTTAGCATACCTGTCACTAGTTCGCTCTATACTGGATTATGGAATAGTATGTTGGTTTCCCTTCCGTAAACAGTACATAGCAAAATTGGAGAGCGTACAAAGGAAAGTGATTAGATTTATTTTTAATAAGTATCGCCATCTTGACTCCCCTACAGAACTATTACGGCAAGCTGAGCTTCCCACTATACAAAACCGAGCCCGACTACTTCGTCTTAAGTTTCTTTTCCTTCTTCTTAATGGTAGTATGAAAATCAATGCGAGTGACTACTTACAGCAGACAGATACACGTAGTTCTCGAACAAAACACACCAAGCACTTAACAGAATACAGATTTCACAACGACATATTCAGGTACTCCTTTTTTCCACAGGCAATCCGTGAATGGAATCTGTTGCCTGATGACGTTGTCACCTGCACATCACTGCAAACCTTTATCGCCAAGTTAACAAACGATGCTTTCTAGCTACTATATGCACGTAGGCGCGCTGTGTCGTACAATGGAATTTTGAATCACTTCGCAGTGTCTTGTTTTCAGCCCTGATATATATGTGGGTGTGTATGTGTATATATATGTGTGTATAAGTGTGTATATATGTATATATATATATATATATATATATATATATATATATTTGCTGTTCATGACTACATTTTCTTTCTTCATTCTTCTTTTTTGTACTAACCTTCCAACACGGCGTTTACTACTTTTCCCCCTCGTTTTATAGTATTTG
The DNA here is from genome assembly GCF_013339745.2 of Dermacentor silvarum. Lineage (NCBI taxonomy): Eukaryota > Metazoa > Arthropoda > Arachnida > Ixodida > Ixodidae > Dermacentor > Dermacentor silvarum. Next base: position 1,072,003 of record NC_051159.1, read on the forward strand.
TATAATGAATATAGAGTGCATATTTACTTCCCTGTTCACTTAAACTTATCTATGTCCGCGCCTACCTAAACCGTGTTCTCTTGAATGTGTATCCTGCCCCTTTCCTGCAACAGCCTCAAATGTGAGGCTAGCAGTATGTTCGAATAAATAAAAATAAAGTAAAGGTCGAATTTCATTTCGTGAGGGTATCTACATCGACTTTGGATAGGCTGTCTTCTACTTCGTTGTAGCGCAGGCAGAAGAACCCGGACATATGGAAGGCTCACTAAACAATTCACAGGGCTAACTTGAAGCCACAACGTTTATTTCTAGTTCTACTAGCCATATTTATAGCACTCAAAGCGTCATAAAACACATGTACGTTGCACGCTAAGCACTAACAAAAAGTTACAGAACCACAAGCATCCACTCTTAAGGACATAGCAATCATTAGGTGCGTTCGTTCATCGCTGGTTGAAGATATTGGAGTGCTTCATGTGATAATGAAATCGATGGTTAACTGACGCATGCACCACCAAAAGTTGTGGTGTTTCAAGATTCCATAACTAAGTGCGTCGCTTCGCACTTGCCTATAATAACTGTTGTTGTAGTTTTTTTTTTTTTTTTTAAATCTCGGTTTGCTGTTGCACCACTGGGAGTGAATGCAAGGAAACAAGTAAACGGAGAGTCGCCACGTTTTTTATTTTGCTAATGTGCTGCCCTAACCTATCATTTATGCAGCTTCCGGTTTGACAGATGTAGTTCTTTGAACAAGTGATGGAGACGCGGTATGCTAGATATGTAGTGCATTCATTGAACTTGGTCTAATGTTTTTTTTTTATCACATCAGCGCATGTGGTGCCTCAGCATATGCCATGAAATGTTCTAGCTGATTTCGTTGAAGGTGCAGTTGAACTAACCAATTTTTTATAAAGCTAGTAATTTCATAATTAAAAATATTTCAACTCGCATTTCTACTGCCAATTAAGGCCCATTGATGCATTGTAATATCAAAAGGCAGATTTCTGTTACCTTTTCATTCTCCCAACGAAGAATGATAGGCACGTACGGGACGTCCTGGATTTTAATGTTTTTCTCCACTTATACTGAATGAATATTTCTTAGGCTGTGTATTTCCAACTTTTTCAAAAATTTTGAACGTTGACATCCAATAGAGCTCAATTTGGTGTTAAAAAGTGTTGCTCAGAAAAATATTGTACACCAAATCCACTTTTTTTTAGTTCAGTAGACCTATTAGATGAATTACAGCATTTGAAAAATAAATGTAACGATAAGTTTTTTTTTTTTTAGTTTCGTTGATAATGTTGCATTTCAGAGCAAAAACGATGTTTTCCAGAAAAAGGTCATGCTAGCGACGTAACAATCCTCAATGTAACCATAACGCCTTTTGTTATGTGTACATAGCATGGTAGTTATAAATAAAATTTAAAGACGCAAATTTAAACCATAAGGTATTACAAACACCTAGATGTTTACATTACAAGTAATCGCGCCTGTACAACGTAACACGTGGTACGGTTGACGACAATGTTCGCTTTTATATTCGCCCGAACAGCTTGGTGACTACGTCGTTGCGCTGCTAAGCTCGAGGACGTGGGTTCGATCCCTGTCGTGGCAGATACATTTAATTGGGGGTGAAATGCGAGAACGCTGTTGTACTTCGATTTCGGTCCACGTTAACGAACCCCAGGTGGTCTAAGTTAATCGCGAGCGCCCGACCCTCATGATAATATTGTGGCTTCGGCGCGTCATACCTATAAACTTATTTTCATCTTTTTTTCTTTACAGTTGCTGTGTATCTCACTCATACGCTCAAAAGTTCAATACGCTGCAGGCCTTTAGCACACGAGCGATTAAAACTCAATGAATCCATTACAATGTCTCGAAACAATTAACCCTGTGCGTTTAATCGCGTCTATAACAGAAATGCCACCAAATGAAAGCGACATCTATAAATTAGTTCAACCGCCGTTAACACGTACACCTTCGCAATATTGCCCGACTGGGATTTTCTCATCGCTCATTTCGTAATGATGATCTGAACGACAAAATGGGTTTCCCTCATCATCACCTGCAAACTCGGCTAGATGATGGTCACGAGGTGCGAACTCCATCATGCACCGCTATCGCTATTTTTCAATCAGTCCTCCCAAAAACATCCGAAAAGAGAATTCACGTACCTATGCACATTTCACTTAGTTTCTTTCGGGCATATATTTGGTACATTTCATGCGTTTTAGTCACCTTGCTGAACTTGCTTGTATTTGTATAGACGTCCACCTTTTTTACTTGCTGATACTCACAGTTGTGTTTTTATCTCGCACACCTTTTTATGCCATTGTTTTCAATCGTGACTGTAGTAAATTATGTTTGTTATAGTTACAACCTTATCGCGTGTTTTAGTTACTTTCTTTTTTTTTTTGCAATATCACTGCCCAGTGTAATGCTTCGGCGATTGAAAGCCCTGTAAAAACAGAAGCAATAAATATCGCGTAATAATGACGCCTGTTGTATATGCGGTGGCGCGAAGGAATAAAACGAGCACAGGAAGGCACAAAATGTACGCCGCCTGTGTCACTACAAGGCTCTGCGATTGTGGCGTGCATTTTGTGTCTTCAGCTCATGGTTCTCTTTGTTTTTTTTTTCTTAGCAGTATCCCCATATTCTAAATAAATGTTTCTGCCTTATTAGATCACGATTATTTCAAAATATATAAGATGACATTGTGTAGATGAGCTATACTATGAACTTACTATACACGAAGTGTTACTCCTTTGTTGGTTTCTTTTTTCATAGCGACTGTAACCAATCCCCTGTGTAATGCAATTTGGCTGTAAGGGTAACATAAAAAAACAAATATGGTCACTTCCTTGCTGTGCTGCAAAGCGCCACCTCCTGCAAATACTTTTTACTCGTTCCTGGTAACGATCATCACGCAGTGCACTTTTGGCACCTTTTTTGGCATTCATTCGCGGGAAACAGGCATTGCCGAGGCAGCGGAGCGCAGCTTACGTATCCCCATTTCATCTTTTTTTTTCTTTTCTTTTTGGCTCGTGTTTCTCTAGGGGGAAAAGACGCTGCGCGTGCTTGGTTCGCACTCCCCTGCTACCCTTTCTATTCCCGCTCTCTCAAGAACAGCAGCTCTGAAGCTCAGAAACAAAACGGCAGCTCAACTTGCCTGCGCCCCTAATGAGTGTTCTGCGCGCGTCGAGGTCCATGGTGCAGGCATGTACTCAGAGTCGACGCGCGCGCTCGGTGTTGTGCGATGCTCGTGATGCCTCTGCACGCAAGCCAGTACTTGGCGCGAGTCTCCTTTAAGGTGATGAAAAGCACGTCGTATCCTAGCAACGGCAGCGCGCGGCACAGGAGGCTCTCATTGCTGAAGCCGGGTAAATATTTGCGCAAGGACCTTTGAACTTCAAAGGAACAATACTCACGCATTATGCCATGCGGCTGCTACGGGTCTGCTTTCTAAACCGCAGGAAGCTGTTCATTGATGCCGAATCCGCGAGCATTGCATAACTGGCGGCACTGACCGCCACTGCTATAGCCGGGTGTGGTTTCACAATTGAATGCGAAAGACGCCGTTGGGTGCCTGGAACTCGTGCATATGCGTTTGTGTGTATATGTAATGGTGCTACCAAAGCCACGCAAGGCAACCTTCATATCAACACGGCTATAAGAAAACGGGGTGGATGTCTTTCGCTTAATATAGTCTTAGCGAATATCGTCATAAATTTAGCCTCAGCGGCGCTCGCAAAGAGCGCCACTCACGAAGTAATTTTATCTTTATCGTATTATGCTCGACGACGGCCCAGATAAAAAAAAATGTTTTTATAAAATTGGTAATTGTGCACATGTAAGGGCATTGTCCTCCCATAGATTTTGACAAAAGAAGAAATTCTATTTGTGTAAATAGAAAATACGCCCACTGCTTTTCTCCACCCCTCGAAGATTGGCACTGCAGGTGGATTAGGTGTACCTTCTGTGCCCGCCACGGTAGCCTAGTGGTCATGACGCTGCGACGCTCAGCTCGAGGTCGCGGATTCTATCCCTACGGTGACGGCCACGTGTCAGCGGGGGCGAAATGCAAAGGACGCCCGTATTCTTATAGGTGCATGTTAAGTAACCCCAGGTGGTGAAAACTATTCAGCAGTTTCCCCCTACGGCGTTCCCCCTAACCATTCCGTGCTTTCGGCACGTTAAACCAGCTTTGGAAAAAGGATGATAACTTTTACAGCTTCCTGCTATTTTTTTTTCAGTTTTGAAGGTACCAGCAAATGTGTCGAAGCAGAAAGCAGGTATTTCATTATTTCAACGATATTTTATGACTTCAAAGTTAGCTCGTTTCAGCGAAGCGCAATAGTTCAAGTTACGAACTAGCCGAAAAACCGTTCAACGTTTTCTCTCTTAGCTGAATCGTTCTTCAATCGTTGGAAAAAAAAAAGGAAAACAGCAAGATGGACCGCTTAATCGACGCAATAGCAAAGTCATAAACAAAGCCTGGGTGCTTTTATTGGTGATTGCTGCTGTCACTTATCACGCCGGTAGCTGCCCGATCGCGTCGACACGTTTCATCAATCAAACCGCCTAGACGCTCACTGAGCATGAAGCAAAGGCCTTTCCCGTTCTTCTCGTCGGTGCTATGGAATGGACATTCGCAAAATAATGCAGCAGAGAAAAAAGATTGAATTTGATTCTCGTTTTAGATCAGTTGGAGTCCGTGTTCCACGTTCGGAACTCAGTCGAATCATTTATCGTATTCTCGTTTCTATGCCAGCACTTTTACTGTGCGGTATTTCATAAGCTCGACGTTCCTGTGTAGGTGAGCCAAAAAATGGCTCACCTATACAGGAACGTTGAGTCAAGGTCGGGCGACAGAAAAATTGGAAAATCCATTCGTTTCGTGGATGACTATTTGATTTTGTTAAACTGTGATGACTGCAGTGTCGCGGCCTCCGTTCGTCAGGAGTTGGTCCGGTTTGAAGAATGCCTAGGCCACTCTCACTCACATATGAAATTCCGGAGAATGGATACCTTAGGTTTTTAGATTTGAGACTATCCTTGACTCAGCATCACGTATGCTGGATGTATGAGTCACGTGCCAATAAGCCTCTATTATCCTATGCGTCAGCCCATTCGAAAGTGATTAGGATAGATATCGTTCCTGCTTGCTTGCACAATGCACTAAATAAATCTTGCTATCATTTAAGGTGGCCGGCCCACTCCGGCGGCATGAGCCTCCCGTTTTCAGTACTTTTGGAGAAACCGTGGCGGCTCTTCTGCATAGGATATAAATTTATGGTATATACCATAAAAAAGCTTAGTTCTTGTAGATTCAAACCACATATATTTATAAAGAAATTGTATAATGTGATTTAGAAGTAAATGTTCAAGCACAAGCATGAGATACATGGTTTTCGCGAACTGTGTCTCAGTTGTGACCATATTGAGGAGAAACTGCCGCATTTACTGCATTACGGCTTGCTCTGTAGCTTTAGGACATATTTATATATTTCCTAGCCGCAGCAAAATAATGTTGAATTTTTACTTTTTGGATAATTTGCTTTTGAAGATTGCCAAATATCGCAAATTTTTGTTGTTAACAGCCCCGCAACTAAACCTTCAAGAAGGCTAAATTTTGGATAAATTTTGGCTCAAGGAATTTCCATTTAGGGCGCAAAATTTCATTTAGAATTGCCGCACGACTGGCCGCATGAGGCACATTGCATGTATTCGCGGGCTTCTTTCATGCTCGGAAAACCACTTTTATGTAGCACGTATTGAGCAACAGAAAGCTGTATCGGGAGTTTTTCATGTTGCTCTACAATCTTCTCATTGATACTTTGATAATTAGGACAGTACTTCTCGAGTGATGGTGGTGGTGGTAAAATTTATTTAGGTCTGGAAGAATCTTCACCTCGTTTTTATAGGGGCAAGACTCAAGTTAGATAATTAATTACAATTACCAAATTAAATCTAAGAAACCAAAAAAATTACTGGCGGCTACTCCACTGTACTGGAAACAATACGTACTAGGTTTGCTTCGCGTAACGCCTTTCCTCTTTTTTTAAATCGTGCTGCGTGATAGCTAGGACACCCGGTATATATAGGAACGATATACGTTTGTGGGATCGTTACATTTCCAGTGCAATTACTGGTCGACAATTCAGGGCCAAAACGAGCATTTTGTTCATTTCCTAACTCCTTAATGTAACTCCGTAATGTCAGAATTTACAACCTTTTTTTATATTTTTGGTGGTACGTTACATAACCATGATATGATTATGAGACATGCCACAGTTCATCATTCTAGATTAGTTTTGATTTCCTGGTGCTCGTTAACGTGCCCCTAAATCTGGGTACACGAACGTCCTTGCTTATCACCTTGACCAAATACGGCCGTCGCGGCCGGAATCGCACACAAGACGTCGAGCCCAGCAGTGCAACGCCTTTGCCACTAAGCTACGGCGGCGCTTAAAGTTCACGTCAAATGACTCTACTGGTGACTGCACCACTGCGGTTTTAGCTATTTTTTGCAAGACATAGACTGTGAAAGCAATGAATCCTTTAAATAGCAAAGCAGGATGCATGCTTTGATTTCTTCCATCAACGCTGCCACCCAGCTCATATTTACCGCAGAGGGTTCCGTTTTAATATAAACATCCGAACAGCAAGTTTCAATTCATTTTGGGTGCCACGAAAGAGGCACCGAATGCGAAGATGGCGCGGTAATGTGTAACTACCGTAAAGAACACGTAATATTAGGCATTGCTGTGTAACTTCCTTTTTAACCAAGCACTTTTTTCAGACATGTCATACGAAGCTGCTGGTGGGTTTTTTGTTGGGAAAAGAAAACGTGTAGACGTGCGCACGCATCAGCGTCGACCGAAGTACTAGAAACGTCGAGTGGTCAGAGTGGGGGTGCCAGGCGAATACGCATTGCCGTGCCTTGATGGATGACCCGTCGGGAGGAGACCCCCCACCCTCGGTGCCGTAGGCTCAGCGAGCTTGGTTGGCCGAAGCCTGGCCATCCGAATTAAAGTGCACTTACCCGGCAGAGACGCCGGGGCTCGGTCCGCAATCCCGGAAGAAAAAGCGGCGAGACGCCGAACCTTTTCCTCGAAGAGAGATAGGCTTGGCCATGGCGGAGACAACATCCGCACCTCCATCACGAACGAGAAGCCGCACAGCACGACATGGAAAGGCGCGGACTTTTCCTTCTTGCGTTAATATTTTTGTTTTCTTTCTTCAGTACCGCGCTCGTGTGTGCATTCCTTCGATGACAGTCGTCAGACGGACGAGAATGGCCCATGCAGAGAAGAACAAAAAGAAAGAAGATAAAAGAAAATGGTGGAAGGAAACGAGTGTTGGGCACACCGCCGGATGCACCCCGTCACTTTCTCGAATAGCCATGAGCTAATTCGTTATGCTAGAGCATTTCCTGAACGGACGTGACGGGTGCACGCCTTTCTCGAGGGCATAATCGATCCCACAGGGCGTAATGCGCCGAAAGAGGGACTTGTTTAGTGATATTACAAAGTGGCTCACGGTGTGTTTGTATCGGGGTCTAATGGCACAACGGCAGCTTCAGCTATGTGTGCAGCAAAATAGCATGAACTCCGAAGCAATGCTACGGAAGGCATTGTCAGGTATTTTTACAACTTCTATGTTTACACCGTGTTCAAGTTTGGCTTAAGTAATAGCTTTACTCTAAGAGGCTGATTATGTTGTCTTTAAAAAGTTAAATTCGGGGGTTTTATGTGCCAAATTCACGATCCGATTATGAGACACGCCGTAGTGGCGAACTCCGGATTAATTTCCACCACTTCCACCACATGGGGTTCTTGCACCAAATTCGCGGTACACGATTCTGCGAAAGATGGGGATGCCTATATTCGCTGTGTCCTGCCAGTCGGACGATAGACTGAATCAGTGGCACGGTAGTCAGCTCAGGTGGTTGCAGAGCTTTTGAGGATAAAGGATGGCTGGAGTCTTAGCCTCCAATTCACGACGGCCATGTTTTGTGTACTTGACGGCTGGTGGAACATTGGCATGTCGTCTCAGGAGGAAGCAGCAGCAGTGTTCGGAGGACGATTCAGGCGCCAAGCAACGCGCCAGCTTTCTTACTTTTTTTTGCAATTCGACAGGACGCAGCCAAGTGTCCTGTTATCCTTAAGAAAGAAGGCAGCTTCTGAGATTAGAATATTATTTAAAGTTCGCAATTTCTTTAATGTGAAGACACTCATCTCCCTTTACTACGTTTTCGTTCATACGTATATCAATTATTGCATATCATCGTAGGGGAACACGTATCCCACTCATTTACTTCATTGCAGCACACCCCAATTCGCATCGTCACACGTAGCAGCTACACATCGGAAGCATGTCCATTGCGCAGCGCTAACGGTATTTTATTATGAGGGAAACTAAATACTACCTTGGAATACTTGTTCATAAATCTCTCAACGGAAAGCTCTCACTCCCTATAATTACTAACGGCCAGTATCCTCACTTCACGTCTACCCGGTTCACTTCTACCAACAGCCATTTATTACGAAAACTTAAAACTAATTTTGGTAAATTTACTACTAATGTTTCAGTGCACACTGCTTTGGAACTCACTACCGTAACGTATAAGATACTCTCTAATTTTTCAACATTCAAGTCAAACCTCCGTAAATTTTTCCACTCACTATAACCATTTTGTCGTTATCGTTTTATTAATAATTACTTTGTGTTATTCAAATATTTTGCAGTGTTAGCTAGTCAATCATTTAATATGGTGTGTTGTGTGCTTGCATATAGCTGCTTTGTATTTACATATCCTACTCATTTCTACAGGAAGTCCCCTGTACAGCCTATTGACTATGGGACCTCTCTCTGTATGTTTGTAAAATCCCCATTTGTAACCTTATTATTGTGTACAATAAAGAACTCTCTCTCTCTCAAAGTCTTACACAAAAGCAAAGTGAACGCGTCGACGGCAATCGTCTTGATCGCATGCCAGCTTTATCACCTTCCGACACGTCTTTGTCTGCTTTTCTGCAAAAAAATGATGAGCCATTCCACTTTGTGAAGGACGACAAGCGAAGCTATTTAGGAGACGACACAGAAGTGACAAAGAATTTTGAACTAAGGTACGAACACAATTATTGTCTTGATAGATGGTCATCGTGACGAAAGGCACGCACATACATTCTCGTATTACCTCTGTTATTATTATTATTTCTATCATATTCGCGTATAAACCGGACTCCCGAGGAGCAATGCGCTTACGATGAGCGACGCCAGGAACAGAGAGGAGAATGCAATGGTCGCCGGCATGTGGCAAAGAGTACCGATGAAGATCGCGCACAAAACGCCAAGCGCATGCGGTACGTCGGTTTTGCACACGCAGAACAAAAATGCACGAAGCCCTGGCCATAAACAGCTTCTCTGTAAAAAACTTGCACGAGGTGGACGCTTTCGTTGCGGTCGGGGCTGTAGTAAGTTTTGTTTTCGCTGCGAGATGACGTCCAGCATATTTCCTGAATAGGTCACGTAGATTGGCCTTGCAAACGTCCCAGCTCGTCACATCGTTTTCGTTCGCCTCATACCACACGCGAGCTATGCCCTGGACGTAGACTATTACGTTTGCGAGCGTAAACGTAGCGTCTAGCCCGTTCTGGTTGCTAACACTTGCACCAGGCCAGCCAATCTTCGTCGTCAAGGCCATCTGTGCAGTTGAAGGTCCCTAGGCCACGAGGGTGCGACCGGACTACCGGTGGTGAAGCCTGGATGGAGGGCGGTATGTTCTTCGTCATAGTGTAGGAACCGGAGTGGCGTCCACCGCGCAGATCTAGTGCCGCGTCGTGGTGAGCACTGCCACCAAGTGTTACTGCGAAGGAAGTCTACGCTGGTGCATATACAAACGTTCGAACAAATGCAGCTCAAGGTCCAAAGTAGCATGCAACCACCACTGCAAGTAAGCCGGTCTTCTTCACCCTCTATTCGCCATCATGGCGCACCATCGTGATATTCGGCACCAGAAATAACCCTCCCATTTCAGATAACAGTTTTCTGAAAGATTCCTTCTCGCATTCGGGTGGCTACTAACTAAAACACCAATAAATAATTTTGAATATATTCAGGGCGATAACTAAAGCTGGTGCTAGTATGGGTATTTCTTGCTCCGTGTTTTTAATATCAGCCACTAAAAGTACGTGGGCAACAGTCCAGACGCTAGATAAATGGACAACTCCGAAAGTTCAGATCCAGCGCTCTACGAGTTCACGAAAGAGGCGCGAACAATGCGAATGATTTGATACCGCATGTCCGGCTACCCTGCCCCACTATTTTTGTTGTATCTTTCATAACTCACACCTCTATTTAATATTACTTTTTTAAATAATAATAACAATAATAATAGTCCTGCAATTGTCATTATTTGAGCGAGGGTATGAAGTAACAGCGCGTAATGAACAAGGACGAGAAAGGAACGAAGACCACTACAGCGCTTGTCCTGTGGTCTTCGTTCCTTTCTCGTCCTTGTTCATTACGCGCTGTTACTTCATACCTTCGCTCAACTATGAACCAACTAGCCCTCATCAAGTTGTTACTAATGTCATTATTTAGGACGTGGATATAGTGCCGGCAGCCGGCATTCCTAATAAACGCACCACTTTTTGATGATCCCAATATAATCTCACTATCAGGGAGTGAGCAGTCTACCTGACTTGAGCAGTATTTTTTTATTTGGGGTGTTTCCACGCTGCGCTCCGCAACACCCCAACGACCGCCGCTTCGCGTCCGCGCCCGGCACTAAGAAAAAATAGCCAAGGCGGGATTCTAACTAGCGTACGCCTGTTCTCAAGGCGAGCATCGTAACCATTAGGCCATACAGCCACGCTTCCAGAACATGCATCCACGTGAACCATTTGATTGCGTTCCGGCTGCCGGCACAATATTCACTTTCTATTATTTATGTATGATCTTTATGCTCATGCCACCCCTTCGTTATACTTGGGCTAATGAGCCATCCTGTCAATAAATGCTGTATTCATTCATCCATTATCCAGACTCATTCACGCAACGGAAGCGTGTGCCCTAAGATTGACAGTAAAGCTAATGTTTAGTGAAATTTAGTATTTATCGAGTCTGCACGCAGGAATTGGTTGTCGAGATAATGTCCGCATCATCAAGTGAACTACCTGAATGCAATGGATTGCGCTGTCTGCCCCAGGCGATTTAGCTGCGCGGTGTGAGAAAAGGCGCGACTTACGACAAACAGATCGTGGGCTTCTCAAACTACCCGGTGTATTCCTGCCCTTGCACGTGCCTTTTATAAAATAATGCATATTTATGGTTCAATAAATATATAACTTCAAATGAACTTAAAACAAGCACGTAAAATATTTTTTGTGGGCGGTCTAGAGCCTGTCGAAGTAGTCAAAAAAGGTGAAAAATATTCGCTCAAGACCTTTTTTGAAATATTTTACTTTTCATAATAAAAGAAACAGCTACCTGCGTTCACAGCAGTGGATCGCAGGACTGCTGCCACCGCTCAGAGCGGAGTAATCAGGGTAATTAACCCGCAATAACTAAGGGCGCGTTGCGCAGTACGCCGCGATCTTTCTAAACACGCCCTTTCGGTCATCACTTTCTTCTCCGCGTGTGCAGGCGTACACTGCCGCCACTCAGCCCTTTGAGCTGAAGTATATTCGATTTGTTCTTTTAACGGCTCTCCAAATATGAGGCCGTGAGGCACCATATAACAACGGTACCTTTTAAAGGCAATACGCGTTAATGAAAACAAAAGATAAGAAAGAAGGCGAAAAAAACGGAGCTCTGCCACTGCCTGCACTACAAAAAAAAGAATACATCAGTGCAAGTGGCGTCGAAAGAAAGAAAAAAGCGGTGGCGCGTGAAGGAATGCAAATTAGGTTCTAGCGCTTACCTCCGCCACGTTCAGGAGGGGTGAAAATATTGTCCTCAGATACGAAAAAAAATGGAGGGGAGGGGAGGGGGGTCAGGTTGAACGCAGCATAAATGCAAAAGTGAGACCGATCTTGCAGCTGGAATCGGTGCATTCGGGACTGCACAGTGAAACAGGACTGGCGGTAGAAACTTTCAGCCCTCTGACCGTGACATCCCCCGACCATCGATTATTACTCGGGCACCAGAGCAGCCAGCGAGCACAATGACCAAAGCGCGAAACAAACCTGCCACAGAATTAAAAAAAGAAAATTGGGGGACGGGGGACACCAGAGAGAAAAAGAGACGAAACGCCTGCGCAAGCTGCGAGACCCACCAACAGGAATACAGTCTCTCGCAGAAACTGATTTCCACATCGAACTCTCACTGCCGCTTTCACCTTTCTGTTTGACCTCCAAGAACATTCAGAAAACTGGGAGTATACGCTCGCCGGCGAGAACGGGGTGCTACTGCCTCGGCTAATTCTCTAACTAGCCGAGTTAGATTACTCGCGTAGATTAGGAGGACATCATCATTAATCTGACGCCGGGAATACCATTAGCTTAATTGCGAGCTAGAGCGCCTCCTGTGGCGCGATCAGATGACGGCTACCGGAAGCCACTGTGTTCACGTTGGTTTTCCTCAGGATCTTCAGCGCCCGCCGAACATGCGCCCATGTGAATTATCACCACCCCATTTGCTTTGCTGTGCAATTTTCCTGTGTGACTCTAAGTGAAGTACGGACACTTGAGGGCGCATGTGTTGTGTAACATTTACTGTTCTACCCGCCTTCTCCACAATTTGTGTCCTATTTATGTGCAAGGTGGCCAGCCGGACTCAACGTGGTTAACTACCTGTCTTTCTCTCGCTATTTGGCTTTCTCCCATTAATTACAAAACACAGCGGAAAACACCGCTCTGGTTCTTTACCTAGTTACCCAAGTTGGCGTCAAAGGTATTCACTGAAGAGCGACCCACACCTTACGGCACACACCAGGTGACCCATCAAAGAGGTTCATTGGAGACCAGCACATACTGAGTGATGCATACGCAAAGCTCCAAGTTAGCGTCAAAGGGTCTCTTAGAACAGTACCATGCAGTCCCCCATCTGCAGTGACCCATTTGGAGTGAAAGACGTCTGTTGAAGAGCGGCACGTCTGTACACACTGCCACATAGTCAGCCACCCAAATTGTTCCGATGGTTGCTTTCAAACACTGTTACCTCCGCCTAGCAGCCCGATGGTCTACCTATTCGACCACTGACTACGCAGTGACCTAAGCAGGCGGGAAAATGGACAAGTACATACATAGATTCTACCGTATCGCGTCAATGCAAGCCCGTTTCTCGCACAACGAAATGCGCATGCTCTTGCTGGTTCTCACAGAGTAAAAGCAGCCCCGCTATCTTCAATAAACCATTCCATTGCTTGCACCTACTGAGTCTGTTGTTACCCCCGCTACAGCAGTGACGACGAGGGTATGATTTCATGTGAGCGTGGCCTGCGACTGACAGGATCGAAGGATGGCATCTCGCCCACCGGTTTTCGATGAGACGGTGAGCAGCTGGAACACGTACAGGATACGACTGGAAGCTTATTTTGAGGGTAATGGAATTACCGACACGGCCAAACGCCGAGCTTTGCTGGTGTATTCGTTGAGCGATATTGTCGTGCGCATGTTGCAATGGCGCCTTCCAACCCTGTCGGTTAACAGCCAGACTTACGGTGAAGTCGTTGCATACCTCGAGGAACACAACTCAAGGTAATGAAATAGCGGCGAGTTTCTCGTTCTTCATGTGCAAGCAAAGGGGTGGAGAGATCGTTCGGGAGTACATTGCCGACCTTCGGAGACTGGCGGAAAGTTGCAACTTCGGCAACTCGTTGCACCGTATGCTGCGAGATCGCATATTATGCGGAATCAGGGACGACGACGCACGACGCTGCCTACTAACGAGGAAGCAGCTAAGTTTTGAGGAGGCAGAAGAACTTGCCATAGCTTCAGAGAAGGCGCTAGGCAACGTTCTTGACATGCGAGAAGCAGACCCAGTGACTACGGGAACCAGCATCAATGTTGTACAGTCGCAGCGAGGACGACGACTGGACGAAGTGGAGGAACACTGCAAAGAGCAACCATTCATGCGAGTGTTGCGGCGGCCCCCACGCGACGCACACGTGCCGTCATCGCAACACCAAATACCACCATTGCGGCAGGAAAGGTCATCTGGCAAAGGTTTCCAGCAGTGACCGTTCTCGGGAACATGGTGCCTTTACCGTTGAGGAAATGAAAGGTGAGAGCGAAGAAATGTTGCTTGCTCTTGTCGCTCATGGCTCCGCCGACAAAGCTACGTTGTAGCCTCTCGAGGAAAAGTTGACAAGGCAGGGCCGGAAATTGCGACTGATTCTACACACGGGTTCTACACACTGAAGAACATATTTAAGAAACATCGCCAATCGTGGTCGTCACTGAAAAAAACATCGCTCCATTTAATATGCTTCCTGGGGCCATTACCAGTTGTCGGACAGATAACCATGACAGTTCCGTCTGGCTCGACTGTTGTGACCAGAACGCTAATCGTGGTGGCATGTAACGGATCACTGCTCTGCGGCCCAAACACGATAGATGCCTTCCGTAAGGCGGATGTGTCCTTCTGGGACACTGGAACCACCTCGAGTGTAAATGTTCTTCGTCGGTGTTCCGGAGACAACCAAGTCACAGATAGTGATCAACGCTCTGCAGTGTAAGACCATGAACCATCGTCAGACGGATCACTTCGTACATCCCAGGCTTCCAGGGAAGCAACCTCAAGTGTACCAGCGGTCTTAAGACTTCCTAGGCGTTCTACACGCACAAGGAGGCCACCCGGCAGGCTCGGCTTCAAAGGGGGACGAAGTGATACATCGCGTCAATGCATGCCCGTTTATCGCACAACGAAGTGCGCATGCTCTTGTTGTTTCGCACAGAATAAAATCAGCCACACTATCTTCAATAAACCATTCCATTGCTTGCACCTACTGAGTCTGTTGTTACCTTCGCTACAGCAGATTCAAACATAGATAGATAGCCGCTGGAAGTGAGTAATTTGCCCTAACAATGAAAAGGCAATTAAAGATCCCTTAAATTTTCTGATGTTCAGTGGAAACTAACCCACGACAGAAGGCTTCCTCGAGGCCAACAAACCGACCAATTAGCGAGCTCCGCAATTAATGCACTCGGTATGTGCCGCTCTTCAAAGAACATATCGCCAGCTTCGCTCGCTGAGTATGTGCCATTAAGTGGGACTATTCTTGGCGTTCGCCGGCACCGGAGCGCCACGCTTCTCGTCTCGAAGGCCATGCCTTAATTCTCGGCACTACTACTAGATGGAGCCGCGTGTCCAGAGAGAAGTGCGAAAGAGGAGCCCGGTTTGCCCCATGACGCATTTCTCAGCGTTCGCGCACACCGGCGCGCAATGCATTTCGGAGGCCACGTGCAGGATTCGCGGGTATGGCATTATAGATGGCTCCGAGTGTTCTTACGGAAGTGCAAAAGAGGAGTCCCGCTGCAGTACACTCTACATACATAGCTGGTTTCGACGTTGGCAATACGTTGCATCCAAGGTAGATATACCTGCTAGCGAAGCTTCCATAGAAGCCCATACGTTCAAAACAAGGCGGCTTATCAGCGGTTCATGGGGCTTAGCGCCATCTGTGTGAGGAGGAAACACTTACGGCGGAAGAAAAAATAATGTGACGTCATATCTGTTAAAAACAGAAGTGACGTCATTTTGTTCTCAAAGGCGCGAAAATTGTTTTGGAGGCCTGCCACTGCAGCTGTATATTCAAATGCCCCGCCATTCGACTTGATGGGAGTTCTGAGCTTTCAGCGCGGAAAGCGACGCAGGAAAAGGTCAGCGTTACGGGTGTCGAAATCGCATCCCTGCGCAGAACATACTTTCTTTGGAGGCCGACGAACGCTTTGGGCGTAGAGTGCTCGTCCTTTCCTTCGACGCCAAGCCCGTCGGCCAGCGCTGTCACATGAAAAGAACTAAATTAAACAATTAACTGGCTGACAATAATCCAGCGTTCTGACAGTGGTTGTCTGCGGTCATCGAGTGTGATCTATTCATGTTTGCTTGTGCGCGCTGACACCACGCTTGTTAATTCAGTTAGTAAGCGGATGTGTCCACGTTTATGCAGCCGATAAAACTACTATCCCTACACCAAATAGCTCTCTACTAATTTGCTATCGCAATTGATGCTTCGCCTTTGGGGCAAACTGCGACATTCTTTCCTGTGCGTGTGTGCGTCTGCTGGCAGTTTTACGGCCGTTGCAGTGCGGGAGTAAAAGAAACACGACCTGCCTCTTGTGCGAAGCTAAACACGCATGTTCCTCCTTCTCCTTGCCATTCGCTGCGTTGCCGCGCCTGTTCGTTGTTGTTGTCTTTGCCTTGTCTTGCCTAGTCACATTGCGGCCTGGGGTAGAAAGGCAATAGACGGCATCAGTGTCAAGCCATATGCGCCCGCTCGGCTGCTCTGTTCTGTCGCTATCTACATCTCTCTCTCTCCTCCGTTCTTTGTTATGTGTGCGCCTGCCTTGCTTGTAGTTGTTTAATCGCATCGCCATCCGTGCTCTGCTAGAGCTCACGTTCGACCATATCCATCAGTTTGAAAGAAGTGACGGTGCCCTACACCACGAGTGATCCAATGAGTACAATAAGTCATCAATAAACACAAACTGCAGGCCTGGCGTGTTGTGATGGGGGCGAGTAAAAAGGAAATGCCTCAGCGCTGTTACCTAAGAGCAAATGTGCTCTGTGTCTTACCAAGGGGTGGCTGACATAGTTTGTTGTTCCTGGTTTGAGCATGCCTTCCCAGCTTTTGTATTAAAAGCGAACCTATTCTTTGCGAACCTCACCCGGTTTCGCGACCATGGGTGCTGCGGCCGCTGTTCTCTAACCGAATACGCCAACCAATCACAGCGGAGGACGCGCACCTCACACGCCGCTGGGATCCTTGCCTGCCCACCAGATGGGCCTCGCCTCCGCGCATCCGCAGCAGCTGCGGGGCCGACCGTGCGGGGGAAAGAAAAAAAAATAACCAGTAAGCTCGCTTTCGTGCATCCGCGGCATTGGCGGCGGCATTGCATTAGCCTCTCTACAATGCCTGAATGTATTCCCTGTCACTTTGTGCAGACATTCAATAAGCACTAAGTCGGGTTTCGACTGTTTATGCACTCACATAAAGCTTATCTGTATGTAGGTTCCAACTCGTTGGATCTGCTGCCTTTTTTGTATGTCCTCTCGAATGACGTAATGAATGACGTATATCAGAGCGCAAACACTTTATTTTTTTAGTTGCGTGTGGCAGATAGCACAATTCTAGTCCATGAGCTGGTCTACTCGAAGAGGCAGACACTACTCGAACCAAAATTTGTAATTAATAATCGGCTAAACAACAAAAAATCACTAATTCAGTTTTTAACTAATTACCTTATGACACATATTGCTATTTACATACTCTAAGCGTTCACAAGGCGGTTCCACTTGAAACGAATTCGCAGGATGAGACTAGTTTGGAGATAATAATTCCCGAACTTGGTGAAAAATACATTTGCTGTCCAGTGAATGAAATGACGTTTTGTTAAGAAAGTAAGTGGAACGACAGTGCATCTTTATCGCAAGTTTGACGGCGCATATCTCGTAAATGGTGTCATCCTCACAATTCTTTCCGATTGGATTTGCCTTACAGTTTCACCCGCTATATTTTGCAAATTGCAACATGTGCAATGAGGTAATTAGTTAAAACTAATTAGTTAATTTTTAATTATGCGATTGTGCATTTCAGTTTATTGTGCAAGTAATGTCCGCCTCTTCGAGTAGACCAGATCATGAACTAGAATTGTGCTATCTGCCACAGGCAATGAAAAAATTTTTGAAAGTGTTCGCTGAGACACCCTGTATAGACCTAGAGCTGCCAACCTATACGTATATAGTATTCATGGACACAGAAGGCAGTCAATGTGCCGTGCGGATTTTAACAAAGATTTGTGCGGTGGCGTTGCGTTGGTTCTTGAAAGCTTGTACTTTATTTAATGAAGTGAACTTTGCCCGTGTTACCTCGCACGAACAGGGTGCCATAAATTGACATAAACAAAGCAACGGGAAATTGCAGCTGCGCAGGAGCTGAGCGAAACAGAGCGTCGCTTCCTAGACATACGTGCGAAAAGCACTAACCTCAATACAGTCTGTGGCCATCACTATTAGCTGTACTCCTGGAATGAGCGGACCACCCACTGCAGAGCGGAGGAGCTACCTATACACTCGCGTGCTCTTTCGCATAAAGTTTATTTTGTCTCTCCCGTCGTAATGGGGAGACCGCGTTTACAGGGGTGTCAGCCGTTGCTTAAGGGGGTATGCTCCATTCATTGTCTCACGTAACAGACAGATTAAAATTTTCAAGCAATTTAATTTCGAAGAATCGCAAGCGCCAATGTCAGGTGAATGCTGCTAACCACGGCGCCGAGCAAAATCGAGACATCGAAAGCAAGCGACAACGTCAAACTGCGGACATACCGTCAGTGACGTCGTTCCCCCCGTCGCAGCCGAACATGTGTGTAACCTCATAATTGAGAATTAATGAACCCTCGGGATTAACCCAGTGATAAACATCGGGGCCGCACGTTTCAGCTTCGTTGGTTAACCATCTTCACGGAGTGCAAGTCTTCCGCAGCTGGCTCATTGGCGCCCCTCGGTTTGCACTTGTGCTCGTGCTCGGCAAGCGCTCGTCCCACAAACGAGTCAACACAAGCTTCGCTTGCACCCCTCTTCATAGTGGTGGAAGGGTATTAAATTTTTTTCCTTACTATTTCAAAATTACAGTTGAGACAACACACATTTATTTAAAAGGACGGCAGCGCAAGACATGGACGGAGATGAGACCACAACAAGACGACAAGATGTGGTAACGCAAAAAACATAGGAAAAGCGGGTGTAGGAAAAGATTTTGAAGGTTTTCTGGCAAGTCGTTTGATTGCAACGACTGCTCGCCTGACCTTGTAAACACTTCCGTTATCAAGAAGCGTAAAACGCGCGTGACTCGGGAAATCGCAGAATCTGAACGGATTTCTAGACACGGGGAGGAATGTGCCAGTATGGCCTCCATCAGGCATTCGGACCAAGAGTTGGCATATTTACGCACGCGCAGATGATAACCCCTGGCTCGGACAGTATGTATATATTTTCAATCATTTACAATAAAAGTTGTTGCGAGTTCAGCGCTCGTCCTTGTCGCGTCTCCGTCCGTGTATTTTTTTCGCTGCCACCTTTTGAAATATGTATTGCCGGCCAAATATTTAGCTAGCTGATGTAAATGCTTTTTTTTTTCTGCTTTACAGTGCCTTACGATTGAACGAACTTGCGAAACGGTCGAGGTTACCTCATGCTCACAAAGCTCGTGAAGATCGTATAGTCATCCGTTAGGTTGTCCCCATTGTAAAGTGCTGGCGCACAGCAAGTCGGTGCTCATGCGAGTCAGCTAAAGATTTGGCCTGCTGTACCAACACGCCCAATTCGCCGCACACTTATTTAACCTATTTCTTTTACAGCGACGCTGTTAAGGCCTCACTCTTCGATAGTCGCGTCCGGCAATAGAAAAAAAAAAACTCTCATAGGACGTATGCTGCACGTGTGAGTGAAAGCGCGCGAGGGCGAGCGACGCGTGCTTTCCCGGGGAGCGAACGCACGGCGGAGAGCAAGCGCGACTTCCCAGTGGAAGGGGAGCGGTGGGCAAGGAGGGCATCGAGGCACCCAAGACTGAGTGTGCGTGCCCGCTCTCCCACTGCGGCGCATGCGCGCAGCCCTGCTGGCCTCTGCCGCCTGTGCCGCGGACTCTCTCTGGGCCACGGTGTAAGGACATTTAGGTGTTGATACTACGCGCCCGCGCGCCTACGCAGCGCGCGGGTGCGTCGAGTAGCTGTGCTGCGAGCCGATAGATGGCGCCGCGGTCAACGGTCCCAGATTAGCGGCGCCGGGGGCTTGACATTGCTCTGCGTCCCCTAAATTTTCGTTCATGGTGGAGCCAGTAAAACTCAAAGCCAGATATCACCAGATAAAACCAGATAAAACAACTTTCCTGCATTTCTTGCACAGTGCGACAAGTATCCTGTGGCTAATGGCGGGTATCGTCACTAAGCAAGCCACACTGGAGCTATGGAGATGCCGCAGTGTAGAGCTACCAAATAATCTTGGCAACATGTAACGTTCTTTATCGCGCACCTAATGTTTGGTGCACGAACGTTTTCGAATTACATCCCATCAAAGCGCGACCGCCACCGCCACAACCACTGATGTCGGGCTCAATAGCAGGACGCCATATGGAGTGAATCCGCGTGGCGGGTCCGCTTGACAAGGAATATAATGGACCTTTAGAACAATTTAAATATGAACAAGTTGGCACGGATAAGTATGCGTGCAAAGCACGGATATAAGTAGAACAAGAAGCACATAAAAATTGAAATAAACTGTGCGGTTTCACGTGCCAGAACCACAATTTCATAATGAGGCATGCCATTCCGGATTAATTTCGACGGCCTGTGGTCCTTCCTAAATCTGAGTACACGAGTGCCTTTGCACTGCGCCGCCATAGAAAGGCGGCCGCTGCAGCCGGGATCAAGACTGTGACCTGTAGATGAGGACGAAGGTAGGGGTTTATGTTGTCTTTCCAATTCTACCTGCGTCCGCGCTTTGCACGCCTGCTTTTCGGTCGCACTTAAAGGGGACGGCTCTGAGCCTTTGTACGCTTTCGAGGTTATTTCCGTTGTGCCACTTTGGCTCATTTGATCACGAGCTTATATTCATTTAGCTAGCAGTTCTCTGTATTCAGCAAACTAATTTGCAATGCATTGCGCGCATGGCGTCGCCTTGCGGTCTTCTCTCCGTTGCGTCTTCTTCGTTTGCAAGCCATGAACTGGGAGCTGTGTGATGATCTGGTGGGAGAATGAACGCAGAACAATCTCGGAATACTGCAGCTGCAACAATCACAGGAAGCCATGCCAGTAATTATCGTATTCTTACCATGCTCTCTTTCTTCTGCCGCTGCTTGATGTTTCATTTTGTGGGCCGCATAATTCTCCGTCCCATTTTAAGATAACGCTAAGCTTATCGCATACACGGGCAAACTTTCTGATCTGTAGATGTCGGAGTCCCGTTCCGCCCATCCCAAAGATTTTAGTAACTACCAGTGTGTTGCTTGACCTCTAGGGTGACATAAGCAAAAGAAATTCAGCGATAGGGAAGGTGGCCTGAATAAACACCGGCCTCAGCGATGTGGCCTCCATAAATATAAGGCACCAGCTCAGCAAATAAAACACACACAGCACGGTGTTTGCTGTGCGAAGCGAGAGAACTGGGTGTTGGGGAGGCGTGTGTCGCGTAGTCACCGGCGAGCGCAGCCAGCGCGCTGCTGAAAACGTAATGCTGATCGCCAGGAGCGAGGGCAAGCGTCGCTACCGGCCAACGCGGCTTCCGCGCTTAATACTTAAACAGGGCGACGCCTATTAACGACCGGGAAAATGCAACCGGCCAGACATCGCGTCCCCAACGGCTGCACACAGCTCACCCGCTAATCTCTGTAGAGTGGCTTCTTCTCTCTTCATTGCACTTGCCAGCCGGTACGCAAAAAAAAAAATAATAATAAAAGTAATCACAAAAGCGCTCCGCACATAGCTCTAATTACATTTACCGCCTTTTTCCTGCTTCAACAAATTCTTTTTCCCCAAACCCAGTTCATGCCTCGCAGAACTCGCATTTCTCTTGGTGAGAAACGTACGCGCCCCAAAGAAGAACCGCATTTATACGGGAACTGTTCAGACTGAAGTTTGAGCGGAGTTTAGCGCGGAAGCAAGGCTTAATAGGGTGAGAGGAAAGAAAATAAGGAATAATTGGAAGCAATATGTTCTGGAATGCAAATTTAGCGAGCTCACGATGCATCTTCGCGCCCCACCCGCTTTCTGCAATTCAGCGGCCCTTATCCGTCCGCTCCCAAACGATGGCGTCAGAAAATAAGAAATTGCGGGGAAATGGAAAGAGCAGAGAGAAAAACAGAAAAGGAATCGTTAATTGGTACTCATATTTTCTTTCAATGCAGGTGGAACATCCCCAGTGCGTAACTATATGCTCTAGCTATGGGACGCTGAGCCAGTATGCTATGTGTTTTGCTCGTTCTCGATCGTTTTTTACCGAGTACAGAGGAGCCTGCCTCCTCAAGCTTAAGCCGCGTTAGCCTGTAGCTCCAATTTGGCCGGAATTCAATCAAACAGTCTTTGATAATTACTCAATTATCAACCAACTGCTCCTCTATAGAGAAGCAATTACCGACACCCAAAGCATTGTTAGTACCTGCGTGCACTAATTAACTCTTCTTTCTTTTCTGGAAGTAAAATCAATTCCGAAAAGGCGCATTTTAAGTGGATACCGTCACCCATTGACTGCAAGCACCATTAAGTTTCCCGTCATAAACTGAACTTTATAAAGCAACTGAAACGTGCACACTACAAGCTTGCGCAGTTGAACAGGTGTTTAAAAGTACCGTCATATATGCTTTTTGGCGGTTAAAGGAAGTGCTTGTAGCGTTTAGAATAACCGTATGCTTAGTTCTCGCATTTGAGTGCCACAATCATTTGTTTAATATGAGGCTGCAGCCTTTGCGGCAAAACTATTCTAGCAAAGGCCAAGTGCTGCTTTTTCCCTCTGGAACCTATGATTGAACGAAACCAGATACTAGCGAATCACTTCCGCCATTATTCCCGAGTTTCATCTCTTTAATTATATGGCCTACAGGTACGTTTCTTATTGCCGCAAGATCGCAACGTGAATACATGCGATCGGATAAAACTGGCGGAAGGCGTACCGTACTGATGTGAGAGAGAGAAAAAGCAATATAAAGGAGGCGTGGGCAAGTCAACCAGATGAGTGTCCGCTTTCCTGCCCTGCACTAGAATTGGGAAACAGGGGGCAGAATGTGGGAAAGAGGGAGATAGTGGGCATGGTCTTTCGCAACGTGTGCCCATATTTCTCTAAAAAGAAGACACTCTATTAATGTGTAAGTCCCTTTTAGTCTTCGTCAGATTACAACAATTGGCTTAGTTGGTCGACCTGCACGCAGTTTATTCGTCGCCGATGCTGGTACCGGCCGCGCGTGCACAGTGAGAGCATGTTTGCGTCGCTGAGCACTTAACTGCAACCATATTCGCTCAACTTAGGCTGACCAGCATAGATCGTGAAATTGAAATTGAACATGCCTTTCTTTAAGCATTGTTCAATCATTTCTACCCTTTCGGCTTACTTGAGTCGTCGTGGGCACTAAATTATGTGTTATTTTGCAAGTCAAGTTAGATGCGACATTGAGCTACGATGCCACACGGATCCTCCATGAACCAGCCTACTGGGCTACCATCAGGAATGAAGACACTAGAGTCGTCGCATCTTGCTTGTTTTTTTGACACGAAAGTGTTTCATGCCAGGTTTCACCACTGATTTCCGGCAACGGATGTACCGGATGTGCGTCGGCTCCGGCGCCGCCATCTAGGAGCGGTGAAGCGAAGTATTGCATCGTGACACTGACGAGCGCCGACTGGGAGCGCTTCGCCAGTCACAGCGCATCGGAGGCTCTAACGCGACGTAGCCATAGAATAAAGAACCAAGTGTAGCCTCGCGCACAGAGTTTCATACAAGAATTATACAACAAATAATCATGCAATAAAAAACATTATTAAAATTGTCCGATGGCAGGATTGGCACACAGGACCTCTAGCAGAGAAGCCTGATATTGAAACCATTTCGCCACGGACGCTTTTTTTTTTCTTTATGACCGGCTTGGCAAAAAAAGGAACGTTGTAAAAAGTTGCATGAGCATAAAGAAACTAGTGAGTGTATGAGCAGCGTGTTGTATGACCAGCGTGTTCCTCTTTCTGTAACAAAGAAAGAAATAAACCTCAACTTCAACTGCAAAAAAAAATGATTTAGCGTGGTCAGTTTGTAAAAATGGGTAACCAATCGGGAGGATCACTTTGTGCACAGAAAAATTCGCGAACGTATAACACACTTCAATAAAGCCCTGTTGATCAGGGGTCACAACAATATCCTCATGCTTAGCATACATACGCATTCTCCACACGCTATGCATGCACAGAAGCATTAACAGGTCGAAGGGCACTCCCCCTGGTTCAGCGCACGGCATAAAACGTATCCCTAATGGACTCATCGGCAGATCCATTTTAATGCTTCGTTTGAGGACATCCCACAAAAACACTGCGTCATGACAGTACAGAAAGATTGTCTCCGGTTTTTTTCACAGAGAGCAGTTCAAGGACCAAAGTACAGATATGCCTTTGCTTTCCTGCCACGGCTTCACTGGGAGAGTGTCTGTATGTATTGGGAAACAGAAAGATTTAACCGAAGCTCTTAGCGGCGTTCTTTCAACTCTCTTAAGAACACCACGTTTTGAACCCAAAACAAATACTGTACGATACAAAGGGACAGGCAAGAATGCGTCAACTTGATCTCTGTACAATTTCTTACCGGTAACGATGGCCAGATATTCACTTGAAAGTCTGGCCTTAAGTATATCAAAAGACGCGACCACTTCGCGCAAGAATGCTCTTAAAGCCATTGACCCCGTATACATGGATGACACTATATAATCAGGCAAGGAATCCCGTAATCGCTCTTGCATTATTGTTCGCAGAAAAGCATGCTTTGGTTTTGCAAAAAAAAAAGAGAACCTGGTAACAATTTGCTTGCGGAACAAATGTGACAACACCTTCGCCACTCTACGAAACGGACGCATATATCGACAAACCACATAAAATGCCCTAATGAATTTATCGCAGGCAAGCCAGGGCATTGAGACGCTTGACGCGCCTCCATTTGGCCACCTCGACAAGCTGAACCATTGTTTTAATAGTGATTGCGCGCATTCGCCGCGTCTTCTGCACTTCTAAAAGTACAGATTGCTCTAAAATTTACGGCGACAAAAGCATTTACAGCCCAATAAACAAACCCACAGGCACGAATGTGAGACAAATCGATGCACTTCTGTGGCCTCCTGTAGGCAGTGGCCGTCGGATTAGCCTGTTGCGCCTCGTCGCCTACGGATTGCGGCGTCAACGTGCATCAGCAGGGCACCGCCTACTGCTTCGCTTGCGATGGCGCAACCTACGACAACTGCTGGGCAAAAAGTCGCAAAAAGTCAACCACGCTGCCGGGCGAATCTCGCTTTGCTCCGGCGAGAGACACGCTAGCGTGAAGCAGAATGCCTTCGCGCGTTCGCGGCGCGCGATGGGAACTCTGCCACTGGCATTCCCTGCGAGTGCGACTGTTTTCACAACAAATCCGTCTAGGGGCGGGGCCTCGCCTCTATGACGTGACCTCGCCTCGATGACGCATAACCACTTTCTTTTTTTTTTCTGTCTGTTTCGGTGTGCGGCGCCTCAGTTTGCTCATTTCTAAAAGGGGCTTTACTCATTTCACGTGAGCGAGAAGTTGGCGCGCGTATCATATTCGCAGCGTGCGTTTTGTTTCGCTTGTGAAAGCGCGGAACGCAACTATTAGCGAGCCTCCTGAGCGGCAAAAGATGATCGAAAAGTACCTCCAAGGGTTACATCATCATGAAGACGGCTACTCCCATGGCTACCTGAATTCAGACGATGAGCTTATGCTTTCCGAGAGATCCTTGGCTGCCGTCAACGACAGGTATGTTGTGCGGACATCAAGAGACCTGAACAAGCCGTTTAAATGTAAGGATGTATCGACTCCTTAATGTTTCGCTCTGCGCGTAGATTTATCATTGAAAAATGCAGTAGTAATTTTAACCAGGGACGCAACCCGGCAAATTTAAACGAGTTGTTTTCAGTTGTGGTTAGTGCTCAACACTAGACAATTGATTTATCTTGATTCGCCTTTTTGAAGATCGGGTTATCATTGTTCTGGTTACCGGTTCAGAGTTCCCCTGGCACAGATTATTTCGGTTTGAGTAGAGTATTGTTCTGGTTACCGCGACATGACCTGATCCTCAGAAATAGTGAGTAATGTAAATATAACTGAACTGTTATTTTTCCGTTTCAGTCATGATTAGAACCGCGCATGCAAGCTAACTGTGACTTTTAAAAATGAGAAATCTGCCCCTGTGCTCCTTACATAATTGCTTAAGAGCTGCGCTTGGGCGTTTCTTTCGTAAGCGTCTGCGCATGTTTCTTTTTTTTTAACATTGAAAAAGCAATCGTGCGCAACACGCGCAACACGAGACACGAATTTCGGTGGGGCTGCACTATGGTGGCTAGAAGGGACACCATAGCTGTACTCCATGTCGTGAAACGTCCCGTGTGTGCCATCCGTGGCCCTGCTACAAGGCATAGGCCTGATATTAAACTGTTAAATGTTAAAAAAAATTCAATTTTCAATGAATTGAATTGAATTCAATGTTCAATGATTGAATGTATTGAATTTAATGTTAAAAAAACATGCACAGATGCTTACAAAACAAACGCTCATGCGCAGCTCTGAAGCATTTATCTAAACAGCACAGGGGGCAGACTTTCTCATTTTTTAAAGTCACAATTAGCGTCCATGCGCAGTTCTAATCATGACTGAAACCGAAAAATAACAATTCAGTTATTTTAACGCTAATCAAAATTTTTGAGAATCGGGTCATGTCGCGGTAACCAGAACAATACTCCACTCAAACCGAAATAAGTTGGTGCCAGGGGAACCCTGAACCGGTAACCAGAACAATCATAACCCGATCTCCAAAAAGGCGAATCAAGATAAATCAATTGTCTGGTGTTGCGCACTAACCGCAACTGAAAAAAAGTCGTTCTCCCGGGTTGAGTCCCTGGTTAAAATTACTACTGCGTTTTTCAATGATAAATCTCCGCGCAGAGAGATACATTAAGAAGCAGTCGATACATCCTTGTATTTAGACGGTCTGTTCAGGTCTCTTGATGCTAAATAGGCACTGCGGGTCTATGAAAAATCAAATTAATTTAAAGACATACTCCCAAAGGAATTTAAAAGAAAGAGGAGAAACGAAGGAGCTTGATTTTTGTTAATCACCACCATTTAATGCCACTAGGCAATGAGGCCAAGCAAAGCATAGGGGCAATTAGCTGTGGTTCAGAATGAATTGTAAGAAATAATGATGTAAAGAGAAAATAAAAATTCACGAATAGAGAACTTGTCGTCGGTGAGTTTCAGCTACACGTTCTGATATTAAACTCATTTGTTTCCCATGAAGGTCTCGTAAAATATTTGCTTTTCTACCGTTTCTTCCGTCTAACCCCTCACCGACTGCTCAACTTGTGTGTGCCCCGTAGTTCAACTTGTGCAAACAAAAACAACTTCCTCCTTGCTCCCCCATCGGGTTCCAAGATTCTGTGCAAGCTGGCACTCGCCCATCACAAGCGCCAATCAGTCTAAAGCAGAGCTTGGAGCACTTCCATTAGGATGTCTTCCACAGCCAAAATATTATATTATTCGGGCGTCTGCACAGTTGCAAGAAAAAAAAAACTGATGACATACTCCATTATTGTGCTGCAATTTTTAAAGTGGCCACTAAGCTGTATTTGAAGTGTATTAACAGTTAAAAGAGGTTAATTTCCGTTAAGCTGTCAATAAAAATGCCGAATATAGTTACACTAGAAGGAGCTGTTTCGGTTTTTGAGAGTTATTCTCATTTTATCGCAGCTTGTTCAATTTCAAGGCCGGTTGGTAGCTGAACTTTTTTTTTCGTCGGGGAGTTACTTACGTTTTCACATCTCATGGTACATGTGTCATCACATGCCAATCACAATATTCGCAATGTGCAAACATCGTTGTAAGGGTAGTGTTTAAGACAATGTAGGAGACAATTTTTTTCTGAGAAAGCTATTTGGTTTACTTAAATTAAGCACTTGGAAACGTATTTTACGTGCGACCTTCTTGCTTTATATTGGTTTCGCCTGTATTGAAATACTTCATGGCCTCTTTGAAAGTACAATATTGTCACAGTGTAGTGGTAAAGCGAAGGAAGGTAAAACTGCTACGTCGTGGGGCCATAACTCATGCTGTTTATTGGGTGAACTTGTGCGCTCAAAGTGAGCAAAAGGAAAACTATCTCGGCGGTGGTGGAAGCAGGAAGCTTTAACTTCGAACTTTGGATCGAACGCCTGTGCACACATTAGTTCTTCATTTATAACTATCCCAAGAGCCTAAGAGCCTAGAATCTTGCGCGTCAAGCTCATCTGTGCCGGTATTTTGTAGCGATGCGTTATGCTTTATTGTATACTAGTCTTATCATCCACCGCGAAAGGCATCGTCCAACGAAAAGGCATCTTATCATCCAACGGAAAGGCATCGCAACAAAATACCCACCCAGTGGTTTGATATCGCTGGCGCATCGCTGCGCTACAACAAAAAAGCGATAACAAGGCAGCGCAGAAGGGGGGCGGTGAAAAACTAGGAGCGTACGTGGCAATACACAGGCGACGTGGGAGTACAATCTTTTCAGGGGCTCTTTAAAGATGGGTGTTCACTTAGCTCAGCATCACGCTGACGTCACCGCATAAAATTCAACACTGTATATAGAAAAAAATTGGCACACGCGTAAATTTGATGCATATTTTGCAATTTTATGTGGACGCAACACATCAGCAGACCGTTCTCCGAGTTAACGTAAACAGACGTTTCCATTTCTAAGCGCAACGTAGCTGATGTATGAATGCTATAAGCCTGACAACTGCATTGTGTGGCCGATTCCACGCGACTCCGACGGCACGCGATGCCCCTTAAGTGACGTCACCGCTCAATGCGAAACGCCCCCTACTAGGTAGAGTTTCCTGTGAAAATTACGTAAGATAACCTTATTTCTTTTCTGCTAGATAAAAAAAGACGCCAGTGAGAACGGTCCCCCACGCATCGAGCTTTCTTTTAATTGCGAAGCATTTCTTGCCGGCGGCTCTGTCTGTTGTCCCGCGTCCCCTCCCCCTCTCGCTCCTCTCCTACGCTCCCCCTTTCTCGCCTCTAGAAATCCTCTACGGAGCGGCACCCGCGTGCCACACCCCCACAGCGCTTCGCGTCCCCTCCCCCTCTCTCTCCTCTCCTACGCTCCCCCCTTTCCTCTAGGAATCCTGTACGGAGCGGCACCCGCGTGCCACACCCCCACAGCGCTTCGCGTCCCCTCCCCCTCTCTCTCCTCTCCTACGCTCCCCCCTTTCCTCTAGGAATCCTGTACGGAGCGGCACCCGCGTGCCACACCCCCACAGCGCAAGCTCGTCCCCCGTCTATCCTCTCCTACGCTCCCCCTTTCTCTCCTCTAGGAATCCTCTATGGAGCGGCACCCGCCTGCCCCACCCCCACAGCGCTTTGCGTCCCCTCCCCCTCTCTCTCCTCTCCTACGCTCCCCCTTTCTCTCCTCTAGGAATCCTCTACGGAGCGGCACCCGCGTGCCACACCCCCACAGCGCTTTGCGTCCCCTCCCCCTCTCTCTCCTCTCCTACGCTCCCCCTTTCTCTCCTCTAGGAATCCTCTACGGAGCGGCACCCGCGTGCCACACCCCCACAGCGCTTCGCGTCCCCTCCCCCTCTCTCTCCTCTCCTACGCTCCCCCTTTCTTTCCTCTAGGAATCCTCTACGGAGCGGCACCCGCCTGCCCCACCCCCACAGCGCTTTGCGTCCCCTCCCCCTCTCTCTCCTCTCCTACGCTCCCCCTTTCTCTCCTCTAGGAATCCTCTACGGAGCGGCACCCGCCTGCCCCACCCCCACAGCGCTTTGCGTCCCCTCCCCCTCTCTCTCCTCTCCTACGCTCCCCCTTTCTCTCCTCTAGGAATCCTCTACGGAGCGGCACCCGCCTGCCCCACCCCCACAGCGCTTTGCGTCCCCTCCCCCTCTCTCTCCTCTCCTACGCTCCCCCTTTCTCTCCTCTAGGAATCCTCTACGGAGCGGCACCCGCCTGCCCCACCCCCACAGCGCTTTGCGTCCCCTCCCCCTCTCTCTCCTCTCCTACGCTCCCTCTTTCTCTCCTCTAGGAATCCTCTACGGAGCGGCACCCGCCTGCCCCACCCCCACAGCGCTTTGCGTCCCCTCCCCCTCTCTATCCTCTCCTACGCTCCCCCTTTCTCTCCTCTAGGAATCCTCTACGGAGCGGCACCCGCGTGCCACACCCCCACAGCGCTTCGCGTCCCCTCCCCCTCTCTCTCCTCTCCTACGCTCCCCCCTTTCCTCTAGGAATCCTGTACGGAGCGGCACCCGCGTGCCACACCCCCACAGCGCTTCGCGTCCCCTCCCCCTCTCTCTCCTCTCCTACGCTCCCCCCTTTCCTCTAGGAATCCTGTACGGAGCGGCACCCGCGTGCCACACCCCCACAGCGCAAGCTCGTCCCCCCTCTATCCTCTCCTACGCTCCCCCCTTTCTCTCCTCTAGGAATCCTCTATGGAGCGGCACCCGCCTGCCCCACCCCCACAGCGCTTTGCGTTCCCTCCCCCTCTCTCTCCTCTCCTACGCTCCCCCTTTCTCTCCTCTAGGAATCCTCTACGGAGCGGCACCCGCATGCCACACCCCCACAGTGCTTCGCATCCCCTCCCCCTCTCGCTCCTCTCCTACGCTCTCCCTTTCTCTCCTCTAGGAATCCGGAGCGGTGCGGTCGACAGGTGGTGCGACAGCTGCATACTCCGAATTACAATAGGTACAAAGTGGTGAGAGAGATTTGGAAAGGGGTGATGGTACCTAGTTTGACTTTCGGGAATGCGGTCCTGTGCATGAGATCAGAGGTTTGAGCAAGGTTGGAAATTAGGCAGCGAGAGGTAGGTAGGCTTGCTTTGGGAGTACACGAAAATACACCAAATCAAGGGGTACAGGGTGACATGGGATGGACGTCATTCGAGGGCAGGGAAGCTAGCTGCAAGATAGAATTTGAGGAGCGATTGAGAGAGAGAGAGAGAGAAGTCATAAGGGAAAGGCAGGGAGGTTAACCAGGCTGAGCCCGGTAGGCTACCCTGCACTGGGGAAAGGGGAGAAGGGATTGAAAGAGGAGAAGGAAGAGAGAAGTTCACAGTTCACACCTCACACATTTACAGTCAAGCGTTCATGGCTAAGTTTCATTACAGGCGAAACGATTGAGAGAAATGGCAGAAAAGTGGTGGGCAAGGAGAGTTTTCATTTATTTGGACATGAGCAATGTTGACACAAAATGGAGGAAGCGGACCAGAAAATTGTCAATCAAATATTTGGACTGCAGGAAGGGTGCAAACCAGGAAACAGCGGTTAAGAAAAAGGTTAAAGAAACAGAGAAGGGTCTGTGAAAAACAGGGATGCAGACGAAATCAGCACTGGTAACATACAGAGCTTTCAAGCACGAAATTGCCAAAGACAATATCTATGATAATTCTAGGGGAAGCTCTTTGTTGCTTGAAGCCAGGACGGGAGTATTGCGGACTAAGATGTACCGAGTCAAGTACGTTGTGCGGTGCATGTGGGGAGGAAGAGGAAACGGCTGAACACCTCATACCTTTCTGTAAAGGGCTTAACCCTACAGTGCAAAGCAACGGGGCTGATTTTTTCAAAGCATTGGCGTTTAGGGAGAGTGAAGGCAAAATAGACTTGAAGCGTGTAGAAATAATCAAACGGAGGTTATCTGATTGGTGGCTAAAATCAAGGCCCCAGGGGTGAAATTTCACCCACCACAAAATACAATTATATGTTAATAGTCACGGCTAGGTGGCGTATGCCACCACCCGATTTAAAGGGTTCAGCCTCATCCATCCATCCATCCATCCATCCATCCATCTATCCGCTGGGGCGCCACCATAGTTCCGCAGTATGAAAATGACGGAGCGCGCGCGCCTCATTCTCTCTCCTGTGCAGCGCCGCGATGAGCGCTCGGGCCGCTGCCGCGAAACCATCTCCCGCTCAAGCTAACCATCTCCCCGCTGCTTCGCATCCACACATGGTTCCCTTTAGCGGGAGATGGAGTCATTTTTTTTGTTCACGTTTGCAGCTTGTTGCTAAACGCAACACGCCGGGTGATCTTTCTCCGCGACAACATCTCGCTCGGGTTTCTCCTTCGCGCATAGTAAAGGTAACGCCTAAATTCCTGGCATTCAAATCAAGTAAGCTTTACGCAGAACAAAAAGATTGAATGAAGGTTCTTTTTACCCTCTGCGACCGAGTTGTGGCTGCACTATCTCGAGACAAAAGCGTAACTGATCCCTCCCCCCAGAGTATCATTCCCGCGCTCTCCCCAGAATCACCCTTCCACAGGGACAGAAGCACAATGGCGCGGTGGCTTAAAAAAACCTATAAGGGACATTGCCTTCAGCCCGGCTCGAAGGGAGAGGTAAGCATAAACGAGGGCAAGGAAGCGAAAGGGAACGCTCCGAGCCCTAATGATAATGACGCCATCATTTGCCTTTCAGATAGCCGAAAACTCGTACGTTCGCCCGTGCTCAGTTTTCTCATTTATTTATTTTTATTCCCCCAACATTTCGCGCTTGTATTTTGTTATCCTTTGTCTGGGGCACGGAAAGAAGAGAATATACCAGAGCAAGGAGAGATTACAACGACCTAAACTATAAGCTCCGTTCTGCTGCCGACATTTGCGTGCGTACGATGGTACTGACATCTCCGGATTGAAAAAAAAATGGTTAGTGCACCCCTAATGACCTAATCTGCGACGTCGTCTAGTGGCGTTGCCGATGAAAAAGAAAAAAGTAATAAAATAAAGCTCATGGGCTGTTTTTGTCATTTTTGGCCAACGGAAGCATTCCAGGTAACAAAGCCACAGAGATTATGCTATAAATGACTGCCGCCACAGATGTTGTTGATGATTATATTTATATGAGGGAAAAATTCGTGTTCCCGGCGGTTTTAGCACATTGCCCCGAGTGTATATGCAGAGCACTCACGCGGCGTGCAAAAAATAAAGAGAGACCTTCAGTACGACGCTTCACTTAGAAAACGTTTCCTCTCCCTCATTTCTTCGCTCCTGATTTCCCATCTCCTCTGCAGGGAAACAGCAGCAGCAATGATATACCGCCCTTCTCTGTTCAGCGCAGTACAGTAATCGCCAGCTTGCGAACTTCTTCTGAGTCGTATGGTTGCACTTTTTCCTACAACACGGTATGCAATCGCAATCACGTAATCGTATACGTACACGCATACAAAATAACCGACTACAAGATGGTAGCGTTAAAAGGAATTACGCCATGTATGCGTTACTCCCCTGCGTCGCACTCAGTGTCGCGATGCTTTCAAGAATTGTCCTAGTCCACCCATTCGCTTAGTTGTTGCATTTTATTTCACGGTCATTATAATGTACGACAGAGCAAATCAAGCACTATGTTAAAATATCGAAGTTACAGATAACAAAAGCGCTGCATCCAAGTCTTTTTTTTTTTCTTCTTGTCCTCTTCTAGGTAGTTCTAACTGTGCCCTCAGGAAAGAGTTCACAACAGCGTTCCATTTGTGCGTCCCGTCCGTCAATCCATCCCGTCTCATTGACAACGACCGTTGTCGTCATCGACGACACATAATAGGTTTTGGTGTCACCAGACCACCTTGACATCACCAGCTTCACCATCGTCACAGATTGAAGAAAACGCAAATTTAATTCACAAATGCGACCACTGGGTTTTGAGCTAATGCTACAGGGAAAAAAATACGTTTGCCAGTGGGGCCGGTTAACCAAAAGCTATCGCGCAACAATAACGCTGGGTCTTTACTGCGAGGTTTTGTGTTCCACACAGACTGTGAGAGTGGTGGCGCCTGTGAACGTATTTTGGACGGTAACATCTATGAAGGCGATGATGCGCTGCGGTACATCGCAGACGTTATCAGGCATAACTTCGGCACGAGAAAAAGCGTAGTTCAGACAACAGATCCAGCAACAACAGAGAGGCTTGAGAGATCAAAATTCAGCATAGAAAGCTTTTATTGGAAAAAGGCCGCAGAAAATGTCCCTAACAACACGGCCGCAGGACCCGATGAAATCCCAATACAGCTAATCAAAAACCTCGGTCCAAAAAGCAAGGCACTGCTGACTAATGCCATAGAGCAAGTGATTAGAACAAAGAATATTCCCGTTGGATGGCGTGAAAGCAAGATGAATCTCATCTACAAAGGCAAAGGAGATAAGGATAAGACGAGCTCGTACAGGCCAGTTACAGTAACGTCGGTGATAAATAGAATGGCAATGCAAGCCATAAAATTAGAACTGTCGAAGTGGGTGGAGGAAAACGGTGTATTGGGGGAACTACAGAATGGGTTCAGGCCAGGCAGACGCTTAGAAGAAAATATGTTTGTACTAACTCAGTGCATAGAGATTTCAGTAGCTCAGAAAAGACGTTTATGGGTAGCATTTCTAGATATTAAAGGAGCTTATGACAACGTAGACAGGGAATTGTTGCGGGATATTCTTCAATACGAAGGCATAGATGACGATTTCGTGGAGCTGCTGAGGGAGATATATCGAGACAACCGAGTACAAGTGGCATGGGAAGGCCGAAAAGGAAATGAAATGGTGTGAATTCACCAAGGATTGAAGCAAGGATGCCCTCTGTCACCATTTTTGTTCGCGCTTTACGTCAAGGGCATAGAAAGACGACTGGAAAACAGCGAATTAGGTTTTGATTTATCCTACATGCGTAATGGACAAATGGTGCAACAGAAGGTCCCTGGATTGATGTACGCAGACGACATTGTGCTACTAGCGGACAATAAAAAAGATTTACAGATACTTGCGAACATCTGTGGGAACGCAGCGACAAATCTAGGCCTTAAGTTTAGCACAGAGAAATCAGGGATTATGATCTTTAATGAACACACGAGTAACTTCGTCGTGTCAATTCAACAGCAAGTAATACCCATAGTGAAGCAATATAAGTAACTCGGCGTACACATAAACGAAGCAAAGAATTACTCAAGCAACCACCAAGGTAATCTGAAAATAAAGGGGAAGCAGAATGCAGCATTAATGAAACACAGACCACTGTGGGGCCACAATAAGTATGAGGTGGTGCGTGGAATCTGGAAAGGAGTTATGGTGCCAGCGCTAACATTCGCAAATGCCATTATATGCTTAAAATCGGATATATTGGCGGGTTTGGAAGTTAACCAAAGATCAGTAGGCCGGTTGGCTTTGGGAGCACACGGTAATAATACAAACGAGGCAGTGCATGGAGACATTGGTTGGACCTCTTTTGAAGTCAGAGAAGCACAAAGCAAAATTAGTTTTGAAGAAAGGCTCAGGAACATGGATGAAAATAAATGGCCGGCTAAAGTGCACAAGTATCTCTACATGAAAAGCGTGGACACAGAATGGAGGAAGAGGTCAAGGAAGTTGGCAACCAAGTACAGGATAATCGAAACTGTAAATAGACAGACAACCAGGGGTCATCAGAAAGAAAGTGAGAGAAACAGAGACAGCGAATTGGATGCAAAGAATGGAAACGAAAAGGACAATGGAGATTTACAAGAATGAGAAGAAAGAAATTAGAAGGGAAAATCTGTACGATAACACAAAGGGCAGTGCCTTGCTATTTGAGGCTCGAGCCGGTTGCCTAGGGACGAAAACATATCGGAACAAATATTCGGAACTAGATGAGACATGTGTATGCTGCAGTAAAGATCCAGAGACCACTCAGCACATCCTAATGGAATGCGACGGGATCCACCCAGCGAGAACCGTAGGTAACGTGCAACTCCCAGAAGCGCTTGGGTTTAAAGTGGAAGGAAACATAAACAGATCAGCCGTAGAGATCAGCAAGAGACGATTAGAGTACTGGTGGAAAAAAAGCAGGGAAAAGATGGATACGACCTGATCTCTTAAAATCATAGGCAGCGGTACAAGCTAAATTTTTGAAAAAGAAAGATAATGAGAGGTATACAAAAATGCTAGATAAAGAACATGTGTAGTATACCTGATTAAATCAAGCAGGCTAGGTGACTATTTGTCGCCACCCCGTTTCAAAGGGGATGCCAATAAATCATCATAAATCATCATGGAGGCCATATCAAGCAATGCTGCATCGCATGTAGATGACATTATGTTCCTGGTATGGAGATTCTTCTCGACAAGATGGCGGTGTGTTGGCGTACAATTCTTCGTTGCCATGTTCGTGAGAGTTTCCCTCAGCAAAACATGTGACTATTTTACACAAGTTCTGGAAACATATTTAACTGATTACAACACAACCACGCCTTAACTATTTCCCTACCATGGGGAAAATAGGTGTTTTTTGTATGTTACGGCAGCTGTTTTGTTTTTCTGAAACAACTACTGCACTCGATATTTAATGTAATACGTAAACAGAAAGCAAAATGAATGCACTTTTCACGCATAAATGTCATAAAAGATATAAATTCTTAAAATCAAGATTGTTCAATAAAATTTAACAAAGTTTGTAAAGACACGCTTGTATCTACCAAGAAAAAATGTTACGGGAATTATGAGATATAAAAAACGTATTGCGGTCTATTAGGCACTATCTCCGAAAAAATCTAATTTTTTATAGAACAGGTATTTCGCAACAAAAATTTAACTGCAAGCTGTACAGTTGGGCGTGCCGGGCAGAGGCCGTCGATGTTCCTGGCCGCGTATACGGAAAACATATCCCACGCAGAAGCAGTGTTGCCAGGTCCGATGAGGCGGCGTAGCCAAAAGCTTGAGAAGTTGTAGCCCAAATGTATCCAAAAACAAAAAAAATGCAAAAAGTTTGTAGCCAAATATAGCCATTTTTATTTGCAGTTTTATTTGTGTCTACATTTTCACATTCGACTACGGCAATCCTTTTTTGCACAACCCGTCGTAACAAAATGTCCGTGCCACCGTGACGGTTGGCCCTTGACATCAACAACTGCGACATTATGCTGGCACAAAACACTTTTTGGTTGGGCCCGGAAGCTCTTAAGTTTGAGCGAATCACTGCAGAGGGCGAAATCAGTGCTTTTATTTTATGTTAATCTTAAGTTGATATTTTTATTTATTTACAGTAATATGAACTACTAACTCTCCGTTTTAGCAGTCGTGAACGCAAAATAATGCTTAGCATCATCGATCTCTCAAGTCATCTATGCCTACGTCGTAGAAGTTCAGCTGTCCAGCGATCTGCGACGTGCTCATGGTTTCTTTCTTTTTTTTGTGAGCTAAAACAAGTATTTCGCGCTATGATGTCTCGGGTTATTTGTCTCATCGTCCTCTCCTGTTTTCTCGTTTTTTGTCTTTTTAATTAGCTTGGCCCGGGTTAGCTGGTACATGCTCTGTATGTATACTGTCCATTTACATCAACCTGGCCGCCATCTTAGGTCTATAGCACGGCAAGAACATGCGTTAAAATAAAGTGTCAGACAACAGATGCCACTGGCTGACTGAATCGGTGTAATGGAAGCTTTAAAAGATTACTGCACAAAACGGCACACCAGTGCAAGAAGCGCGCAGTCGTTTTCGGCGACCAGCACGTCCCGAACGTAACTCGCTCGATATGGCAAAAACTGCGACGGCGCACAAAGAGCAAAGGTAAACAAAAAATTGATAACAGTGGTTATGCTGTGAAAACCGGCTACTCTCAAAAAGCAACCCATGTTGATGTGCTAATAAAGCTTTAGAATAGGGGCCCCAAAGAGCTTTGCGGGTGTTAGCGTTGGGGCATGGAGGAGTGAAGAGTTTTACAATAGGCGTTTTGAGTTTGCGGATAGCGTGTTGCGTTTGCAGCGTCACTACGGCGTCAATGAAAAGCTGTTATAAATATTAACGCGATGGCATTTAGGGCCCCGTGTCGCAGAAAATCCGGCGTCGGCAACCGGATCACGGGTGGCGGAGAAAATCATCCAACCACACCGACCGCGTAGGCCCTCAACGTGGTGCAAGGTTTTGGTGAACAAAAATTGAATTTCTCACAGTTAAATCTGTCAGAAAAAATGGTAAATTCGGCATCCGATTCGTCATCGGATGAAAGTACGAAAAACTTTGAAATTTGAAGGTCCGAGAAAACCTAATTCTGCTACGAGGAAACACAAACACTTCTACCAGACCCGCACGCGTCGGGGCAATAGCAAACAATTAATAAAATAATAAAAGAAGTGCTAGGGCCTTCACATTTTAATGTGAAGGCCCTAGCACTTTCCCCTAGCACTCTGAGGAAGAGCGCCTTTCCAGCAATCCATTTCAGTTTAAAAGTGAAGCCGACTTTAAAAGGATGGGTGTAAGCTTGAGCTTTGTAAGCTGGCTTTCCCGCGTTCAGTGTTGCAGTGAATGAAGTTTACTTGCCGTATGCGAACGATGTGATGCGAACGGGTCCCGGTAACGCGCGTTCTACTGTTAAAGGCGAAGCTTAAGCGTCTTTCAAGTTTTTAAAAGAAAATATACCATTTTATGATAACAAGAGTAATTTAGATTTTTCATGATTTCACGTTTAATTACAATTTAGAAATAATTATATTGGCAGCAAGCAACTTGTTGCGCTTAGTTTTGAGTAGTAGTAGTAGTAGACCTTTATTCAGCCCAATATTACAGGCCGAGCATTTCAACCGCCTGGGCGGCAAGTCTACGTTGTTCTTCTTCCCCTTCAGCGCCAAGCCAGTCGAGCCAGGTGGTGATGGAAAGGGAAGGGGGAGGATATGAATGCGATTGCTGAGCAGCGGGGCAGTGGAAAAGGCAATGAGCTAGGTCCGCATATGTAGAGGGGCAGTTGGGACAGCTGGGGTCGACTCGATAACGATAAAGAAACAGACGGGAGGGGGTAATCAATGCATTCATTTGGATATGCCGCAGAAGGCGAGCCTCCGGCACAGTGAGTGATGGATGAGGGGGAGGGTAGAGGCGCTTGTCGAGACGGAGCTGGAAGTAGACTTCCTTGATGGTGCGGCGCAGGGAGAGTCTCCCACCGTCCTCCGAGGGCTTGGGCCAGGGGATCAACGGTGCCCGGTTAGAAGCGTCACGGGCGAGCTGATGGGCCAGCTCATTGCCGTTAATCCCTGAATGCCCAGGGACCCAGCGAAGGAAAACGGTGGAAGGCTGCAGTGCAGAGACAGCTCGTTCGACCTCCTGTTGGAGTGAATGGGGTAGTGTGCGGTTCTGTATGTGGTGGATGGCGGCTTGGGAATCGGAGTATATTGTGTACTCTGGGAGAGAGGGAAGGGATGCAAATGATTGTAGGGCATGGGCAATGGCAAGGACCTCGAGAGAGAGTGCATCCGGAGGGTGTAGGAACGGCCCGCTGGTGTGGGTTTCAGGTGCTGGGAGGTGGGGATGGTAGATAGCGTAGCCGCAGGAACCTCGAGGAGCCACGAAAGAGGCATCCGTGTAGGCTACTCCTTGGGTAGTAAAGGGGGGGACATGGTGCTGCGCTGCCGCGTGACGACGACCGGCATGCAAGACGGGAGACATATTGGACGGGAGGGGGAGGATACGAAGGTTGGGAGCCGGGGTGGATATAGGAGAGGTAAATGTGGAAACGGGAATGGGGGATATACCCGCCTGGGCCAGTAACCACTGACCCTGACGGGTAAGGGAAAGCCGGGCAACCTGGGAGTCACGGTGGAGAGAAAGAAGAGAACGGAGAGGATGGAAGAGGCCTGTGGCAAAGACCTTAGCAGTGGAGGTAGTAATAGGGAGATTGAGAGCTGCCTTGTAGAGGCCTAAGAGGGCGGTTTCAAGGGTGTTAAGTTGAGTGTTCGTGAAGGAAACGTAAGGTACAAAGTACAGGAACTTGTTGAGGGCGAGCGCATGGGCGACACGACACGCATGAGCCTCGTGGAGGCCTGAGCGCCGAGTGACCACACGCCGCAGGAGGTGAGTTACTGAGTGGCAGGTCGTTACAGCGTGGTGGAGGGCATGCGCATTCTTGGCTGCATGCAAAGGGAAGCCAAGAACTTTGCATTGGGAGACGATAGGAATGGGAGAGCCAGAAAGATGGAGGCAGATGAGGGCGTTGTGGGAGCGCTGATATGCGGAGTGGTTGAGAAGGAGAAGCTCGGATTTC
Source organism: Dermacentor silvarum (assembly GCF_013339745.2). Taxonomy (NCBI): domain Eukaryota; kingdom Metazoa; phylum Arthropoda; class Arachnida; order Ixodida; family Ixodidae; genus Dermacentor; species Dermacentor silvarum. The sequence continues at coordinate 1,111,934 of NC_051159.1, forward strand.
TCCGGAGCAGGTGACAGGCCAGCTGTGGTGAGAAAGGAGCCGATGAGATCTAGCCCACGTTGCAGGGTGTCCTGTACGTGGCCGGGAGAGCCAGACGAGCACCAGAGAGTGATGTCGTCGGCATAAAAGATGTGGTGGAGGTCAGGAATTTGGGCTAGCTGGGAGGCGAGAGGGGTCATAGCAATATTGAAAAGGGTAGGAGAGAGAACAGCACCTTGAGGAGTGCCACGGGTGAGGACGTGGGGGTCGGACAGGTGAGTGTCAACTCGAAAGCGAGCCACTCGGTTAGAGAGGAAGGAGCGGATATAAGAGTACAAGCGGTTGCCGCATCCCAGGGAGGAAAGTTGAGACAGGATGTGATCGTGGCACACACCGTCGAAGGCCTTGCGGACATCAACAGTCACAAGAGCGTGGATCTGGCTGGGAGTGGGCGAGAAGAAGGTATGCTGGAGGATCAGGAACATGTCCTGTGCACAGACGCGTCGTCGGAAGCCGATAAGAGAATGGGGGAAGAACTCTCTCACCTCAAGAAAATCAGAGAGGCGAGTCAGAGCCATTCGCTCAAGGGTCTTGCCAACGCACGACGTCAGGGAGATAGGGCGAAGGTTAGAGAGGGAGGGAGGTTTGCCCGGCTTTGGAATCATAGAAATGAGGGAGGATGTCCAGGAGCTCGGCAGGCAGCCGCTGTCCCAGGCCTTATTGAAAGTCTGGAGAATGAATTCCTTGGCGTGGTCAGGAAGGTTTCGGAGTGTGGTGTATGTTATGGCGTCCTCACCGGGAGCGGAGCGAGAAGCATTAGAAGCCAGGGCAGCCTCGAGCTCCCGGAGAGTGAAAGGGCGGTCCAGGTCTGGGTTAGGATCGCCCGAGTAGGCTGGGTAGGAAGGTGTAAGAGGGGGCGGGAGATACAGAGAGGCGAGCTTGTCAAAGACCTCGGAGGGAGTCCCCTGAGTGAGGGCTTTGGCTAAAGTGGGAGCAAGGGCAGACTTAGTACCTAAGAGAGATTTAAAAAGAGACCATGTGGATCGCGAGTGCAATGCGGAGTCGAGGCCGTCGCAGAGCGTACTCCAACGAGCATACTCGAGGGATGCTCCGTGGGCGAATATCTCGGCCCGCAGAGCAGCAATCCGGGAGTAAAGTTGGGCATTTTGGGGTTGGGAGCGGAAGGAGCGTTGGAGACGTTTACGGCGACGCCATAAACGGAGAAAGTGGGGATCCGGGTCTGGGATCGGGTGACGTGAGCGAACGCGACGGCTACTGGCCGACACCGCTGCGGAGATGCACGACGTCCAGTCGTCGTAAGATTCAAAGGACACGGAAAGAAGATTAGTGAGAAATGCCTGCCAGTCAGTGTGAGTGACTTGGTGCCAGCGAGGGATGTGGGAAAGAGTGGTGGTAATATGAATGAGAAAGTGGTCACTGAGAAGGGTTTCGGCTGTGACCTGCCAGTGAAAGGAAAGGGCGCCCCGAGAGAAGGTAAGGTCGGGTGTCGTGGAGCGCTGTGAGAAAGTGCCCGCTCGAGTAGGGGAACCAGGATTATTAAGAAGAGTGAGGTGGCGTTCCTGGGCAAGACAATGGAGAAGGCGGCCGGGTTTGAGGGTCTGGGGGTAGCCCCAGAGTGTGTGAGGAGCGTTGAAGTCGCCCCCAAGGAGGAGATGGGTGGTGGATGGAAGAGAATGAAGGAACTTGCCCAGGGCCGTGAATAAAGAGCATGTGACAGGGGGATTGTAGAAAGATATAAGGGCGAGTGAGATGCGGGACGACGGTTGGTAATAGACCACACCAACTAAATATTTAAGGAGGCTAGAGGGGATGTCAAGTGGCTCGACGAGAACGTCGTTGCGCACATAAACGGACGCAAGCGGCGTCCCCGTCGTGGCGTGGTAGGCGCGGTAGCCTGGGACGGTGCGGGCCGTCCGAGTCTCCTGGAGAAGGAGAAAATGGGGTAGGGAGGGGCGGGTGAGGAGATACTGATGGAGGGGGGTCTTATTATGGCGAAGGTTTCGGCAGTTCCACTGCACAATCTCGAAGTCTGTTCCACGCGCCATCTAAGATAGGGTAGTTGTTGAGGTGTTTGTGGGGGCGCGTCCCTTCTTTTTGGCTGGGGGGAGAGACTCCTGCAGGGAGTGCAGCATAAAGGTGAAGGATTCCAATTGCTTGGATTGCGCTTGGAGGGTGGTGAGAATCTGTATAATCGAAGTTTCTAGTTGAACCAAGCGACTGTGGTGTGCGGTGGTGGTGGTTTCGATCAAGTCAGCCAATGGGGCGACCTGGGCATTGGAGGACGGGGTTATGAGCGTAGAAATGTGCTCATTAAGCTTGGTCAGCTGGGATGTTAGAGAGGAAGTGGTTGTCTGGAGGGTTTGTGTCAATGTGTGGATTTGCTGTTGTAATTCATGGGAGATGCGCTGTTGCTCGCGCTGGTGGCGCTCCAGCATTGTGAGCCGGAGATCGAAGGAGCGGCTCTGTTCAACCAAGGACGGAGAGGGTATAGTTGCGGAAGAAAGGGATGCCGATGCCGAGGACCCTTTCACTGTAGCAGCGTAGGATCCTGGTGGTGATGGGGTCGGAGGTGCGGTGGATTCATGATGAGCGGAGGAGGAGGCGGAGGAAGGGGTGGCCTGCGTGGCCCGGCGCAGAGCTGTGCGACGGAGAAACGCGGCTTTAGCACATTCGCGTTGCTTAGCAAGGAGGAAAGGGCAGGTGGGATCGAGAGAGGAATGAGTGTTTACTTGGCAGTGAATGCACCAGGGTTGGGCGCATACGTGAGCGGTAGAATCCGCGGGCAGAGGAGCAGCACAGCGGCGGCACTTGGCCGGAACGCTGTGTTGAGGGCATTGGTGGGCACGGTGTCCCAGAGCAAGACAACGAGTGCATGTGGGGGGTTTAGGCTTATGAGGACGGCATCGGAAAGCGACGCGTTTAAAATATACGAAGTGGGGGATGACGGTGCCAGCAAAGGTTATCAGCACCGATTCCGTGGTGCCCATCATACGAGCAGCGAGAATATCAGTCGTGAATGATTCAAGGTCATGCATGAGCTGAGCAGGAGTGAAGTGACTGCCGACGTTATGAATGACGCCTAGGCATGAGATGGGAGGATTAGGGGCATAAGTTTTGACGGATATTGGCTTACCGTTGAGCTGGAGATGCGTGAGAGAGAGAAGGAGGTGGGCGGTGAGAGGGGATTGCGTTTTCAGGAATACAAGACTCTGAGCTGGCTTGGCCTGAAGGGTGATCTCTGCACTGGTTTTGGAGGAGAGATGTGCGGCGGAGATGATTGCGGCGAGCAAGTCATATAGAGGCAGCTTGGGAGTGAGGGTACCGGGGGGAAGTTGGATTCCAACAGAGATGAGCTCGGTGCGGGGTCGGGCGGTGGAGGCAGGTTTACGGCTGGTACCGACGGTGCTCCAGGTGCTTTCCGGGGTTGGCGTATTATGGTTGTTTTCTGGGGACGCCGTGAAATCCATCTCTGCCGACGAGTCGTCAGCCTGGGACGCGGTGGGCGAAGGAAAATTGGGAGTATCATTGGCGGACATAGAGTTTGCATTGGCCAGCACGGGAGGCGTCGTAGATCCGGTGGAATCGGCAGCAAGAAGCGCGGCCGGCTGCGATGTAGATGACAGGCTGCAGCTCTTTGCATCAGGCGGCACTGCGGTTGGAACAGACGCGGCGGCCGCGGTGGTGGCGACGGGGAACGCACCTGGCTGCGACACAGCTGAGGGTCCGCAGCTCTTGGCGTCGCTTACTGCGTGGAACTTGGTCGTGGTAGACATTGCGGCGACGAACGCCGGCTGCGACGCGGCTGTCGCCCCGGAGTTCTCAGCGTCGCTCACAGCGTTGAATGTGGCCGGAATTTTCACGGTGTCGTGCGCGGAGCTGAGGAACGCAGCGGGTTGAGACAGGGCAGCCGGCCTGGAACTGTTGACGTCGCTAGTGGCGTTGAGAGTTGACAAAGTAGGCATGGCGGTGCTGGCGGCGGGAGAAGAGGAGGCCGGCGGGCCATCGGTGAGTTGTGGCTGCAGGGGCTTGGTGAGACGCTGCATTCCAGAGGTCCAGGCGCGGCGTCTTAGGGTTAGCGCGGCGCCGCGCCGCTTCGGGTGTTTGGAGGGGCCTGGAGGGCCAGCTTGGCGTCGGACCGGGATGCGAATGGTGTCCACGTGTCTCCGAAGTCTTCGTGAAAAAATGGAGAGTAAATACAGGTGCGGGCAAGGCCCTGGACCGGGCCAGGGGCAGTTGAAAACAGAGCTCGGTAGGTAGCCAGCTAAACAGTGCGGCGCCACCTAGTGGTCTCCCTAGTTTTGAGTAATCAACTTTACGTACCTTGAACCAGCCAAGTCAACCCGTGTTAGGCCTACGAGCCATGAAATCGACAATTGAATTCGGAATCAGCGGCAATGAATAAAACTTCATTACACATGGTAGTTGAGAGAAAGCGATAACCGCAGTCACTTCTCCTAGCTTGTGAACTTCACGCGTTACCATGCATCGAGCCCAGTTTGGTGCTAGATAGTCCTTGCTTCGATGGGCGCCGCCATGTTTGTTGACGAAAGCTTTTGGGGCTCCCGCTAAACTGATGAAATAGCGTACCCGACGCAATACCCTAACAGAATTTGCGTCTTGTGCATGCGCAGTGGCTTCGACGCTATTTCTTTTTGGCCCCAAAACGTTTCAGGCCCCTATTCTAAAGCTCTATAATAATTTCTGGGGTTGTTCGTGCCAAAACCACGATATGATTGGGAGGAATGACGCAGTGGGAACCGGATTAATTTTGGACACCTCGGGTTCTTTAACGTACACTTAAATCTAAGTACACGCGTGTTCCTGCATTTCGCCTTGATCGAAATGCGGCCGCCATGGCTGGGAATCACGCCCGTGTCCTTGAGCCAGCAGCACGACACCTCACAAGCTAAGCTAACACGGTGGGTAAAGTTCATGTGACGTGGTGCACTGATGTCATCGTGGCAAACATGTTTCAATATTAGCAGAATGAGTATCTGCGTCCGTGACGTTACGGGCAAACCATCTAGAAGTAAAAGCACCAGAACCTACATTTGGCTCAGAGTCTTGCTCCCATTCTTTTTTATACGTTCTCGCATACTTGGCCCACTTCCCCATGTTTGGATTCTCCTCTCTGAGGAGGATCTGATCTTACGTTCAACCTATCGAAATGAATCTCGAATGTAAGCACGAACAAAAATTCATCTAGCAGGATAAGAAAATGACAGTAAAGCTTTGCGCTAGAAACGTGGAGTAGGTCGAAAGCTGTGCCCGGCGCGATGCTTCACCCACAAGACATGGCAATGAACACACTGGAGCGTGTCATCCACCCGTGCTTCCCTTCTTTCATGTCGGCGCCATGAACGCCCGATGGCATCGACCCTATGTTATCGCTGTCCCTTCCTGCGCATAGCCACGTTAGTACAGTGTACTGTGAAAAACCCACTACTCCCAGGTTCATCTCGATGCCCGCAGATCGGGTGCGTAACGGTCGAGCGGGGTGTAAGTTTAAGTGCACCAACGATCAAAGCCACCGGCTCAGACAACGGCGCAGAGAGGGTAGGGAAGTGGAGGGAAGGTCATTTCGCGCACGCACACACGCACAGCCACGTGGCCGGCTCAGCCAGCTAAAACATAGCCTTCGAGATTTGCTTCTACCCGATCAGATCCAGCTCTGGAGCGTGGATTAGGGCGCCACTTATAGCGCGAACAAAGTCAAGTCGCAGGTTTGCAGTAGCGAAAATATAGCCACATAGCCAACTCGTCCAAGTCGACGCCAAAACTTTTTTCCTGTAGCCCAATTTGGCTATGTGTAGCCAAACCTGGCAACACTGCCCAGAAGGGGGGGGGGGGAGCTGCACGCCTATTGGCTCTCGCCGCAGCCCACTTCCGCCAGCATGGCGGCACCCAGCGCAACGTTGGCTTCCGAAACTTGAGGTTTGTTTACGCGACGCTGGTCCGGCGCCGCGCGCTGAGAGCGGTCGCTCTATAAGCTGTAGCAGACGATTAGTCGTCCGGCCGCCGACGCTGTTCACGTTTGTGCCCCGGTGCGCTGCCGGGCGCCGACGCGAAGCGGTGGTCGTTGGGGTGTTGCTACGCTACGCTCCGCAACACCCCCCCCCCCCCCCTAAAAAATACTGTTCCGGAAGGTCAGGTAGACTGCTCCCTCCTTGATAGTGCGATTATACTTGGATCATCAAAACAGCGATGCATTGATTTAGGAATAGCATCATCACTTGAACAGCAGCCACTGTTGTGCCTATGGACCACTGTCACCTGACAGACTTGTGTCACCTGCCACAAAAATTGCATAGTTTTCAGGTTTCCGTTTTTCTTTTGTACTTATAATATTTCAGTCTGAGAACATTTAACATAAAAGGCATGCGCTGTGGGTGTTTTGTTTCTTGACATTTGTTTGTGGATTGTCATTCTCAAAATTCCGAGGAATAGCTTTGCCAAGAATGCAAGACAAGGTATGAGCAACATTAGTGATAGAATGGTGTGGCAATATAACCCGCATATAAAGCATGCCATATAAGAAGGCGTGGCACATACATGTACCTAAATATATTCAGAGGGCCTGCATGATTGGGGGTGATTTTCTCCGCCACCCGACGACATCGCACGCCGACGCCGGTTGCCGACGCCGGATTTTTCCTTAACGTTAAAATTGCAGTAACCAAATCAATTAAGACGCTTGGAGTAATTTTTAACGAACATGTAGTCTGGAATGAGCAAATATATCAGATTAGCGTAAAGCTGAGGCGCGTGTTTGGTGCTTTAAATCGTTGTCGCCGTCTTATGCCTCTTACCATAAAGCGACTTATTGATGAAGCTCTCTTCCATGCTCACTTGAACTACTCTGTTTTAATATAGGGAAACACTATATTAACCAATTTGAATAAGCTAAAACACTTCATAAAAGAGCTATTAGGGCAATAGAGAACATATGCATACCTTGAACACGCCAGACATCTTTTTGTTAAGCATAAAATTGTTATGGCGAACAATATATACAAATGCAGGATGCTACAGTCCTACATTAGTGCAAATCGCTGGAAGCTTGACACATTTCTGACACTTGCAGTTCTCACGCACCATTTAAAAATGCTCAGCCACTTATTACCAAGCACTCTTAACGCATATGAGCAGCAAGACATTGACATCAAAACACTAAACCCCACCAATGTAATTAGTTTGTTTTTGTAACTGCGCATTACGTAAATTGTATTGCTTTATATCATTATGCTTTCACTAAGCATAGAACTTAGATGCCATTTTGCCTTCTCTTGCTCTATTATGTGCGAATATGATGCTACATGTACCAATATTATTTTTTCTGCTATTCTATAATAATATTGTGTTTTTGCTTGTGTGCTTACCCTGTTACTTATTTATTCCCTTCTTGCTTGTACATTTACTCTGTCATTGCTCCTACAGGGTGGACGGTGCTTAGTCAAGCTGCAGTATCCGCAGATTTTTCGCCGTCTCCCCTTTTTCCCGATTTTTTTTGTTTGGTGAAGAATAAACACTGATTGACTGAACATGCGGCACTAACTAAACTTGCTTTGACAGGTAGCGTTCACTTTGCTGTGGCAGGAGCTGCTGACAACTCATTAGACTGTTTCATCCTATTAGCTCTCTCGATATTATAATGAACAAAGTTTTTTCGTGTTTTTACATGAAAATAGGAGGCTAATGCTGTCCCGCACATGTTTTTGACCATGTCATGCATGGTGTCCACTAAAGGGGACATTTCAGAAACTGTGTTCTGCAAAAACAACTTGGCTTCACTCAGTCACAATATTTACAGGTCTTCGTCCCGAAGGTCTCTTCTTTCTAGTCCATATAATTCATCATCACCATCATCATCATCATCATCAGCCTATATCTATGTCCACTGCAGGACGAAGGCCTCTCCCTGCGATCTCCAATTGCCCCTGTCTTGCGCTAGCGTATTCCAACTTGCGCCTGCGAATTTCCTAACCTCATCATCCCAACTGACTTTCTGCCGTCCTCGACTGCGCTTCCCTTCTCTTGATATCCATTCTGTAACCCTAATGGTCCACCGGTTATCCATCCTACGCATTACATGGCCTGCCCAGCTCCATTTCTTCCACTTAATGCCAACTAGAATATCGTCTACCGCCGTTTGTTCTCTGATCCACACCGCTCTCTTCCTGTCTCTTAACGTTACTCCTACGATTTTTCGTTCTATCGCTCTTTGTGCGGTCCTTAACTTGTTCTCGAGCTTCTTTGTTAACCTCCAAGTTTCTGCCCCATATGTTAGCACTGGTAGAATGCAATGATTGTACACTCTTCTTTTCAACGACAGTGGTAAGCTTCCAGTCAGGATTTGGCAATGCCTGCCGTATGCACTCCAACCCAATTTTATTCTTCTGTAAATTTCTTTCTCTTGATCAGGGTCCCCTGTGAGTAATTGCCCTAGATAAACATATTCCTTTACAGGCTCTAGAGGCTGACTGGAGATCATGAATTATTGTTCCCTTGCCAGGCTATTGAACATTATCTTTGTCTTCTGCATATTCATCTTCAACCCAATTCTTGCACTTTCTCGATGAAGGTCCTCAATCATTTGTTGTAATTCATCTCCATTCTTGCTTAATAGGACAGTGTCATCTGCAAACCGAAGGTTGCTGAGATATTCGCCATCGATCCTCACTCCTAATCCTTCCCAGTCTAAGAGCTTGAATACTTCTTCTAAGCATGGAGTGAATAGCATTGGAGAGATTGTGTCTCCTTGCCTGACCTTTTTCTTGATAGGTATCTTTCTACTTTTCTTGTGGAGAACCAAGGTAACTGTGGAATCCTTGTAGATATTTGCTAAGATATTCACGTATGCCTCCTCTACTCCTTGATTACGCAATGCCTCTATGACTGCTGGTATCTCTACTGAATCGAATGCCTTTTCATAATCTATGAAAGCCATATAGAGAGGTTGATTGTACTCCGCAGATTTCTCGATTACCTGATTGATGGCATGGATATGGTCCATCGTAGAATATCCCTTCCTGAAGCCAGCCTGTTCTCTTGGTTGACTGAAGTCAAGTGTTGTCCTGATTCTATTGGAAATTATCTTGGTGAATATTTTATACAATACTGAAAGCAAGCTAATGGGTCTGTAATTCTTCAATTCTTTAACGTCTCCCTTCTTATGGATAAGTACAATGTTGGCGTTCTTCTAGCTCTCTGGTACACTTGAAGTTGTGAGGCATTGCGTATAAAGGGCCGCAAGCTTTTCAAGCATGACATCTCCTCCATCTTTGATTAAATCTACTCTTATTCCATCTTCTCCAGGCGCTTTTCCCTTGGTCATGTCTTTCAAGGCCCTTCTAACTTCATCGCTAGTTATAGAAGGAGCTTCTGTATCCGGTTCATCACTATTTCGAATGAAAGTAGCTTGGCTGTTTTGGCTACTGTACAGGTCAGTATAGAATTCTTCTGCTGCTTTTACTATGTCATCGAAATTGCTGATGATATTACCATGCTTATCTTTCAGTGCATACATCTTGCCTTGTCCTATGCCTAGTTTTCTTCTTACTGATTTCATGCTGCGTCCATATATTTTACGGCTTCCTCAATTTCCCCCACGTTATAATTTCGAATATCCCTTACTTTCTTCTTGTTGATCAGTTTTGACAGTTCAGCGACTTATATCTGGTCTCTTGAGTTGGACACTTTCATGTTTTGTCGTTTCTTTATTAGGTCCTTTGTTTCTTGGGAGAGCTTCCCTACAGGTTGCTTTGGTGCCTTACCTCCCACTTCAATTGCTGCTTCTGAGATCAGCCTAGTTACGGTTTCATTCATTTGCTCTATGTTATCTTCATCTTCATGTTCTAAAGCTGCATATTTGTTTACGAGCACCAGCCTGAATTGGTCTGCTTTCACCCTTACTGCGTCTGGGTTGGCCTGTTTCCTCTTGACTAATTTCACTCTTTCTCTCTTCAAATTGAGAGAAATCCTAGACCTCACTAACCTATGGTCACTGCACTTTACCTTACCTAACACTTCTACATTCTGCACTATGCTTGGATCGGCAGAGAGTATGAAATCTATTTCATTCCTTGCTTCTCCATTAGGGCTTTTCCAGGTCCACTTCCTGTTGGTGCGCTTCCTGAAGAATGTATTCATTATTCGGAGCCTATTCCTTTCCGCGAATTCCACCAACATCTCTCCTCTTGCATTCCTAGAATCGATGCCGTAGTTTCCAATTGCTTGCTCGCCAACCTGCTTATTGCCCACTTTTGCATTGAAGTCGCCCATGACTACAGTATACTGAGTTTGCGCCTTTCTCATTGCTAATTTCACATCTTCATAAAACTGTTCTATCTCTTCATCATCGTGACTGGAAGTTGGGGCGTAGGCTTGTACTACCTTCATTTTGTACCTTCCGTTCAGCTTTATTATGACGACTGCTATATAATTATAGGGCACTAAACCATAATGTCATGAGAGTTATAAAAAAAAGTACGGAGGCGAGCGGGACTTAGCCGTCGGAATAATATCGCGCTATCTTTTAAGCCAAGTTGGGGAAACACAGTGGTTGGTGGTTCTTCTAGGGCAGCTAAGGAATATTTCTGTTGTCCACTGAAGTTGACACTGTGCATAAGTGCTTCTCGTAACCACTACATTAAATAAACATCCTCCAAAACATCGCCGAAATTCGTCCACTGTAATGGACAGCTGCAACAAAGGGTTAATTCTGTTAAAGGCAAAAAAAATAAAGAAACCAAAAGGACACCCTCCAGAACTCCCGTTAAAATGCTCTGGCGAATCATTCCGCCGTTTTCAAACGCTAGAGCAAACTGTAGAATGCTTGTTTATTCTTGTTATGAGGGTTCCTTTTTGTCCGCATGTAGCTAGGGAGGCAAGTCTGCTCGGGTAGAAACGCTGCTGAAAGGAAGTGAGCCAACTTACCGGAGCCCAGAATCAGGCCGAACAGAAGCATGAGTCCGGCGTAACCGCGGCGCCTTCTCTCGGCCTGTAGTCGCTGACAGCCCCCGGGTGACGTCACCGCACGCCTCGTCCGCCCGGCACTGCGAGAACAAGCAGTAGCTTAACAATGGCAATGAACGCTGTCATTTGTCAGGGGTGTCGCTCGAAGCACCCAGTGCGCAGCTCGAGGACCTCGCAGCAAGTGCGACTCACTGTTTATTTGCACAGGGTATTTTGAGATATGCTTAGCTGAAAAGGTAGTAGGTTGAGATGCCATGCGAATCACAATACAGACAACACAAGCCAATGGGATAGTGTTGAAAGTTTCAACCGCGCCGAACGTTTGTCGCATCATTCTTTACGCTTGGCACGTTTGGTGATATCAAGAGAAGCAGCTACACTTATGCCCGCATTTTTGATTCGGTGTTCCCAAATCGTCGGAAAAATCAGGGGTTGGACGTAAAAACGGAAATTAATATTGTGCCAGTATATAAAACGAGGGACAAATTTTGGTGATGACGAAAGTGTTCATTTGTCCTTTTTTGTGTGTGGTGCTTAGTACCTGTAGTGGCTGGCGACAGAAATTGGTTCTTTGAGCAGGTTGCCGAGCCGCCGCCAGAGGCACCTGCTGCAGTCAAGGACACGCACACGTTCGGCGTGAATGCGGGGAAACGGGGAAATGCGGGCAGCGTCTCTCACTCTAATTTTCTCTTTCCCTCTACCGAGCATAGCGCGCGCCGTGCGCATGCTCTCCTTCCCTCTCCTTAACGTCTATGTCGAGGCAACATGTGCTCGGCACGGAAAGGAGGCGAAGCAAACGCCGCTCATCGAGGTGGTTGCTAGGCAACCCAGGTGGCTCATCGCTCAGTGATGTTTTTGTAGCGAGAGCTACATTCACCGTATGCTCGCCGTTTCGCTGTGTCCTGTGGCCGATTCGCGAGCTGAGCCGTTGCCTAGCAACCGCCGCAGCTGGCAGCGCTGCTCACCGCGCCATCTGACATGACGTCAGAGGAGGAGCCGGTGAAATCGCGTTGCAACAACAGAGGAGGAGCCGGCGTTGCATCATTTATATATAGAAGGGGCGGCTCGGTGGGATTCGTCGGCAGATATGGAAAGTGAGTGGGAGAGACTGAAAGAAGCCAGGCTTCGTCATCGGAACGAAAACAAGATGAGACAGCGAGCCCAGGAGACAGAGGAAAAACGAGCCGCACGCCTCGAGAAGCGTCGTAAGTACGAAGCGGCCAGGAGAGTGGATTCAGATGAGGATAGCACCCGAAACGTGTTCAAGTCACTGAACGAAAACCCCTTATCCTCCCGCCTCACCGACCATCGGCCCCGTCTTTGTGGCAATTGAGAAACAATATGAACACTTTTAAAATAAATGTGTTACACTTTAAAAATGTCTAGTCTTTAATGTAACCATAACTTCAGAGAGGTAACAACCAAACCTAAACACACAGACGTACGAAGCTAAACGATAAAGATGTAACCATAGAGAGAACCAAGCTAAACAATAACATTAACCGTACCTCTCGCTACGCACACCGAGGCATAACTGATTTACGCCACAGCCATCTTTTTTCGGTCGACGAGCACGGTTTTACGGATAGCTTAAACAGCTTCACTGTTAAAAGTCGCAGTTTCGCCCAAAAGGCGAAGCATCGATTGCGACAGCCAACTAGTGGACAGCTCTACGAAGTAAGGATTGTAGTTTTACCGGCCGTATAAACTTGTAAACATAGGCGTACTAATTAAATTAACAAGCATGGTGTTACGCGCGCTCAAGCAAACACGAACCCATCTCACGCGATGACCGCGAAAACTCGCTGTAAAAATGATGTAGTGAGTAAGTGAGGCAGCAGCAGCGAGCGAATTCACCTTCTACGCCGCGAAAACACAGCTCAGGGAGACAGGACTCAGCGCCCGCGGCCGTTGGCTATCAAGATACAGCCTCCTGAGCGGAAGCGTGCAACGTAATATGCGGGGGACACCACGAAGGGGCCAACGCGAGCGGATGCCTGGAACGTCGGCTCCGGCAAACGGTACGTGCTAGTACAAAATCGCGCATTCATCTAAGTCGGGCGTGCAGTTACAATCTTGGCAGTCTTGGCAATGTAATGCAAGATTGGAAGGCTATCCACCGGTTAAAGACGTTTTATATTCCATTAGCCACTGATTGATACACCGCCCTGTTTGCCCTACCTAGAAATGGTCACAGCTAAACGAACTTTATATACCACACCCACACGAGAGTCCGAGAGTCAGTAAAATTGTTGTTGTTGATTTACATCACTGGACAAATATCTGTTCTTCTTTTGTATTTCACCTGTTCCTTTTTTTTCTGCATGGCAGCGCATATTTTACCTAGCTTATTGGGAGCAGTAAAAACAACAATAACACATATCTACTTGCAACTTCCTTAATACTGCGATACTGAATGAATGAAAGGAATAGCCACGACTCTTTTCTTGTCATTACTGCTTTCTGTAATCACGTCCGTCCCTCCCGAAATCGACTTCTTTGGGCGTTTAGCTACAGTGGCCACTGCTACGCTAGGATAACCTGCTTCTAATAGGCGCCGGACCTGTGCATTAAAAACTGTCGCTCATTTTGTGCATGCACGATCTGGTGAGAGAAGACTTAAGGTACGACATGGCAATTCCGTTTTTTACTACTTAGGAATGCTTGGATTGAAAGTTTCTACGATCTAGGGGAGTACTGCCAACACACGTGATTTTTTTCGAAGACCAAGGAAATGTCTAGAAACTGTAGTACGCGTCTCGGAGGCAATTCTTTTGTAAACTTTAATCCTCCACCATTAACTTTAAATTGCTCACTTGCTGAGGTAGCAGCGATATCAAATTCATCCCTATTGCAGAAAATCAGGCAATCATCAGCGTACCGAAATTCCTTAATAACACAATTGCCCAAGGCCTTCTCTGGTAAATATAAAAACCTTACTCTGGTAGAACGCCCGCCTCGGCTGCGGTAGGCTGTGGGTTCGATTCCCACCGCCGCCGGGCACCCACTGGTTCAAATGGGTACAAGTGTGCCCCGGCCTGGCGTTCGGCTTCCTTCAGGGGTGATACGCTTGGGAAAGGAGCCTGCGCCCTGAATTCCCGTCGAAACCAACGTATCACTAAGAATAGGGGCAACCTCAGAGAATAGGGACAGCTGCTAAGAGAAGGCCTTGTGCGCAGAATTCGCCTGCTTTTGCCGCTTGCGATTCTTCGAAATTAAATTGCTTCAAAATTTAAATCTGTCCGTTACGCAAGACAATGAATGGCTCATACCCCCGTAAACGCGGCCTCCCTATTACGACGACAGAAGAAAAGTGAAATTCTACGCTGGAATGATGAGCGGCAACGGAGCCAGCTGTGGTAGAAGACGGCGACGACTAACGCGGGAGCACTTGCACGAGCACGTGCCGAACATGAGCACGAGCGCAACCCAAAGGGCGCCAACGAGCCAGCTGAGGAAGAAGACGACGACGCTCGAGCCAGTGCTGATGATGATAGTTTTCTGTACGCAGGCGATTTTACCCAGCCATATACGGTTTCGCCTCCACATACAAAGCTTCGCTTTAAAACATGTTTGTGCCACACTACCTTGTATCGCTTACTGGCGGAAAAACTCAATTATGAGGGATGAATTGTACATATGAGTCAGTTATATCCCGGAGGGTACGCGCCTTCCCTATTGAAAAATTTGTATGCGAATTGTGCAAGAAATGTGCGAGATGTATGCATATCGCACAGATTTGACGAGAAGTGATCGATGTGCTACGCATATTCAACGAGATATCGTAGAAAGTATGCGAGATCTGTACGCATGAGCTACGGAGACTTCACGAAGTGTACGAGATCTATGCGAGGTGCTATGCGAATGCACGTGCGAGACGTACGCATGCGCGAGATGTGTGCGATGTGCTGCGCCAACCTAACGAGATTATGTACGACGTGTGCGAGATAGCGTGCGACGTGTATGCACTGTAGTCACATGAGCAACGAGATCTTTGACGGTGACTACGCACTGCATGCAGAGTGCATGCACCTAAGTCGTAGTGCATACAAAAGCTCGTGAATGACAGCGAGATTTTATGATGAGTCGTTTGCAGCACATGCAAGGACAAAATCAGTGTGCCGTATGACGACGTCGAACCATTGTGACACATATACCAGCATAAATTGCAAAGCGAATAAGAGCTCCAGTGTTTAATTTCTGCAATTTCATACAATGGACACACAAATCCCCATCAAAGCTCATGTCAGTCCTAATGATGCAATCATTTTCACTTGGGGACGTATTCTCGGATGATCACTTACGGCAATAAGCGCGCACTGGTGCGCGCACCAGCCAATAAGCGCGCACTGACAGTGATATTGCCGAAAGCTGTTGTCTGAGAGTACGTCCCTTGTTCAGAGTAGATCACCCGAAGATTTTAATACAATATAGGGTTGGGTACCTTCACAGTTTCAGAAGAAAATGATATAGGTTTGTTTTTATGCACAATAAAAGAAGCTGGCAACGTGATTATAGCTCATTGAAAACCCATCCAACAAGGACGAGTTGGCAAATGATTTTATTGCATGCAGTTTGATCAGTAACAGAAGATGCATGCGTTTTGTCACATCATTGCTTGCGTCAGAGATGTCAGTCAGAGGTAGTAACGCACAAATTTCAAGCTGCACATTTTCCAAACAGCTAAGTGTTCCCCCCACAAGACGAGTAATTAACGAAGAAAGTTGGGTTAGTTAGTGTTGATGCAGTTGCTGTGACATAGTTACTAGCGTGAACAACGGAAAAAAAGGTGCGATAGGACGTAGCACTCTGTCCTATCCCACCTTTTTTCCGTTAGTCTTGTTCGCTTTAGTAATTATGTCACAGCCCCCACAAAACTATCAAATCTGCTAGTCACTTTTTATTGCCCATATTTTAAGAGGACGTTAGTGCCTGTTTATGCCAAACTGTAGCAGGCAGGCATGAACTGGCCATGCATCCCCACATGTAAAAAATAAAAAGAACCACAAACACAGCGTAAATAAATTGGTGAATAAACAGCCAAAATAGCAGCCAAAGTCTATCTCGCTTTGACAGAAAAAAATTAAAATAACGAAATTACATAACAATCAATCACTAAAATTGTCATACGATCAGCACAATTGCTGCTTGAAAAATTATTTGCACTAAGTCTTTCGCAACTTGTGCACTGTATGCTGAGAGAGCTTGTCGGAGTAAAAAAAACTCATATATGCCCAACAGCGGAAAAAAGCGAGATTAGCGTGGCAACTTGGTAACTATTATCTGTGTATATACTACGCAAAACTGAATTTGAAATTAACGGAGAAATAACGACGTAGTTCGGTGCAGTGATGGTTCAGAGCAAGCCAACGCTTTGCGATGAGTTAAAAGCTGACTTCGAAACGACCAAAATCTCTGCATTTAACGTCCCTGCATTCAAGCAGGGTCGTCAAATGACGACCATGCAGCCAACGCTTCCTATAATACTATGCCTGGAACGTCGCTGTTTTTCCCATAGAGCTCCCTGCCGCGTGTTGTGACCAGGCGCCGTGCGAGAGCGCTCGCCTCCAAACCGCCTGGTCACGTGATGCCATCGGCGTAGCCAATGGCGTAGCCGGGAGCAGTCGGCCTGCGCGCTGTCCGCTGGCGGAGAGCAGGAGCTCCTGCCGGCGTACATTTAAGCGACGCCGACGTCGCGCTGAAACCTACCAGCAGCTCTGCAGCAAAATTTTGTACTAAAACAAACTGACCAGCGACAAAAAGCCTCGTAAGGTGACTCGCATGATCACACAAAAGCGATAAAGAAACCACTTGAGTGTCGTCGTCTACATATAGCAGCGGTTACAACGCGCGGTCGGCAAGGTGTCGTCTGCTCGCGACAATCCAGCCACTCGGTTCCCGGTAGACTCCCGGCATGGCTCCCGGCGACCGCGCGCCGGCATGTTTACAAGAATCGCCCGTCAGAGGCGCTCGCCTCCGTACCGATGGGGGAGAGAAAATACGAGGGTAGGGTAGCGAGTTCGCGGCTCACGTTCCACGCATAGTCTTTATAGGAGGCGTTGATGCAGCATATCCTGGCGTTCGCGCACGCCGTCAACAAATGGAAAAACACTTCTGCAAATCGCTGACACAATAACGACACATATCAGACGCACGCACGCACGCACGCACGCACGCACGCACACGCACACACACACACACACACACACACACACACACACACACACACACACACACACACACACACACACACACACACACACACACACACACACACACACACACACACACACACATAGAACGCAAGCAGTGTCCGAAAGCACTCGCGACAAACAGTGCGGACGTTCTCGCGCGTTAGCTAGAACGCAAATCGAGCTGGCGTGGCAGCAGCGACTGCAATTAGCTTCCTGGCGTAGATTGCGCAAAGGAGTCAATCAGAAGCGAGAAAGTTGATCCCGATCGGGCTTGATCGCGATAAAAAGTGCACTGCGTGACACCCGCATTAGAGGAGTTTATTGAGATGAGTTCCTGAAGCCGGCTAAATCGGCAACAGCAAAAACACTGAAAAAAGCACACTGGTCTAAAAAGGATGTCAGTTTCTGCTGTTCCAAGTTAATGGTTATATCTAAATGTGTGTATTGAACAATGTAGGCACTGAGAGAAAGCTTTAAGAAAATACATGCTGACTTTCCAACACAGGATTGTGTCTAGGATTTTTGCAGTATATGAAGTTGACAGGCTGGCAGGTTTGGCATAATGTACAACACTTTTGCTTTAGATGCCATATTCATAACTTCCAGTTTCGATATACAATTCAAGTACTACTTTAACTATATGCTTTAAAATATGGCCTACATTCAGTTTAATCAATATACCAAAGTAGCCGCCTCCGAGTTAAATATAATTGGAGGCTTGAGTAGATATGCATGATATGCTTCTTACTGACTGTATAGTAACAATTTTTTGAAGAACTGTGCTTTGAGGCACAACCATCCTTTTATGTCTTGTTATGAGTTGCCCGACGAAAGCAGAAGGGCATTGCAAGTTATTGCAAGTATTACTGCACGTAATTCCTAACATACGTGCGTGCACAGATTCTGTGTTCCTATTTTTATTTCTCTAAGTAGTCAAAAATCATGTTATACACTTTTTTTCTCTTTTTTTTGAGGGGGAGGGCTGTTCATTGATTCCCATTCCTAAAGGGACGTCAAAAGAAAAAGCCACGATAGGTGGTTTAAAAGTGTTTGAAGTCTCAAGTCAACATTTAATCTTCTAAAGCACTACCAGCATGGATGGTTTCTACTCACTTTTATAAGCTAGCTGCCAAATAAGTAATCGCCGTGTGAGAGTATTTATTTCTTTTTTTACTTGTTTTATTGTATGTTCTTTTTTGTTGGGTTCACAATGTTCTTCCTACCACCTCGCGCAGTACTCCAGCTGGAGTCCATGACGTATGTTTATAAATGAATGCTTAAATTCCTGAAGCTTGCAACAAACCATGAAGCACAACATTTAAGTGTGGTCAGTTCAAAATACATCCCTAGAGTAGCATAGCAACAAGCTTGAAGCTGATCTCAGATGTCACATAAATTGCAGGTTTGATAATGTGGTATCACAAACTGCTGGTTACGCATGTCAGTCAGCCTGGCGCAGTGGTCCCAGGTGAGAGTGCAACCAAAAGCTGGGTATGTTTTGCCCTTCCGCATATAACATGGGAGGGAGCTTGAACTCTGCTATTGCATCTCAAAACAAAGGTTTTTGTTGTGAATAAGGCATAGGCTGCTCCCCGGAAGAGTACCAGAAACAATACTTTCTCACCTAACTAAAGTGTTTAGGCACGCCGTGCTCAGGCCATGCTGTCCTACAATAATTAGACCATAATGTGCTATATCAACCGCTACACGTTATTAAAAGTGCCAGACAAAGGTCATAGTGCGCTTGAATTTGACTGTTGAAATGTGTGTGGCTACTTAACATTTAGACTTAGCCCTTTTGGCGCAGACACCATTAGTGCAAAAGGGGCGTATGTCATTAGCAAGCTTTTGGGATAAGTACAGACTGAATAAGCAGTTGTCGAGATTTTGAGGTAGTGCCATAACGTGAGACCCACCCAAAGTGTGATTTTATTTTAATTTATTTCATTTAGACCACGGAGTCACTTTTCTCTTAAGCCTGTGCAGATACGTCACGCTAGGCGAATCCCGTTCATTTCTCCCTTTACAGTGACTCCTGTTATTCTGTTTCATTTTGCATGGCATACAAAGGCACTTTAAGCAATGCCAAAAATAAGTGGTTTTAACGTGTACAAAATGACTCCGCACACATATCTCGCCTAATAAACTTACGGATTTGGCTTTAAAGGAAAATTAAATGGGGACACTGAATCAATTTAGGCGCATCAAGTATTCTTTCTTTTTGTGTTAGTTTTGTGATGAGATGTTATTTATTGGAAAAGAAAATGAAGGTCAAAGTTGCATTTCCTGCCAAATTTTGCGGCGAAACATCACCGCTGGTACGTGGGGGGGACATGATGCATTCCATGGTATTTGCGTATATATTGGCTGACGCGGTTTAGTACACTTGCTAAAAGATTGCTAAGTTCAGTTCTTGAATCTTTTAAAATGCAATATAGTAATTTTTGCCAAAAACAAATTAACTAGGCCTTAGCAGACAGCCAGCAGGTGTGGGAACTTTATCGTGGTACAACCACCCGTATTTCGTTCTTGTGTTTTTTCTAGCTTATCAAGCCTTCTTCTTTTGGTAACTGCAGTTTTTTGGTGTTGTTGCGGAAGAGTAATTAAATAATACATGTTCAAGTAATTAGTTTTCCCTTAAGTGTCCCCTTAAAGTTTTGTCAGAATGATATGGCAAGAGACAACACTGCCCGAAAGTTATCTTGCACGTCAGCAGTTTGTGTTGCCATGTAACCACCAGTATTGTCTTTGAGGTGCTCAGAGATGTCACTGCACTTATTCATTTCCGAAGTCCCTAAGAAACCAGAAGGAGGATCTGTTTGAAATGTCCTGCATTAAGTTATGTTATACTGTATTCACTGAAGTTCTGTTAAACGATTGCAGTAGAAAAGCACTGTCTTCTCCAAAACATGTACAGTGTGTCGGGAATTTGTCAGCGATTCTTTTTACCTCAACAGTGATGGAAATGTTGATTAACCATGTTGACTGGCAGATTTATATCAAGCCTGATCTCTGTAGCTGACTGTATGCTTTTTTATTACACAAAAATTAAGCTGGTTTTCAATGATACCACCTTTTCACAGTACTGAAGCACCAGTTTGCCAAAATAATACAATAAATGCAACTCTATTTTCTGTAAAAGCAAACAGTTGTCTTGCACACACACTTGAGTGAGCTTTTCTAAGCGCGGCAGGCTTAGGATGTTGGTTGAAAATTAAGTTGCTTAAAGATGTGCTGCATCGGAGAGCATGTTTCCTTTTCTTTATCTATTGTAGCATTATCTGGTCTCTATGTTCCTTTCTATGCTATTCACAGTGCACACTTACTGAGGAGATAAGGGACAGGCAGATGGTGGCATTCACAGCCCACACATTCCAAGGAGCTAAGGGATACGCAGAGTGCGAAAGAGGACAGTTCTTTTTCACTGTCTGCCTGTTGCTTATTCTTTTGGCATGTATGTGCTATGAACACCATCAAAATGAACTGTTACCAACTTGCCCAAGCTTCAGCTCTTGCGGTTGGTGTTTTTGTCTACAAAATGCCCATATGTCAGTAGTAGTGTTGCTAATATTTGCGTGTATGAAAAGGGGATGCTTACTTGATTGTAGAACAATTTGATTGGTTCGACACATAATACTGAACTTGCCAATGTTATTTTAAAGGTGAAATTAGGTAGGAAGCTATTGCGATACTTTTTGTGCCCTTGTACAGATGCTTAAGGCTTGTCTTCTGTTGACAAAAATTGGGCTCAAGCCGTAGGAGGATAGTTGTCAAAGTGTAATGAAAGCCTCCTGGTAAACATGCCGAGTTATGCTGCAGGGGACACTTATTGGTTAGCCCTATCGGGTAATGCTGCTAGGCTTATGGGTGCTTTAACATTGCAGTGGCTGCAGGATGGCCAGCTTACAAAACATGTTAAAATGACCGTAAGGATGCATGTCGTGCTATTGTATAATTGGCCCACGAAGTGACCACCTTTGCTTACACTATGTGGCTGTCTGGCCTAGTTTACTTAACCTGACTGCCATCTATACACGAGGATACACCTTCAATTATTTTCTTGCATAGATGGCTCATGCATCATATTTTTCTTATAGTGTAGGATTTGTTACTCAAATTGAAGCTTGCTATAGGGAGAAAGCTGCATTTTTTTCATATGTATACCGAACAAGGATTGCTTTGTTCACAGTGTCACTTTTTTATTATACTCATGTGACACTAAGCCCACTTGTTTTAATGCAGGTATGGCTGGGCCTGCAGAGAAAGTGTAAGCTGACTGTGCTGTGTTGCTGATCAGTGCTGATCTCCACACCTGAGTTGGTCCCACAACATCCCGGAACCAGTGTGCCTAGCTTCATAATTGACAAGGTGATATGATATGGAGAGCTTGCACCTAGATATCAGTTTTGAGCGTGAGTTTTGAGAAAGATGTTAAGATAGAAGACAAACAAGGTTTGGCCTTGGTGATAGATACACTTGTGTTTTTTAAGAGCTCTTTTTGCAATATTCTTCGTGGACCTATTTTCAGCAAATGTTCACACTCCTTAATTGCAAACTGCCATGGAGCTGGCTTATCCTTTAAACGAGCACTCTTTCACCAAGAAAAAGCCTTATTTAGCACAAAATTCATAGAAAGGCAAGGAGGTGACAGGACAGAACACTACTAACATAATCTAATTTTACTGCTTGCACAGCAATATAAAGCGAAAGGTGAAAGGACGAGAACAGATAAAACTGCAACTGCGAAAAAGGCACATGGCATGGCTACTATGACACTTGTTTTCAATAATAAATAAGCAGTCTCACTATTTAATAATCCTCTGGATTGGGAGCAAATTCACAGGCTCCCTGTTACGTATATAAGGAAAGCCTCACAAATATATCCAGCCCTATGTTACTTATATATTGCTACAGTTGCACAGTTTTTAAACGAAATGGTACAAGTGAGCAGTGCACTACCAGGTGACTGCCAAATGACCTGCGCATCAAGTCAGCGCGGTCACAAAGCCGGTCATTTGTACATTGACCTGTTCTGCTTATGTAGCGTCTACAGCACAATAGTGGTATTTCATTTACAACTACACCTCTGTACTCTACATACTTTTTTGCATGCTTTCTTTCACTGGTAGTGGTGCATGCCTCTTCATTATTTACGCGCATGCACAGCAAAAAAAGCTTGTTCTGTGCCGAAAAAGAATTGTAGAGAAAGCCGACGTGAGGCTATTTTCTCAGCCTTAACAAGCTAGGTTTGTTGGCTTGCGTTCGTTGCTTTTAAGGGTTTTGGAGCCCCGCACAGCTTCTTTGCTAGGCAGACAAGCTTGTGGGATGCGCTTCTGCAATTTGTACAGCACACTGACAGTGCAGGTGCGGGCCTCATCTTTGGAAGGAAGTGCACTGACGGCACCATTCACGGTGCAGGTGACTCTCATAGGGTCAGGCAAGGCACCAGTGTTGATGTTTGTTCCCTTGCCCAAAACGGAATGTCAAGGTTCAGTGTAGTTGTAAGAAGACAAGTTAAACATAACTTCCATGGTCTGAGTGGGCGCATTTTTCTTAGAGCACCAAATTTCTTTTCTTGCAACTGCCTGCCCTGGTGCTTCCTTAGGGTCGGCATGAAGTTGGCATGGAGTTACGCATCCGGGAACTCATGAACAATAACGCTGTAGTTGACACTTTGCGAAGAATAGATCGGCTTCCAAGCCCTTCATTTTCTGTTGCCATACTCTTACTTGTGTTGTCAGCAATTTCTTCTCGGCTTGCTGAATTATGTTGAGGTCATACACTGACGCTACTGATGTCTTCAAGTGAAGACTTTCTTTTTCAGCATAACACTCCTGGCTTTGCAAGTGTGGTTTAAGAAAAGGTAGCACTCACAGGTGGCTATTCAAGACGTGAGTGAAATGAACCGGCAAGTCTTGGTTACATATTGTGTGTAGTCCGGTAGGAGTTAAACGTCTTACGAAAAATTGTATCGTCGCTAACACGATGGTAGGCACTTGGTCATTCACCAAAACTTCATAATCATGTTACCTGGCTAAATGAATTTTCGTCAAATCCTTGACAATAACTTCTACAGAACTTACGGACAAAATATTGTAACCGAGACTTACTGGTTCGTCTCACTCGCGTCCAGAATAGAAATCTGTAAGTGCCACCTTTCCTGCAAATAGACTTGCAGAGCAAAGAACCTTATCATGAAAAGTCTACACTTGAAAGCATCGGTAGTGTCAGCATGGGGCCTTGAGATAATTCGGCCAGCTGGGAAGAAATTATGGGCAGCAAGAGTTCAAGGATGCTGACAGAAAATCAAGTGCTTGGAAACTCGAGAATTCTTCGCATGATGTGTGAACTAGAGCAGACCATTATTCGGGTCTTCTGGGACATACAGCTAAATGTCAACTTCACAGCGAGACTAACGGACCACCTATGTGGGCAGTCTCAAGAAAGCTTGACGTATTATAACCAAAACAGCCTGTTCAAACCAGGAAGTTATCTTGAGCTTGTCTTCCTACAGGCCCACTAAACCTGAAACTGCCCATTCTGCGCAAAAGACTTAACTTCAACACTGGCACATCACCCGATCCTGACGACAGTAACCTGCACCGTGTAATGTGTTAACAGTAAGCTCTTTCTGAAGCAGGAGAAAGGCCCACGAGCTTACCTTCCATGGTGTAATCCAGGAACCTGTCTGTCTTGGCTCCAGAACTGGAGCTTTTTTGGCTTGGCTTGGGTCAATGACCATAAAATTATCATTACCAAACAGAATGCATGAACAGTTGCAGACTCAGGTTAATGTCTTTATCTGCCCGATTTTGTGGACAAAAACTGATGAAAGGGCGCCCAATGTGACTAGTTATTTTGTCCAGGAGTCCCTGATTTCAAGAAGTTTGACAATCATTTCAATGGCTAACAAGCGCAAAGCAAATTTGTGCTGTTATTTGAAACAATACCATGCACTTTAAGGAGAGGTGCCAATTTTTTTAAGTGTGGGGAGCATCTGCAATGCATATGTAATTTTGGTTAAAAAGAAAGTAAGGTAGAATGGGCCATATAAAATTATAGGCAGTAATTTGGGCATAAGCAGATTTTCGCTCAAACCATCTGAAAGTTTCTTGTTTTAGAAAATATGAAATTTTGTTAAACGTTGCTGCCGTCAGATGATTCTATATAAGCATTTGGCCTTATGCAATACTATTTGCTTTAAATAAAATTCTGGGGTTTTATTTGTCAAAACCACAATATGATTGCTGAACGACATATTGTACTGCAAAGGCACAAGTACACAGATGATACACAGAAACACGTCACAGGTGTTGCTAATAACTTTATTCGAAACACAGCGGGATACTGTACATATGCTCTTCCCAATGCGCAGGCGCACCAGCCACTTCGGGCAGACTACAGAGGGCGATTATCAGTGCTAACACAATCATGTTGAAGACCTAAAGAAAGCAAGTTCCGCGTGGTACAAATCAACAGAGGTCTGACTTGCACAAGCACTACCTTTTTTTTTCTTTTATGTAAAACGCTTTCAATAGCTCACATGCGATTTTATCTTTACTTCTGCCCAGGGTCTTCACATCACGAAATCTCGAACAATAAGTGCGGGCTTTACAGCGCGCGGACATATGCGCATTCAAGTCTGTCGCCAGGTTTTTAGCATGCTCCCTCATTCGATCATTGATTCAGCGGCCAGTTTGTCCAATAGGCTGGTCCAACTGTGTCCCCGCATAATGGGCAGATCTAAGGTAGGCTGCCAAGAAAAACACGTCACACCTTACTGGCGATGTGCCACCAGAGTGGTTTATGAAATCCCACTGTCTTGTTTGAAGTCCTATGTAGGACAAACTGGCCGCTGCATCAATGATCGAATAATGGAGCATGCTAAGGGGTTTTATTGGTCAAAACCACGAAAGACCTACATGCACATCTTTCAGCACACCGTAAAGCCTGTCCTTGTCGTGCGAGATTTCATGATGGGAAGATCCTGGGCAGAACTAAAGATAAAACCGCACATGAGCTGTTGCAAGCATTTTACATAAAAGAAAAAAAGATTGCTTGTGTAAGTTGACCTCTGTTGTTTTCATTATGTGGAACTTGCTTTTTTAGATCTTCGAAATGATCGTGTTAGCCCTGGTAATCGCCCTCTGCGGTCTGCCCGAAGTGGCTGGTGCGCCTGCGCGTTGGGAAGAGTATATATACTGCATCTCACTGTGCTTCAAATAAAGTTCTTAGTAGCGCCTGCGACGTGCGTCTGTGTATCTTCTGTGTATTTGTGCCATTTCGCTACAATACGTCATTCAGCAAACACCAACTTGCCTAACACCAAGTCCTTCTGCACAATATGATTATGAGGGACGCTGTAGTGGGGAACTCTGGATTAATCTAGAACACCCGGGGTATGTGTCCAATGCACTTTACAGGGGTGTTTTTGCACTTTGCTGCCCTCGAAATGGGGCCTTTGTGCCTGGGATTTCATCCTGCGACATTCGGCTTAGCAGTGCAATGCCAAAGCCACTACTCCACCACGATTTTTATTTGCTCGCAGAATAGCAGTTTCCAAGTAACTTAATTAGCTCGACCTGTTGATGCTGATTTCTAAAAGTAGATTTTATGCTTGTTACTTATGTTGCTTCAGTACTAGTAATTAGACAGTTTTAGTTTAGCGTGGTTACCGGAATAGCGGGCGTACCGGAATAGCGGGATCGAAATGCGCATGCGCAGAACGCTAAACGAGCCATACCGTTTACCGTGCGCACGCTATTTCTCAGAGTTAACGTTACCGTGTTAGCGTGTTTACGTAGTGTACGTAAAACATGGCGGCGGTCCCGGCCGCCCGCTTCGAACTGAATTTGGAGTTGCTGTTGAATAATTCACTTCGTTGGTAGATTATGACTGCGTAAATGGCTTTCGCTTACCTTCAGTCAGGATCGACAATATGTTTTTATAGATAATTTAGCGGAGTTTTCGAGATCGCTTCTCGTTTTGAACGCGCCTAAGCCTAACAAATGAAATTTTCTCCGAGACGTGAGCGCCACCTGTCGATAAAGTCGGGAGATAGGCGCGACGACGGCATATGGCCTCTGAGATGGGAGGATTTCGGAGGCTATGGTAGACAGCTTGTACTGCTTGTCTGTTTCGTTGCAGATCGACGGACATGTGAAGTAAAAATACAACGCGCTCCTGGCTTCCATTGCGCTGCCTCTCGCACTTTCCAGACGCACACACACATAGAATTAGGTGCCCTATGTATGCGAAATTCAAAGCGTAATGGAATAGCGTCCCGTACGTAAACTACGCTATCACGCTATACTAAAACTCTCTTTCTGCAAAGTTCGTTTGCGGAACGGTAATGCTATTTCCCGTAACCCCGCTATTACGCTAACGCTAAACTAAAACTGTCTATTATTGTTACTCAAATAATGTCTTTGTTTACTGTGATAACACTCGTTTCAGTGATCTGCTAATGTGACAGGTTATTCTACCACACTAATGCACACTTCATTAGGAGTCATAAGCATTGCAGGAAACCACTTATTCTTAATAAATTTTGTTCAGAATCACATGTTCTGAATGCTGAAGCATTCTTGTGTGAATGCAAGCCAAACTGCGTTTGCCTATGTGTTATGTTATTGCATGTGTGAAAAAAAAACTGTTGGCTTTTGTTTACTTTTTCAGGTGCGCTGCAAGCTGTCACTCAAGCAACACATTCCAGTGGTCTTTTGTAAACAGACTGGCTGTATTGAAGTACCATTACAAGGCCAATAAACAACGCTTGTGAGATGTATGACGTGATCTTGCTTACAATCGAAGGACTTCACTATTAATGTAAGCTTGAATAGGTGTGCCGAAGGACCTGTGTAAAGTGTACTTGTTTATTAACAAGTACAAACCATTACCTCACCTGACATTTTTTTCACCTCAACATAGCTCTTTACTGTAGTTTCTGAACAAACCATTACAGCAACACAACACTGTAGTAAAGTCAGCACAAGTGTTCGTGCATGTAGTACACTTACAAGAATTGTATTTGCATTATTAAACTAAATATTAATATGCGATGCCTATCTTTTTTTAGGGTGCATACTCGCAGGTCGTACAAGCTTGTCATCTTGTACGCACTCGGCTCGTAGAAACTAACACTTTCGTAAGGTACGAGAATCTCCTTCAGTGACAAAAAAGCAATCTCGTACACATGTGTACGAGAAATGTACGCTATTATTGCTGCGTAGAATGTACGAGTTCTCGTAGACTCGACGAGTTTTGTCGCAATTGTCGCGTACAACTATTTCTAGTACATTCTCGTTCACATTTTTTCAAACAGAGCAATTGCTCGGTTTGAAAAAGAGTGTGGCATCTACATTGGAGCCTTAAGCGACTGCGCTAATGCTGACCCTGCTGATGTCTCTGTCACAGAATCGGAGTACTTAAAATTATCAGCAAGTCTCTTCCCTTGCAAGAGCGCAGAGCTTTAATTACAATGTTGCCCAAACACGCTAAAATATTTGATTTTGCACAAAAGGCGCACAGAACTCAGGTACCAAGCTCACGCACTCTTCACAAGATTGACACCGGATCTGCGCATCCTCTCCGACAGAAGCCTCACCGAGTTTCCGCATCGGAGCGCAAAGTCATTTCAGAGCACGTCAGCGAGATGCTAACCACCCACGTTATTCAAGAATCGTTGAGTCCCTGGGTAGCGCCTGTTATCTTGGTTATGAAAAACGACGGGTCATGGCGGTTCTGTGTTGACTGTCGACGTCTCAACTCCATAACCAAGAAGCACGTCTACCCAGTTCCTCGTGTCAATGACGTTATCGATTGCCTACATTCGGCGTCTTATTTTTCGCGGTAGACTTGCGACCCGGGTATTGGCAAATTTCTATGGATCCGACTAACAAAGAAAAGACAGCTTTCGTAATGCCAGACGGTTTGTTTGAATTTAATGTTATGTCGTTCGGTGTCTGTAATGGCCCCGCAACGTTTCAAGGATATATGGAGACAGTCTTGCGGGGACTCAAATGGGAAATCTTTTTATGTTACCTGGACGGTGTAGTGATCTTTGTCCGAACATTTGAGGAACATGCCCATCGCCTTGACCTTGTTATAACTTGTTTGGATAAAGCTGCACTGACACTGAACTCCAAGAAATGTTCTTTTTGGAGAACGCGACACACTGGTTCTGGGACACCTTGTGGACAAAAATGGCGTTCGGCCGGATCCGCAGAAAGTCGCCACTGTCATCCACTTCAAGAAGCCTCAATCTTTCCGGGACCTAAAAAGTTTTCTGAGCCTATGCTCTTGCTTCTGCCGCTTTATTTCAATTTTTGCTGATAGGGTGCAACCACTGACTGACTTGATGTAAAAAAATTGAAGGACACTTTGTAAATTCCAAAGTGTGTTCGGCGAAAGCCTGCGCCCATTCGACTGACTACCGCCGCATGCGCATTCGCTCATTCTTCTTCTGGCGTTTGGTATCGGGGGAATCCACATTCTTGGGGCGCTTCTCCGAACCCCTTGCCGTGGAATCATCACCGGGCCGCTTGGGAGCCACCCTACTAACTCGACTGACGAAGGAGCGTTGCCGCGCGCGCCACTGTGCCATTACGTGATTGCTGAGAGAGTGTAAGGGAGAGAGGCCACAGCTGTGGCGGCGCAACTGTTGCTATGCGCCGCTGTGCCATCACGTCATTGCTGAGAGAGTGTGAGGGGGAGAGTCCACAACTGGCACCATTCCAGGGCACGGTCGGACGCCGCGAATATGAGCTATTAAAGGCTTTCGCCTTAATATATATGCCTTTCCACTGGACACCTGATTGTGACTCTGCAGTTAGGCAGCTTAAGTTCATGCTGACATCGGGGCCAATGCTGCGCCCCTTTGATTCTTCTGCTCCTACAGAAATTCATACCGATGCTAGTGGAATCGGCCTTGGCGCAGTGCTCATCCAACGCTATGACAACGCTGAACACTTGGTTGCTCATTCATTGAGTTGCTCAAGTCGTTCATTGAGCAAGGCAGAGTGGAACTACACAGTGACGGAACAGGAGTGCCTTGTCGTCGTTTTCGCCGTTCACAAGTTTCCCCCATACGTCTACGGCCGTCATTTCTTAGTCATCGACGACCATCATTCCCTTTGTCGGTTGGTGGGCCTGCGTGACCCCTTTGGTCGACTTGCGCGATGGGCCCGGCGCTTACAAGAGTTTGACTTTGTAGTACGCTACAAAAGCGGTAACCGCCACGCAGACGCTGACCGCCTATCGCGCCTACCTCTACCTACAACTGAGTGCGACCCTGGCAACTTCGATCAGTATATCGACGCTATCGACGCCGGGTTCCCTGATCTCGCGACATTTAGGAAAGAACAGCATGACAACTGTGGCTTACATCTTCTGTTCGCTTCTGCAAATGAGCCCGCCAACCCAAGCTGTTTTGTGGTCCATGACGACATCCTCTAAAGAAAAAATACCGTATATCCACGAAGTGAATGATGATGACTGGGCGAAGCACCGGCCGGGGTATCATTCGGGCAAAACGCCGGAAGCGTTCTCCGGAAGCCGGAAGCTCGCTTCCGGTTCCGGAACTGGAAGCGGAAGTGGAACCGGAAGCCGAAACCGGAAGCCGGAGCGTGGCGTACTTAATACTATACATATACATATATATAGACATGTATATATATATATATATATATATATATATATATAGAAGAGAGACGCTAGTGGGTCGAGCGCTCTTGATCGGCAACGGCTCTCGTGCTTGGAAGCTGTTACTGTGCTGACCGTTGACGCTGTACTGCTTCAAGCTCTGCCGAATAAACACCTTTAGAATTGGTGGAGGTGCTGGGTAACCTCAGACAATCATCCTGGAACTACGATCCCGTACCCTACCATCTACCATGCCCAAGACGCCTCCGAGCAAACGCCTCATCTCGCACCCACTGCGTGTACGGGGGTAGCTCGTCTCTGCGACCCTCCTATCTACACAGGAGCGGACGACACTGACGTGGACGAATGGCTCATGGCGTACGACAGGGTAAGCGCCCATAATAAGTGGGACGAAGCAGCCAAACTGAGCCATGTTGTGTTCTACCTCGCTGGTGTGGCCAGCCTGTGGTATAATAACCATGAAGGAGAGTTCCGGACATGGTCAGAATTCAAGACTTCCCTCGCCAATGTATTTGGTCGCCCTGCTGTTCGCAAAATGCATGCCGAGCAGCGTTTGCGATAACGAGCTCAACAACCAGGTGAAACATTCACCAGTTACATTGAAGATGTCCTGGATCTACAACTCGATCATGGCGGAGTCTGATCGACTCCAAAACATGCTGAAGGGCATTGAGGACGACGCCTTTAACATGTTGCTGGCCAAAAATCCTCGCTTTGTGGCCGACATTATCACGCTGTGCCAGAGCTATGAAGAACTCCGCAGGCAGCGATCACTTACCCGTCGATCTCTACCACGTGACGAACACCTCGCTGGTTTGGCTGCCATGTCCGACCAGACAGCTTTGCTCGCAGAAATGAAGGCGTTCGTCCGCGAGGAAGTTGCCCGGCAACTCTCGTTGATTTATTTTGCACAGCCGCAGCCGGTACACGCGCCAACGCCAAGTTTTGCTCCTCCGCTTCGCCGCGCCATAGCGCAAAAAATCAACGACGTTTTGCCTGAGCACCACCAGAACGTTCCAGCGGCTGCGCCTGACAGCTACGCTGAAGTCATGGCCAGGCTCCGACAGATCCCGACGGCTGTACCACTCAGCTACGCGGAAGCCGTCACCCAGCCCCAACAACGGGACCCTCTCACGTACGCAGAAGTTCTCGATGTGCCTCGCCAACAGCCTGCCATGCAATCACTTCCCCAGCCGCCGCACCGTCTAAACCGTCCTCCCATACGGATGGGACCTGCCGCAGCGACTCGGTGGCGTACAGCAGATAATCGGTCGATATGTTTTGCGTGCGGCTACGCAGGCCACGTCACACGCCATTGTAGTCGCGTGCGATCGCCTAGCGCTACACCATACGCGCCAAGTCGTATGGTGGATTCACCTCGCCCATATTACGATGATGAACCTGGTGCTGCGTCACCACCATTCCGCCGGTCTGCCAACATCCGCCGCTCACCTTCTCCGGGGAACGCTGGCGGCGCTCGGAGCCAACAGACGCATCCGCATCGAGCTCCGTGATTTTCCGACTTTCTCGCCGTAAATGTTCTTCTAGGTAAATGCTTTTTGCACGAGTGGGTGCGCGAAGTGTTTCCGAATCCGTGGATATCAATCTCACGTGCTTTCTGACGGCCATTCTCAAGTGAGAGTTTTTTTTCCCTCAACCACATTTTCTCGCCCGACAGTTGGGCCTAGCGCAGTTGCGCACCTAGGCTCAGCGCGGCCGCGCGTTCTCTCGCGGCCGCCCGCCTTTCCTATCGCACCCGGCCACTCACCGACATGAAGTGCGTAGTAGAAGGAAACACGACCTCGACCAACGAATGGGAGGACGACTCTTGGCAGCCGCCGCCCGGTTTTCGTGCCCAGGAGAAGCGAAGGCTCGAGCTTCGCCAAGCCACGCCGGACCCGAAGGACGCCGAGCAAACGCGGCCATCTAGCAACGATCCAAAGCGACGACCACGCCCCAGCGACGACGCGGCCCCTTACCCAGGATGCCGGCCGACGCCATCCACATCGTGGGACGGCCCAAAGCCCCAATCGACCTCACGAAGCTGCCGCCCTGGCAACTATACGAAGCCCTACTCAAGGCAGCGTCGCTACCGGACCAGCCGCCGGCGTCCCGCGACGAAGTAAGGGTACACCCTACCAACAATACATTCACTCTAAGCGTGCAAGACTCAGCTCGAGCAAAGACGTACCTCCAAGTTACGTCCCTAAAATTCGGGGACCAGGCCATCGAAATTCAGATTTACGCCCCGCCGCCAGCCGATGCGTTTCGTGGGATCATGTTCCACGCATTCGACAATTTTTCCGATGAAGAAATCCTGCAAGACCTACAGGAGAGCAACCCTAATATGCCCGTGGTGGGCGGCCGCCGTATGGGACGGACCAGTCACATACTCGTCACGATGTTCGGGGATCATCTGCCCCGATGGATATTTTACCACGGCGTGCACATACGCCTCTACCATTTCTATCGGAAGGTGGAAGCCTGGTTCAATTCTCGCAAGGTGGGCCACGGAACCGACGTGTGCCCTCATCCCAGACACAACCGCTGTTCCCGTTGCGGCGAAGACCGCCCGCCGGCCCCGCAAGACGCCCAGCTGACATGCCAGGCCCACTGCATTGTTTGCAACGGCGGACACACCACAAACAGTTCGAACTGTAAATATCGCTTCGTGAAGAAGCCAACGCCATCCGGCCCAAACTCGAAACGGTCCAAATCGTCTCGACGACCGTCGATCCTACGAACGGGCCACTCGCCGTCCCGCGATCAGTCTTTCCCGCCTCTCGGCCAACCGCCGCAGCAAGAACGGGCCAGTCGCTCGGGATCCCGCACCGGCAACAGATCTCCGTCCCGCTCGAGGTCCCGCTCGAGGACCCCGTCAACCAGCCGCTACTTCTTGGCTTCGTCCTCCCGGGGCGCTTCGACGTCGGTCGATTGTTCCGTGGATTTGACCAAGGGCTCGTCGCAGTCGCGGTCCGGCCCCACGAAGGTTGCCTGGGCCCAAGGACCCCCGTCCTCGCTGAAGTCATCGTCACAGGACCCGTCGCAAGACACGCAGGTGAGGGAGCGGGTCAGAGAGAATACCTCTCTTAAGGCCCGATTGTCCTCGCAGCAGTCCCAAATCTCAACACTCCTATCCCAAATAGAAAACCTCACTCAGCACATACAGTCGCTCGACTCAAAATTGAATAGGGCCCTCACCCTACCGCCCGTAACAACCACCGCCCCACAGCAGCAGCAGCCGCAAGCCGCCGCTGCGGGAAAGCGTAAAGCCACCACTTCAACTGAGCCTCTTCAAATAGACGCATCCATTACAGGGGCAGTCACGAAAGCCGTAGCTGAGGCATTTCAAGCCAGCGACGCAAAGCTCGAAGCCCGCTTTAACGCCTTGGATGCGAAATTCGAGACCCGTCTCAATACCATGCAACAAGCCATAGATGCCCGCTTCGCAAATCTAGAGCAGGCAATCGGCAACACGCACGCTTCGTACAACACTCTGAAGCAATACACAGAAAATGCGCTCGCTAGCGTTCATAAGCATCTTGGACGCCACCGCTCCTCATCGCGCAGTCGCCCCTCCACGCCGCAAGGGGCCACTCCCATGAAATAATCATGGCTCGTACCAATCTGATCGTATGGCAGTGGAACTGCAGGGGGTACCGCAAAAAACGGAGCCATCTGCAGCAACTAGTAAAGAAATTACAAAACGACTAAAACGAAATTACAAAAATTCCGGACGTCATCGCGTTGCAAGAAACGTCCGCTCCAGCCACCCTTCCTAGCTACGCGGCCTACCAGCATCTCGACCCGCACGGCTCCCCTTGCCCTTCCACGCTTGTACACAACAACCTCACGGCCACACAGCACGATATAGAATACACAGACATCCCACACACACTCGTCGAAATCCTACCACGAAAACGCATGGACCGGTCGCTATTCGTTCTGAACGTTTATTGTTCCCCGCGAGCAGCCGTAGAAAATTTCTCTCATCTTTTTCGCAAAACATTAGCACTCGCCGGCGACGCGCAACTACTCGTGCTTGGCGATTTCAACGCACGCCACCCTGACTGGGGCTACATGCACACAAACCCCTGAGACAAAAAGCTATGGTCCCTCGTGCAGGATCTGCGCCTTACTTTGCTAAACGACCCGCAACAGTCGCCCACCGGAATAGGCAACAGCGTATGCCGCGACACCTCGCCAGACCTCACGTTTTGCAAGAACGTGACGCGAGCGTGCTGGGAGAACACGGGCCTACTTGCGGGCAGCGATCACTACATCCTTGCGACCACAGTGCAGACATTCGTCTGCAAGAAGCCCAAGCCCATGGCACGCATCACGGAATGGCCCAAGTTCCGCAAGCTGCGCGAAGAGCAAGTCCCGGACGCCATTACCGACCTCCGCGACTGGATCTCTTCTTTGCACGAGCACGTGAACATCACGACGCGCGAGATAGAAGCGACCGCCACCGATTCGCCTACGACCGACTCTCGTCTTTTGCACATGTGGGATGCGCATGCGAGCCTCCTCCGCAGGTGGCGATGGCAACGACACAACAGGAAGCTGCGCCGCCGCATCGAGGCGCTCGCACGCGATATCGAAATAAAGTCCCTATATAAGAAAAGTGCCGCCATCTACTCTTTCCTCGGCCGCCTCCTCTCCTAAAGCACTTGCTTTTTTCTTTACTTTTTGCTTGCGAAAGCCAAGTCGACGGTGGCGCACCTAGAAAGTCCACGTTGAAGCTTTCAGGCCGGACGCGCGCCGCCGCCGACGGCGGCGACTGCGGCTGCACAGAGGACTTTCAACATGGCTCTGAGGCGGAAAAAAGAAAATATAAAGAAGTGAAAAGCGCG
Source organism: Dermacentor silvarum (assembly GCF_013339745.2). NCBI lineage: Eukaryota > Metazoa > Arthropoda > Arachnida > Ixodida > Ixodidae > Dermacentor > Dermacentor silvarum. The sequence goes on from NC_051159.1 coordinate 1,146,621, forward strand.
CGCTATCATCGTCCAATCGGAGATACAGGAGAGAGAGAGAAGCGGCGTTTGTCAAAGGATGGCGGTACTTTTCTTATATAGGAATTTTCATATCGAAAGCCACAGTCACGCCCTCGCGCGGCAACAGTGGGGCCAGTTGTGCGACGGCCTGAACGGGCAGATGAGCAGCAAGAAAACGTGGCATCTTCTGCGTCACTTGCTCGATCCCGGCACTTAAAGTCGTAAGCCCAGAAACAGCTGCAACAGCTCCTGCACAACTACCCGGGAACGGATGCCGACTTACTCGACGAGCTAGCCGACCGGTATACGTGGGCCTTGCCCCACCGAATACACCGCCACCACCATTGCCCCCTTACAATGGCGATCCAAACCCTACGCTTGACGCCGATTTTACGGAGGCCGAAATGTATGCAGCTCTTCTCAAACTTCGCACGTCCTCGGCGCCCGGTCCCGACGGCGTTACAAACAAAGTACTAAGAAACCTCGACAACAAATCGGTTGTCGCACTCACCCAATATGCAAACGAGTGCTGGCATTCGGGCAAACTACATCAAGAATGGAAACACGCGAAACTAGTGTTCATCCCGAAACTGGGCAAAAAGATAGATATCGCCAACTTACGTCCCGCTCATCTCGCTCACCTCGCGCCTTGGCAAATTGATCGAACAGGTAGTCCTCGCCAGACTGCAAACTTACGCGGAAGAGAACGACCTGTTTCCACCGACGATGCTGGGGTTCCGTGCCCATCTTTCCACGCAAGACGCACTCGTTCAAATACATCACGACCTACTTCGGACGCCACCTCATGCGAGAACCCGCGCCCTGCTCGGCATCGACCTCCACAAGGCCTTCGATACGGTGCAACACGCGGCTATTGCCTCGAACCTTGCCGCCATAGATCCGGGCGAGCGCACGTACAATTACGTATGTGACTTCCTTTCGAACCGAACGGTAGAGCTCTCCCCGGCCGGCGGCCTCACGTCCGCACGAATGAACCTCGGGGACAGAGGAACCCCTCAAGGGGCAGTCCTCTCCCCATTTCTTTTCAATCTGGTCATGAGTACACTTCCTGCCTCACTCGACGAGATCCCCGGCTTACGCCACGCCATCTATACCGACGATATTACACTGTGGACGGCCACGGGCTCGGACGGCCAGATTGAAGAGACCCTTCAACGTGCCGCCGACGCTGTCATTCACCACGCAACGCAGGCAGGCCTCAAATGTTCGGAGAGCAAATCTGAACTCTTGCTGCTTAGACCTCCCGACCACCGCAAGATCAAACACCCCCCTTTACCGACCATCCAAGTCTACGTAAATGGCACTGCCTTACCGCAAGTGAACCACATGCGAATCCTTGGTCTTCACGTCCAAACAGGCCAATACAACACCACCACGCTCGACCGGCTGACCGTTGCGGTCACACAGACGGCCCGTCTCATCGCACGCCTGTCTGCCCGCCGGCAAGGCATGCGCGAAAAGGAACTTCTCCAACTCATTCACGCCTTCGTGATATCGCGCATCACCTACCCCCTACCGTACCTCCGCCTTTTACGCACCGAAAAGGACAGAGTCGAACGACTCATTCGCAAGGTCTACAAGCTAGCTCTAGGCCTTGCCCCCACCACCTCCACGACACATCTCCTGAGCCTCGGTCTTCACAACACCCTCGATGAATTGATTGAGGCACATCGCACTGCCCAAATACAACGTCTTCGCGGAAGCGAGACTGGCCGGTGGATCCTCGATCACATCGGCCTCACTGCATCGCCCTCTGGCCAAGACCCGATCTGCCTACCTTCTCCGATACGACAACGCTTTGTAGTAAAACCACTACCGAAAAACATGCTGGCCGGTCACCACGACGGGCGTCGACAGGCGAGGGCGCAGGCACTGCACGAGACCTACGCCTCAAGCACAGAGGCAGCATATGTAGATGCGGCCCGTTACACTTCGCAGTCGAAAGCGTACGCTCTCAGCGTTATGGCTATCCGCACTCCCTCGGACACGACCACTGCCTTACGCATCGCCGGCTCCGTCCGCGCCCTAAACCCCGCCGAAGCTGAAGAAGCGGCAATCCCGCTTGCGGCATCTGCCGGTTACACTACAATACTTAGGGTTTCGAAAACCGCCATCGAAAACCGCCAGCGAGGACCCACCCCCGCCTGATCTCCTGACCACTCCCTCGCCCGAAGCGTGGGATAACGTGTTCCGGAACTCTAGCCTCGACGTGCAACTCCGGGCCATTCAACGAGCCGAGGAGGTGGCGGCCAGGCACCGCCTGACCACCATCCCTCAGTGCAATTTTTTTCACTTAAATAAAGTTGTTTCTCTCTCTCTCTCTCTCTCTCTCACCTTCTCCACGTCGACGCTCTCTATTACCGATGCGGCCTCGTCCCGAAGCTCGGGAAGTGGAAAACTAGTCGTCGCAGTCCATGAGGCAAGGGCTGCGACGCCGTCGAAACGGGAAAGTCCTCAACGTAGCCGGACGAATGTGATAGACGTGTAAGTTGATGGTGTGCGCATATATGCCCTCGTAGACACCGGAGCCGCTGTATCAGTTATGGACGCAAAGCTTTGTCGCTTCCTTCGAAAAGTCACGACGCCCCTTGCTGGATTTTCCCTCCGCACAGCAGGCGCACAGCGTATTGACCCGATAGCGGCGTGCACCGCTCGTGTTCTCATCGAGGACGGTGTATACGCCGTCGAATTTATTGTGATTTCATCGTGCTCCCACGAAGTTATCTTGGAGTGGGACTTTCTCGCCTGCCACATGCCGTCATTCAGTGCGCACGGGCCGAACTAGAACTGCGGCCTATGTCAGATATGACGCTTGCCGATAATGCTTCTTTTGTGAATAAACTGCTCCTCAGGCACGACACCAACGTGCCTCCCAACTCGTCAGTGATTGTCGCTATGCATTGCAGCAGCCTCTCTGACGCCGTCGCACTACTTTCTCCATCCGGCCGCTTTTATAATCGAAAAGGTCTGCTGCTACTTTTTGCGACAGTGAACGTCAAACAGGGCTCCAGAGCTATTTTCGTCTGTAAGCCCTTGTCATACCCTGTTATGCTGCTTCAAGGCGAATGTCTTAGCTATGTGGAAGCGATCGACGCCGTACAAATTACGGATGCTCCCGAAGACACGTCCTGCGCCAGTTACAGCACGCTCGATTCTCTCTCTCTACGTCCGACCGAGGAGGGCGACCGAGGAGGCCACACCTGTGGCCCACAGCCACAGGTGTGTTCGATTCATCTGTTGCCGATGATTTCACCCCAGCTCAGCGTTCTCATCTTCTGCGCATGTTAGAAGAATTTCGTTCTTCTTTTGATGTCGAGCAACCTTCCCTGCGCCGGACGTCTGCTGTCACGCACCATATTGACACTGGCTCCCAATCGCCATTGCGGCAACGCCCATATCGCGTCTCTGCCGCAAAACGGCGTGTGATTAATGAGCAAGTCGACGAAATGCTTCACCGCGAAGTGATCCGACCCTCAAACAGTCCATTGGCATCTCCTGTCGTCCTTGTTACGAAAAAAGATGGCTCTGTACGGTTCTGTGTAGACTATCGGAGCCTGAACAAGATCACTCGCAAAGATGTATATCCGCTACCGCGAATCGATGACGCTATCTATAGCCTACAAGGAGCTGCACTCTTTTCATCTCTAGATTTACGCTCCGGCTATTGGCAAGTGCCCATGGCTGACGCCGATAGGCCGAAGACAGTCTTTGTCACACCCGACGGCTTATACAAATTTAACGTCACGCAATTTGGACTTTGTAATGCGCCAGCAACCTTTGAAGGCATGATGGACACAATTCTGCGTGGCTTGAAGTGGCACACGTGTTTATGTTACCTAGACGATGTTGTTGTTTTTGCCCCTTACATCACCACTCACCTTCAACGCCTCCAACGTGTTTTGACGTGACTAACAAACGCTGGCCTACAACTGAACCTAAAGAAGTGCCGATTTGCAACGCGGCAGCTCACGATACTGGGTTATGTTGTCTCGAAGGAGACTGCCAGCGCCCGACTGCCAGCGCCAGAAATCTTCACCCCAGCTCTCGCCAGCCGGTCTGCAGCCTCGACCGTGCCCTAACCGGCCGTTCGGCCGCGTTGGAATCGATCTGTATGAACCACTTCCTTCGACATCAGCTGGTAACCGCTGGGCCATTGTTGCAGTTGATCACCTCACACGATACGCCGAAAAGGCCGCCCTTCCGGCAGCTACAGCGTGCGACGTTGCCACATTCCTGCTTCGCCGATTCATTCTGTGGCATGGTCCACCTCAAGAACTGCTCAGCGATCGCGGAGGCGTCTTCCTGTCGGAGGCAGTTGAAGCCATTCTCAAAGAGTGCCACGTTGTTCATCGCACAACTACGGTGCACCATCCTCAAACGAATGGCCTCACGGAACGCTTCAACCGTACGCTCGGTGATATGCTTTCAGTGTACGTTGCCTGCGACCACACGAACTGGGACGCCATCCTACCCTTCGACACCTACGCGTATAACACCGCTACGCAGACCACCACTGGGTTTTCACCCTATTTCTTACTGTATGGTCGGCACCCTTCGCACACCATCGACACAATTCTGCCGCATTGGCCGGGTGCATCCGAGTTCGCGCCTATTTCTGCCACGGTCAGACATGCAGAAGAGTGCCGTGGCCTCGCTCGGACCTTTACTACCGAAGATCAAGAGCGCCAGAGGAGAACTCGCTGTGACGCCACTTCCACAGTCACCTTCGATCCGGGAGCGTTCGTGTGGCTCTCAGTCCCTTTCATTGCCCCTGGCCTCTCATCAAAACTGGTTACAAAGTATAAAGGCCCTTATCGTGTCATCGAACGCGCATGTCCTGTGAACTATGTAATAGAACCAGTAGAGCCATCTTCAGACATGCGCCGCCGTGGACGAGACATTGTCCATGCCGACCGTCTAAAGCCTTACTACGACCCGCTCATCATGACGAACTCTTAGGTCACCGGACGGCTCCCTTATCGCTCCCGGGGGTGATTGTACCGAAGAAGAGAGACGCTAGCGGGTTCAGGGCTACTGGATCAAAACGCTAGTGGGTCGAGCGCACTTGATCTGCAACGGCTCTCGTGCTTGGAAGCTGTTACTGCGCTGACCGTTGACGTTGCGCTTCTTCACGCTCTGACGATTAAACAGCTTTAGAATATATATATATATATATATATATATATATATATATATATATATATATATATATACATACTGTACATGTGTACAGTACATACAGCGCTTATATAGCCCTTGTGCACCACAGCGCCCCTAGCTACGGACGAAATAGAGCGCGCGTCGGGAACGAGAGAGAAAGAGAAAGAGAGCACAGCTGCGCCTCTAGCGGGAGCGGCGAGTATTAGCGTGGCTACGACGGCGCGACGAGGAAGAAGGCTCGACCGTAAGGAGCTTTGCCCCTAAAATTATTGAGGCCAAGGAGCCCCCCTGCTTCTCGTCGTTCCACGTATTCTACGTTCCCACGTTCTTCGCTTCATGCACGACGGCGCAATCTGCGGCCGCATGGGCTTTGCCATAACGTTTCACGGCATCCAGCAAAAGTTCTACTGGCCCAAGGTGCTACACGACACGGAAAAAATACGACGCGGCTTGTGAACAATGCCAACGTCACAAGTGTCCCACGACTACGCCACCCGGACTTCCTCACCCTGTACCGCCTCCTAACTCTCCCTTCGAGACTGCTGGTGTCGATCTCCTGGCCTATTTCCCGCGATCAAACAGTGCCAATTGATGGATAGTCGTCTGTATCGACCATCTGACGCACTACGCAGAAACTGAGGCATTACCTGCAGCAACGGCCTTCCACGTGCCGCAGTTTATGCTTCGCTTTATAATTCTACGCCATGGTCCTCCATGCGTCATCAGTGACCGAGGCATCAGTTCGTCGACGAAGTCGTTGAAGAGATCCTGCGTCTGTCTGGCTGCCAGTTCCGCCATGCCACTCCATATCACCCGCAGACCAATGGCCTCGTAGAGTGCACGAACAAGACTCTTACGAACATGCTATTCATTTATGTCGATTCCAAGCACAAAAACTGGGCAGAAGTACTACCTTATATCACTTACGCTCACAACACTGCGAAGCATGAGACCACCGGGTACCCTCCATTTTATCAAAACGCTCTTTTAGGAGCGAAGCTCCTTATAGCGGCACCCGTTCCGTCCCCGTCGTAGTAGTAGTAGTGTGTAACCAGTCTGAGAAAAATGAGAAAAAAAATTCCGAAGTTGTGTCCGTAGCGCGGAATCGAACCAGGTACCCCTCGCTTCCGAGCGCACGGCGTTAGCCCACTACGCCACGAAGCGCACATAGACACACGCACCACGATGGCAATAAATACCCAACATTAACGAAAGGCCGCGTTTCTAGCGCGTTTCTAACGCGTTTGTGCTAGCGCGTTACGGCCCGTGTAAGAAGCTGGTGTAAGACGCTGTGGCCTCTCCGCCTTACCTTCAACGCGTTTCGAACGCGCTGCCCAAGGCGGTGGCAAGTCAAGTTCAAGTCGAGGAGCGTTTATGAATACGGGGGGTATACTCTCTCAGCAGTCATGTGATGGCGTCGGCAAACGCGGTGCACGTCCCAGCATGTGTAAACGGCTGCGTAAGACGCTGTGGCCGCTCCCCCTTACTAGAGAGTACTGCACGTTTCTAACGCGTTTGTGCTAGCGTCCCCTTAAGCGGGAGATCCGTTGATTCCCTCCGGAGCTTCGCCCACTCATCATCATTCACCCCGTGGATATGCTGTGATTTTTTTTCTACTCGTTACAGTTTTCAAGACTTCGTCTGTATTGCGGGACCCGTCGAAGAAATTGCCCGTGAACCCACCACCAATTCATGCTGCGTCCTTTCCGCTGACACGCTTATCCTGCTACCCCTGAATTTGCATCGAGTTGACGTCCGCTGCTAGCGTCACCAAGCTGCGATTCTTCAAGCCAGCACCGCCGTGGTCATCAACGCCCCCCCCCCCCCCCCCTTACTCACTTTGGCAGCGGCGGCGGCAGAAAGCGCACGCATCAAAACGCTCTTTATCTACTCGTTACAGGTTGGTTGCCCTAGTCCTCTCAGGCGTACTTTAATCTGCTGCCGCTCCCTGCCAAAGTGCTGCATGCTTGACTGTTGTGGTGGTGTCCGTTTTTGAGCTTGAAAAATGTCGGTATCTGATAAGACTTGTCCCAAGTGCATGAAAACTGTGTCTGACAGTAGCCTTGTCATGAAATGCTCGGTATGCGATAAATCGTATCACCTGGGCAAATGTTCAGGTGTTACGGAAGCGGCGGCTAACAATAAGACAGAAGCATTCTTTGCCACGTGGAACTGTCCTCAGTGTTACTCATCTCGTTTGAGAGGCTCAGGCAACGACCGAACTGACGGTGACATTTTTGCAGTGCTAATTGCTATCCAAGCTAAACTAGAAAAGATGGAAAGCCTCCCAGAGAAAGTAGACAACATTGAGAAGTCGATTACGTTGATGTCGGACAAGTATGATGAGGTGTTGAATGTCATGTCGCGACATGACGCAGAACTGAAAGAGCTGCGGAAGCGCGTTGAGGCTGTTGAATCCCGCAGTGACACTGAGGAAGCTGAAGTCCTGAAAAAGACTGTTAATGACTTGGAGTATAGAAGCCGCAGGCAAAATATAGTTATTTATGGCGTCACAGAATCCCAAAATGAGGACTTGCTTTGCAAAGTCGATGAGGTTGCCCAGTCTGTTGGCCTACCGGACCTACTTCCAAGTGATGTTCCCGCTATGCACAGACTTCCCTGTATGCCAAACAAAACCCCAGGTATCATAGTACGCTTTGTTCGCCAGGATATGCGAGACAATTGGCTGCAGAAAAATAAGGACCTAAGAAAACTGAAATCTAAAGTAGCAGTAACATAAAACCTGACTCTGTTAAACCGGCAGCTACTGCAAACTGCCAAAAAATGGGCGGAGCGTTCTGGGTATCAGTATGTGTGGTGTCGAAATGGCAAGGTTCTAGTGAGAAAGAAAACTGGAGAAATTGCACATCTGATTCAAAGCAATGAGGACTTGAGAACACTAGCCGAGTAAAGTGCTCCCTTTAGAAATGGCTTGTAAGAGTATGACTGGGATAAACTTCATGCCTGACGACATAAACAAGCTATTGGCTGGTGGTTCTGACTGCTTATCTTTGCTGAATATAAATGCCCAGTCAATCCGTGGAAAACTTGATGTTTTTCACGTGTTTCTACAAAAATTCACATTTGACTTCACGGGGAATTATGTTAACAGAAACGTGGATTTCTAATGATTCTGAGTGTTTTAGTTTGCCTGGTTATAGTTCATTTTTTCTCAATCGTGTAAATAGACGTGGAGGTGGTGTGTGTTTGTTTGTTCGCAACAGTTTGCACTGCGAATATGTTGATCGATTCAGTGTTCTTACTGCTGATTATGAGGGGTTGTGTTTGTCAAATAACACATTCCTATTCATTGTGGTGTATCGTCCGCCGCAAGGTTGTGTCCAATCATTTTTTCATTATCTAGAGGAAATTTTTCAGTTTGCGAATGCTAATAATTACCATGTACTACTCTGTGGTGATTTTAATATCGATATTAAAAAGACGTCAAATAGAACTAATGAATTATTTGTTCTTCTTGAATCATATCTTCTGACTAATGTAGTGAATGTTCCCGCCCGTGTAACACCTACATCAGAAACAGTTCTTGATATTCTGATCACTAATATGGCAACTGAAGTTTTCTCCACCGGTGTTTTAAACTATGCATTAAGTGACCACCTTCCTGTGTTTTTAGTGTGTAAAGTTCCTGCTTTAAACACATACTGCAAAAAAACACCCTTTATGACGACACAGCTTATCAACTCTAAATCACTTGGGTCATTTAGGGCTGCCATCATAGATAAAAACTGGGAGCCAGTACTCGAGCAAACAGAAGTAGGTGAGGCGTTTACACATTCATGGATATATTCATTTCTGTATATCGAGATAAGATTCCCTACAAATGTGTCAAACCTCCGAAAAAAGCTCGGAAGCCCTGGATGATACCAGCCATCCTTCATATGATTTCTTATAAAAATAAACTATTTCAGAAGTTTTTACAAAGCCGTGATCCAGGTGACTTTGCAGCCTTCAAAGCGTACCGCAATAAGGTGACTTCTGCCTTGAGAACGGTTAAGAATGATTACCATATCTCTATGTTCAATGCCACAACCGATCAAAGTCAAGTCTGGGCTAAGCTTAATCGCCTACTTCATAAAACTTCGAATAAAACACCTGAAGCTCTCGAAATCGACGGAACTCAGTATAGCGGTGCTCATTTAGCCGACAAATTTAATGATTATTTTACTACATTAGTTAACAGTTCACATGATCCTAGTGCGCTACATTATATTAACAATCACGTGTGCGACTCCATCGTATTATTGCCTACAAGCAATGAAGAAGTACCAGCAGTATTTAAGAATATGAAAAAAAGCAGGAGCGAAGATGCATTTGGCTTAAAATTGTTACCGGTTCTTCATGTACTTGATGTCATATTCCAATCATAACTCATATATTTAATTTGTCACTTAGCTCCGGAGTTTTTCCATCAGCGATGAAAAATGCGAAAGTTATTGTTATTTATAAAAGTGGTCCTAAAAACGTGCTCAGCAATTACAGGCCAGTGTCGATCCTTCCCATTTTTTCCAAAGGGCTGGAGAAGATAACTTTATTCGCCTCAACAGTTTTTTAAAAAGAAACAATGTTATATCATCTAAGCAGTTCGGCTTTAGAGAAAGCTTATCAACAGAAATAGCCCTACTTAAACAGAAGGAATTAATATTAAATAACATTGAACGCAAAGTACTTACCCTTGGTGTATTCGTAGACTTCTCGAAAGCCTTCGACCGGATACATCACATCACTCTGATTAAGAAGCTCTCAATGTATGGGGCACCCGCCGGGGTGGCTCAGTCAGCTAAGGCGTTGCGCTGCTGAGCACGAGATCGCGGGATCGAATCCCGGCTGCGGCGGCCGCATTTCGATGGAGGCGAAATGCAAAAACGCCCGTGTGCTTGCGTTGTAGTGCACGTTAAAGAACCCCAGGTGGTCAAAATTAATCCGGAGCCCTCCACTACGGCGTGCCTCATAATCAGAGCTGGTTTTGGCACGTAAAGCCCCCGAAAGAAGAAGAACAATGTATGGTGTCCGCGACGTAACGCTTAATCTACTTTCCAGCTACTTGACTGATCGCACTAAGTCAGTTCACCTAGGAAATTTTTGCTCCCAGTGGAAATCAATTAGCCACGGGGTCCCACAAGGAAGCATACTGGGGCCCTTACTGTTTAATATCTACATAAATTATTTGGTGGAAATAGATAATGAGGCTGATTATATCATTTTCGCTGATGACACAAGCATATTTCTTTCAGGAACGGATGCAGGTTATTTAATTCGTAAGGGTAATGATGTACTTGCAAAACTTCACGCGTGGTCCAGAAGAAATGCATTAGCAATTAACACAGTAAAATCTAAAGCCGTTATATTCAGACCAAAAAATATGCACTTTATGAGTGACCTCAGCTTAACCCTTGGTGAAAACGCTATAGCAATGGTGAGTACCGTGAAAACACTAGGTGTTTACTTTAATGAATTCATGTTGTGGAACAATCATGTTGATTTGATAACCACCAAGCTAGCTCGAGTTGTACGTAGGACTATTAAGAAAATTTCAACAGACATTACCAATTAAAGTAAAGATGATAATATATCATGCTCTTTTCACATCGCATATTAACTACTGTCATTTAGTGTGGGGAACCACTACCATTAGTTGTAAAAACAAACTTCTAATATTGCAGAAAGCTGCGATGAGAGCTATACTGAATGTACCTTTTACATCACATGTAAGTTCCCTATTTTCAAAATACCGTATCATGGAAGTAGAAAAAATATATGAATTCCGTATTCTTAAGTCCTATAAAATGCAGGTAAAACAAAACAATATGTTGCTTAGAGACATCGCTAACTTACATGAAAATCCCACAAATTACCCAACAAGATGTCATGAACACTGGCACGTTCCACACCCGCGCACAAATTATGGATTCCAAACACTCAATTATGCATTACCCTATATTTTAAATAAGTTTAAAATTACGCAGGAAAATATAACCACTTCTTCTTATTCTTTTAAAAGCATACGAGAACTTTTTTTCTGATACAATATAATATTGTTAGAGAAATTGCACTAATATCAAATGTCTCGTATGGATGTATTTCTACTTTTGTTGCCGCACTGTACTGCTTTATTCAGTTTTTTTTTTCTTTTTTTGACGACATTGTAATTATCTGCTGCATACCAATGTACTCTGTGTTTTCTGCCCTGCACTGCCAAACACAATAGGGATATGGGAGCTTTGTCAAGCTGTTTTTTAGCGGCTTTTACTCACATACACCTCAAACATGTTGTATGTAAACATGTTGGAAATAAATTCAATTCAATTCAATTCAATTATCTGCTCTACGCTCGCTCTCTTCGCAGCTGTCTCTACACTATTCTTCCTTTTGCGCTGGATGTGGAAACTTCAGTTGCCGACACGTTGTGTCGACCAGAAGCAGCCCGTCACATTGCACGCCTCCGAACTCTCTCATCTCAACAGCGTTTAAAGATCAGTAACGACGGCCGCCATAATTCCGTGTCTAATGCTAAAGATGAGCTTGTGTGGTTGTGGACACCGGTCCGCAAACGTAGTCTGTGTCGCAAGTTCTTGGCCCGCTACTCTGGTCCATTCATCATTGTTGACCGCCTCTGTGACGTTACGTATGTAATGTCCAGCGTCACAAGCAATGGTCGCCGCTCTAGAAAGACACAGCTGACACATGTCGCGCGCCTTAAGCCATTCTACAGTGGATCTTCTGAACGACTCCCCCAGCGCGCATCGTCTGGGAACGGGGAAGTGAAACATGCGTGCGGAGTTTGGATGAAGAGGAGAACGAAGCTAGGCTGGCTCGCGTGCGGCGCCGTGAACACTGTACGGGGCACTGTACGGGCTGTAAGAGCACTTATTGTAAGAGCACATATTGTACGGGCTGTAAGAGCATTATTACTCACTATTGCTATAGCGTTTTCACCAAGGGTTAAGCTGAGGTCAGTCATAAAGTGCATATTTTTTGGTCTGAATATAACGGCTTTAGATTTTACTGTGTTATTTGCTAATGCATTTCTTCTGGACCACGCGTGAAGTTTTGCGAGTACAACACTGTAAGAGCACTGTACGGGCTGATTCTTTCAGGCCGGGCCTGGCCTGGGCCCGTTTTTACGTTGGGTTGCCCGCCTGAGCCCGACCAAAAGTTTTATGGCGAGACCCGGGCCCAGCCCGGGCCTGGAAATAATGTACATTACCCGCCCGGCCCAGCCTGCCACCCCTTTACCTTAGGGCCGAGCCCGGCCCGAACCCGACCCGAGACCAAAAAAGACATGCTTTACAGAGTCAAGGCGCGCGAGGATAACCCGCTGCACTTTACATGCACACCAGAAAGTCCGAGCCCGGTCCGGACACGCGTCAAAAAACCCGAGCCCAGCCCGGGCCTGACCGTTAGTACTCCTAGACCTTGTCTTTGTCGGTTGTCCTGGTTTCCCAGGACCTCCATACTTGACTCGGTCGGCCAACAAACGCTCCCAACAAAGAATTGGGCTATGGTCATCAGAGCGTCAAGGGCACTAATTTAGCAACATCGGCCAGTGAGTTAAAATTTGCCCTTATTACAGATGCTAACTTCCCCACGAGAACTGGTACCTCCACTACCAGAGATACAACCCAGGATTTAACATTCCTTCGGGGAATTGAAGGCTGTTGGTACAATCGGCAGGAGAATTTATGAAGTGATCATTACATAATTGAGGTCATCTTACAGACGCAACCACCACCACTAAGGAAATATGAGTACGTGGACTGGGATCTCTTTCGTAAGTTGCGTAAGGAAACCAGTATAGATGGTGAATCTTATGAGGAGCTTTTAGATCAACTAAAGGCAACGATTAAGAAAGCTACTAAAGCAGTCTCAACAGAAATCGAAGTCCCAAAAATGGACTCCAAGCTAGCTCACATGCTGGAGGCTTCTAACCAGATGGAAGAATCGCAGACTTAATAGAAGACTTAGAGCCAAGATCGCCCAAGTTAATCGTGGTATTGGAACCTACGCGGCTCAACTCTCACGTCAACAATGGGACGAAGCTTGTTCGGAAACAGACGGCAGATTGCGCAGAGGAGGCAAATGGAATCTATTGAAGAGCCTCCTTAATGACAAGCTCTCCAGAGGTACTACGAGGCTCGTCGTAAACAGACTCTTCAATAAGCCGGGCGGACAGCAAGAGAGGTCGCAAACGGCCTCGCACACATGTACCTGCCACTTAAAAATGAATATGAGCACGAAGAAGAAATAAGCGCACCTTACTCCGGAATATCGCAACCGGACTTGGACAGTGAGTTCACTGCAGCTGAGATAAGGCACGTACTCTTTAATTTAAATGGCAGATCTGCCCCGGGTCCGGATGGCATCACAAATAAGCTTTTGCGAAACCTGGACGATGATGCCATAGACATAATGATGGTCAAAATTAACAGTCACGGGAGATCCGGCATGGTCCCACCGGAATGAAGGGAGGCCATGGTGACGTTTATACCGAAACCCGACAAACCTCTTACAAGGGAGAACCTCCGGCCCATATCACTTACATCATGTATTGGCAAGGTAGCCGAACATGCTATTCATAACAGGATAGTAGAACACATAGAAAACCAGGAGCTTTTCAGGCACAATTTCATTGGTTTTCGGAAGGCATTATCCACACAGGATCAAACGTGCTATTGACGACCCTAGCAGGGACTTAAAAGGGCCTCCTGGGTCTGGATGTTATCAAAGCATTTGATACGGCGGCACATAAACATATCCTGCATGAAATCTCAACCTTGAACCTGAGAAGCAATTTTTACAATTACGTGAGGTCCTTTCTAGTCAATCGGACAGCTCGGGTCAAACTCGGGACAGTCACAGGCGGTCCATACAATTTAGGCAACAGCGGCACACCACAAGGTTCGGTATTGTCCCCACTCCTCTTTAACATTGCCATGCACAAGCTCTCGGAGGAATTGGCCAAAATCCCGAGCTTGGGGCACGTAATATACGCTGACGATACCACAGTGTCGGTCCCCAGAGGGTCACTCGCTGCACCAGAGCAGACACTACAGGCAGCCGTAGACACCACAGAATCCTTCCTTAAGGGCACCGGACTCAGGCTATCACGTAGTAAATCTGAGCTGCTGCTCTTTAGACTGGGGAGACAGGGTTTTAGGAACCTTGCACCTTTAGAAACTCTGCCAATTAAAATCACAGACAACACAGGACGGATCATACCCTGAGTGGACACAATTCAAAATGTGGATCTTCTCATTGACGCAAGGAGCGGTAATGCTACGGCTCTAAACCGTCTCACAGGGCAGGTCAACAGTACTTTAAGGCTCCTGGGCAGCGTCTCAATCGAAATGTAGGTCTCAAGGAGGACAATCTCATCAGAGCATATCAGGCATTTTTCATCAGTCATGTCACGTACATTGCATCATACCTGAACTGGGGGAAAGGAGAGAAGGCTAAGCTAAACACACTGATACGCTCCGGACTCAAAAGGGCTCTGAAGCTCCCGCACGGAACGAGTAGCGCACTCCTCAACAAGTTAGGACTTCACAACACTATAGATGAGCTCATTGAGGCTCATTCTATGTCACAAATTGCAAGACTATCCATCACCAAGTCAGGGCGCAAAATTCTAATTGACGTCAGAATTCTGCCTCGAGGAGGAGACGTCTCTAAGTTCAAGGAGGTGGAGACACAATTACTTGTGGACCCTATACCTAGAAATATTCATCCTGTCCACAACAAGGGCAGAAGGGACGCCAGGGCCAAATGCATTCTGGGTAAACTGCACCAACAACAAATCTCAGCTCTTTTTGTCGATGCAACTAGTTATTGATCGGGCAACCGCTACGCTATTGCCGTGGTCGATGAGAACGGTTAATTAATAAGTGCGGCGTCACTAAGAACGAGCTCAATTAATGCCGCCGAAGAAGCAAGCATAGCACTTGCAATTACAATGAGGAGAAGCTCCACGGTTTTCTCTGATTCCCGTACAGCTATTAGAAACTACTCCGCCGGCTTCGTCTCAATGGAAGCACACAAGTTACTTATACACAGTATGAGTACTCATAATTACGAGCAACTGGATAGCTCACACCTAGTCTGGTTTCCGGCTCATCAGGGCCATTCGGTCAGCCCCAATGACTGCAATCCTAAGGAGCAAGCTCACTCTGCTGTGCGAGATCTCATATGCCGTGCATCAAATCAGGAACTGCTCCAGGATGACTGCGGCTCCTACAAAGACCCACTTAGTACTTTTCACGAGATCACCTTTACGCTATAGGGACGGCAGGAGGTCTTTCCTCCCCCCCCCCCTCCCCCATCAGAAGTTGAACCGAGCTCAGGCAGTCACATTAAGAATGATTCAAACTAAATCTTATCCCACAGCTTTTGGGCTTAACAAAATTGACCAGGAGTTTCCCGCGGTATGTAAAAGTTGTGGGCACACTCAGTGTCTATTTGATCATATGTTCAGGCTGTGCCCCACCAAAGGGCTTCGGACTTCAACAGTGAGAAGTACTGGAGTCGACGCATATCCAGCGAAGTCCTCCAAGAAAACTCCTGGCCGTCCGGAGAGCTCACGACATCGGGAAAGCCTTTGCACTACCGGTGCCTATGTGGGCGGAGCCACCGACTTAGCCTGGGGGCTTTTGCCCTCGGGCCCTAGTTTCTCTGGACTAAAATAAAGTTCTTGTCATGCCATGTCATGCCAAGCCCGGGCCCGGGTCAAAACGCACATGCCGAGCCCGGCCCGTGCCCGTGCAGTGCTCTACCGTGAACTGCTGTCACTGAGCAATGCCTTTGCATTCTTCAACTTGCAAATAATCGCGATTCATTGTGACAATACCCCGCACCTCCACCACAATTGCGACGATGGATCGTGTTTACTACAAGAAGAAGAATTCAAAGGTATCGCCCAGCGAAAACAGTTCACGGAGCAGCACGCGAGCCAGCCCACCTTCATTCACCTCTTTATGCAAACTCCGCTGACATGCTTTCAATATTTTGCGGAAGAAAATGTTCTTGTAACATGACATAATGTCAAAGTTTGCTCGAGAACGCCGATTCACTTCCAACAAATATTATTGTAAAATTGTTTTAGTACCTAACGCTTCACAACTTCCCCCCTACCTATCCTACGAGGATCCTTCCTTCTTCGAGGATCCTTCGATTTCCCTTCTTGCAGTCGAACGATTCCTCTTGAGGCGCAAACTTGTGCGCTCGATCAGAAGATGTTCTTCGCCCTCGAAGACGCCTTGACGGAAATGACGACACCGAAGCAAGGCGCCATACTGACTTGACCTTCGAACATCTACAAGACTCATCAAGTGCGAGTTTTCTCCGGTGGTATCGCTTGGTCTGTGGAGATTATTCTCGACTAGCATTTCAGGTCGATGACTGAGCCGCACTTGTTGTCCAGAGGTGTTCCTGAACGAACAGATGAGGCCTAACTTCTGTTGAATTCAATTATTGAATAAGAATGTGCTTCTTTAGGCAGCCTAGATTTGGCTGTCTTGTTTCAGGCAAGGCAAATATTTTTTCCAGTTTTACCATGTGTAATGTACCAAAACCATGGGAAGTGCATTAGTGTTACTCCAGTTTCCTTCAATAATTTTCGGTCTGATACCTTTGTGACAGGTGGTATATCCTCAAAGTGATCCTGCTGCGTAAGCAAACGTTTGGGTTACGCATGCACAGTAAAATGCCGACTTTTTGCGCTTTAAAGGACAGCTGGAAAGCGAGGGGTTGGTTTCTCTGACACTGCGGGCTATTAATACATCAGCGTTTTCGTTGTGAAGAGTGTTTCTTCTACAAAATGATCATTATTTTCACATAACGGGCTTAGAAATGCAAAGATATTGCACCGAAACACGTTGTTTGCCTAGTTGTGCACTTCGTGGTCAAGAGCATCGGACAGCGCTAGCAAAAAAACACGGCGAAGGGAAGTAGCTTCCAACTTGCATACAATTCATCAGCAGCATTTCGAAGCTGTTCGCTAAGATTTGGTTTTAAAACATATACAGGCTCTTTATCATTCGTTGTAACCTTTATCGCTTATGACCATGTAATATCAAATGGAAGGCAGCGCTGCTCTGCTTAACTAAGGCTGTCCACTCTCGGCGCTTTGTATTGACGGGCCGTGCTCACCTTTGTTGAGAGCGTAGCGGCAGGCGCGACCGCATATCGAAGACGGCGCCACTGGGCGGCCTGTTGCTCCCGTGTCAGCCGAGCGGCGGCGGCCGGTGCGGCCGACCGCCCGACGACGCCCAGCCGGACGCCATCGCACCCGGGGGGCCGATGCGGCCCCAGCAGCACCTACACCCGAATAGCGAACGACGTTTAAAACAACAACGCTATTGTATAACGAGAACAACGGCGAAACACTCGGAAATTATTAATGACACTTCTCGCACCGTAACTGCGTAAAAGCCACCTGTGTTTGCCATCTGTGATCATCCTACGCATGACTGAAATGTTTATTATCGATGGCCACCTCGTTTCTCGTTTCCAACAATTTCGCGGCATTGAGCCCGTCACAGCTTCTCACCACATAAATGAGATTAGCGCAATGCACTGGAGTAGAGTGCGAAAGAAGCAGGGCACTATATCCATCGCAAATGACGATATACAGTGACAATAAACGCGTAACTTCGAGAGCAGCTTTAGAGCAATACGACAGGTTCAGTGCGAGCACATTGCTCGACGTAGTCTATGATGTTGCACTGCGCCAGATTGTACACATGAACGTACAAACAACGTCAAGAATAAAAAAAATTATTCGCTACCTTCAGCTAGGCTAAAACAATATCACACGCCCTTTTTGGAAGTCATGTGGGGTAAAACGTGGGTGCTCGATTATCAGAGAACCAGACGTCCACTGCGAATGCATCAACCAGAGTGTTGCATCATAAGACATTCATAAGACACTCTACAGGACATAAGGCACCGATGAAAAGATGTTGCCCCTTCCACAAATAACGCCAATTTCTGTAAATCCTCAGCAAGAGATCCCAGCGTAAATGCCATTGCAGCCATCCCCGCCAAAACGCATTTATTTATGTATATAGCTTTCACCTATCAAAGCCTCGCCAAAAGAAGGAATGATTTAGTCTTTCTGGAGGCCTGTGCCTCGAGACCTACCAAGTGTTAGAAAGAACTCACTGTCCCTAGTTTTTTTTTAATTTTTTCCTTTTTTTGTTCTTTTAGAGCTCTGACGTTTTACAGATAAAGAAAGAAAAAATAGTGAACCAGTGGAAAGCGAAAGCAAGAAAATCAGAAGAAAACAAGAAGGCGAAGCGTGATCGCTATTGTTCCCGCCCCTCCCTTCCCAAAGGAAATAAAGGTAAGCGACCCTACTGCAGTGTTTTGCTTACAGCTCTGAACGCGTTCCCGTGAGCGGCCAAGCGTACGGGAAAAACGGGCTCCCCACGGCGCGATAAAAGCAGCAGCAGCTCCAGAGCACGTGGACGGCAAAGCTGGCGCCGGCAACGCGCCCGCGGGCAATGATGCGTCTCCGAATGTGAAGACCCGCGCCTCGGTGGTGCCGAGTCGCGGCCTCAGACAGGCGCCTTCCTGGAGCAGCGCCGACTTTTAATGCCCGCACGCGCTGTGTACTCGCTGCTAAAGCTCGGGCTCAAATGGGCTTCGCTGGGTCTGCGGGTCGAGACAGACGGCGTGTCCTCAGATTAGACAATCTACAGCGGACGCGAGGATTCGTAGGTCTATGATATGTAAAACGCTTTTAAGGCATGGGCGCTAGCAAGAATAACGAGGGAGACCAAGTTGGCCGCTTTTGCTGTGTTACTTGCTTACCGGCAATGGAAGACAGGACGCGACCAGATTAAGGAAACACGTGTGTCGCCCCACTCTATCGGCCGTGGGTAATGACGTGTTTTACTTATAATTTCAGAGAGCTGCGACAGAGCTACTAAGATCGTGGTAGACTACTAAGCGTTACTTTCACAGCATATTCGGGCTGAAATGACGTTAACGACGCCCCACTAGCGCCAATTGAGATGGTTATTTGCGTAATACAGTAGCCATCTTTTAGAACTTTCGCTGTAAAGCCACAGTGGACTTTGTGAATGTTCGATTGTTCATTTTTGTTCAACCGCCAAATACAGGATGAAGTACTGGAAAAAGATGTGAATTACATGTAGTGAATTACAACAGACGTTGTTCGTAAAATGACACGTACCTATAGAGTCTTATAATGTAAAACTGTTCCAATCTGTTTTTATTTCAGCCGACGCGGTGGCTTAGGTGATATGGTGTGGCGCTGCTAAGCACGAGTATCAAATCCCGGCCGCGGTGGCCGCATTTCCACGAGGGCGAAATGCAAAAACGCCCGTGTCCCGTGCATTGGCGGCACGTTAAAGATTCCTTGGTGGTCAAAATTAGTCCGGAGTCCCCCACTACGGCATGGCTCACAATCAAATCGTGGTTTTGGCACGTAAAACCGTAGAATTCAATTCAATTATATTCTGTTTTATTCCAATCTCTTGACGTGAAATTTAGGTAACCGCCGACGCAAGCATAGAGCGTGTTGCGACGAAAGACCTCCGATGGCGCCCCTGGAGTGCGAACGGAGATCTTTGTTCGAAACGCGTTCAGTTCAGTTGCTGCGACGTGACAAAGTGGCAGCATGCAAAATGTTTTGAGAACGGGAGGGAGAGAGCAGCCATCCGGCAAGCGGTGAACCATTCCGTAGCCGCAGCAGCCGTTTGGATTCAATCCAATCCATCCGACGTGCCATGCGAAGCCAGTCTCGTAGCGAGCGGATGATCGCTCGAACTTCACATCTCTCGTCGAGTTCTGCTCCTAGCAGACGACGTGCTCGTAATCAAAATGATTGACAGGAGTGTGTCGTCAATTTGATGCCACCAAAAACGCGAATTCCCCGACCGTTTGTCATCCGGGGAATTCACCGCTTTCCGATCGGCTGCTCTCTACCTCCCGTTCTTATAAATTTTGCATAATGCCCCTTTCTGACGTCGCAGCTACTGAACAGAAAGTGAAACGAACAAAGATATCCGATCGTGCTCCAGCAGCATTGTTTGAACCACGCAATCGAATGCCCTCCTTGTTCATAGGCGGTCAAATTTGCTTGCTTTCAAAGCGAGTAGCATTGCCTACCTTGACAGATTTTTCTTCTCTGACTAGCTTACAAGAGGCAAGGAGTACGCAGAAGTCGAAATGGTTTCAGTGGGATCGCGCTACCGCACTGTAGATAATCGGATGAAGAGCGTGCTGCTGCCGTCTGCGATTGGTCCGCTTCCCTTACTTAGCTTGCGGTGGCTGGTGGAAAATCACGGAGGCGTGCATCGGAACGGTAAAAATGCCACTAAAACGGATCGTCAGCGAAGACGACTTGGCAGAACTATGTTGTATATTTGCCGAAATGGCTCGACAATGTTATACTGCCACGCAAAAATGTTTTATTACATGCGAAATAAATCCATTCGCCCCGGCAGCTCCGAGTACCCACTGCCAGAGTGATCAGTCGGCAGGCATCCTGTATTCCTTTCAGAACGGGGCAGTCTCCGGCTATGCCGAAATAAAAATAAGTTTTGTTCGGCATATTAATGTATCTTTAATGCATGCCCGTCACTTTGACGTGGTGAGTTTTCGCTGTATGGTGGCGTCATGTGGCAGAAAGGCCAAGTGCGTCCTCACACTTGGCCTTGATGATTGCGTCGGCTGTTACTTAATTTTGACATCAGCCAGGAGAATGTATTAAAAACTTGGAGTACGCTTATGCTTCGCCTTTAAGAGTGGAACGCGATAGCGTTATTGGACGCCGTTGACGCCGTCACCGACACCGTATTTTCTGCCACATGGGACCCGATCAAAATTTAGAAAGGCCCGGTTTTCAACATTCCCCTCAATGTTGCCTTAAATCAAGGTACGGCGAAATACCATCAGAATTGGAGGACACCCAATGTTCGCGTTTAAGAGTGGAACGCCATATCATTCAAAGCTACATGGCTGCTTATCAGAATTTTTTCTCGTATATTCAAATTACAATCCGACGCTATCACGCCTGTACGTCATGGTTAAGTCGTACTTTACGATTTTTCTGACGGATTTTACGTTGAGAAATTCAATTTTTGTTCACTAACGCCTTGCGCCACGCGAAGGGCCCGCCCGGTCGGGGTGGTTCGGCATGATTATTTCCGCCAGACACCGATGCTTAACGCCGACGCCAGATTTTCTGCGACACGGGGCCCTTAACGCTATCACGTTAAAGCAGATTGGAATAGTTTTGCGTTATAGGGCCCCAGGAGACTTCGCGGTTTTCGTGACGTCGCGTGGCAAACAGGCGAAGGCCGGAAAAACTTGTGACCATTTGTGGATGGCTCATAGAGAAATGGATAGAAGTGGTTCGGATAGGTTTATGCTATAGCCCCCCTTTTCATTTCTTTTTCCACTTTTTTTTTAGTTTTTCGGTTTACTTTAAAAAATAAATTTGTCACTTACAAAACCCGAAAATTAATACTAAAATGCTAAGCTACACCTACTGTATAGTCGAGTACAACTTCAGAAGGCAGTGGCATTTACCCCCCCCCCCCCCCCTCCCCAAAGGTGGATGCAAACGAGACTCCACCATTGTGCGCGCTCTCTACACACGTCATGACCCGGACGGCCGGTGACCCCGCCGACGGCAACATGGTCGCCCGCGCTTCGAAATGGGCGGGACTTTTGAGTGGGACTGTTTCTCCAGTCGCGGATGCAATTGGCTGCCGCACTTCGGTTATCTGGACGGAGCCTCTCGTGCCTTCTTAAGTTGTACCCGACTATAGTAATAAGATAATATCTAAACATCATGACGACAGATAAAGTAGACAGTCATCGAAATTCAAAACAAAACTCCATTTCCCTGTTTTCTAAGGAGTGTGAATTGATAAGCGAACGCGGGAGTTTGAAAATAGCCAATCTGTATTATATATGCAGTAAGGGTGCATTTAAGTTGATCACGTGACCATACAATTATTCGGGGTTCTGGGGTCCTCTAGACACGAAGGCCGCATAACCCGCCAGCAAATTTGAAGCTCCGCCCCATTGACGCGCTAATGGCTCAGCTGCCGCGCAACTGGCGCACACCTGTCGCGCAGGCGCGCGCTCATTGGTGCGGAGATTGGACACCGGGCGCCGTTCGCCACAGCTAGGGCACCTTGATGCTAGCGCACAACGGAAGGTGCCCATCGAGGCACACTACCCACAGCTGCTCTCAGACTGCAAGCATGCCTCGATCAAAAAAGGTGAGCCTTGCTTCTACGCCAAGCGTCAGAACAGCCAGGGATAGTCACAGCTACCCTAATCCAATCGAAGAAGACAAGCAAGAGCGTTTAGCTCGCGAACGCGCGAATAAGAACTTCTCACCCCTATAATTTCCCTGAAGGGAATTTCGGTCGTAATTTTCTCCGTTTAGTTCTTTCGTGTTATTAATACACTCAACGTGGAAGTTGATGACTAGCCGTGAAGAAACGCATCAGAAATGAACACGACTATCATAAGGGCTGCAGAAGCGTCTGCAGAAATCCGCCTGTGACACGCACACTAGCAGCCCACTGTAATGCATGCTTGGCGAATACATTGTAAGGAATTAGCGCCGTTTCAACTTGTTCAACCCGGTACGATGCTGTTCATAATTAGCTTCAATTGCTAGCGGCTCTACGACGGAATCACAATTGATTTTTCCTTCTTTGGCACATCGTATGTTCTTGTCCCGCGGAGGCAGCCATCACAGAGTTCGGTATTTAAATGCGCATCTCCATGAAAAATTATTGCACGCCTTGTAAATTACACACTATGCTTCAAGCAGACGCACCTTCAATTCTTCCCCGTTCTCATTTAGAAGCCCAACTCGCCGTGAGAGGGCGCAACAAGCGCATTTTGTGCAAAGCATCCGACAGAGAAGCGGCGGCAATGAAAGATGCATAAATGAGCAGAATTGCAGCGGTTGCAGGCAAAGACATTGAAAAAGTAATGAAGAGTGGTTGAGCGTATCGTAAAGGTTTATAGCTTGGGGGAGGGGGAAGAATTATACGCACGAAGATCTGGGGAGCGCTAAAGGGGAAACACGGTAATACGACGCCAGCCGCATGCGGGCGAGGAAGGGCGACGAGGCCAGTGGCCTGAATATAGAGAGGGAAGAGGGTAAGAGCTCAGTGAGAAGGGCGAAAGCCAGCAAACGTGCAAGAACCGAAACCAAGTTAAGTCATGATATCAGACGCCAGAATGTCGTTTTCGTTTCGTCGTTCGCACACGACCTTTATGTCGGCGTTGCTTCAGCCAGCTGTGTCTCTCTCTTTCTCGGCTCCTTAGGTTCCTTTACATTTCTTAGTTCTTTTTTTTTCATTACTTTCACATATATTTTTGTCGAACGTGCATCGGAACACCGTAGAAGACAGGAGGAAGTGGGCGCTAGGGGGCACTGTAGTGCGCGGTAATTGCGCCTCAAAATCGAAGCCGCTCGGCTGCGAGTCTCTTAATGCTCCCACTGTGCCTCGGGCGGGGAGGAAGAGCCGGTCGGTATTATGAAAGGAGGGGACCGCCGTGAAAGTATGCTGCGTGCGCCGAGAAACATAAACTGAGGAGAAGAAACGGCGAGGGATGAGCTCGATCCGGAAGACCATAATATCAGCCTGAATTTTTTAAAACAAGATATTGTAAGTAAATAGCATAAGAGAAAAGGACGTCGAGATAAATCACGGGATACAATATGCGAAGCCGAGCGGGAGAAGTAGCGCCAAAAAATACGGACGATGAAGCTAACAAAAAAGGGCTGCGGGGGGCGAAATTCGACCGTAACGTTTGCGGCACAGGGTAACTGAGAGGAATTACGGTGGGACAGGAAACGCGAAAGAAGAACGAAGAAGAGACAGCTGAATAAACGGGACGCAAAAAGAGCCCAGCAGCCGTAGAAACCAAGAACACACGAAAAAGTTATAGAAGCAGTGGCGAGGGACCTGAGAGAGGGAAGACAAAGAATGCCCGAAAGAAAGAGCGAGGGAAGCGAAAAGACGGAGTGCGCTGGAAGGCAGTGCCTCGACAAAGTTTCAAACAGCAGCCTGCAGCCTCCCAAGCAGCAAAGTGGCTGCGGCAGAGGCATGCAATGCAGCGAGAGGCATGCGCGCGCACACGCCCACAAACAGGAGTTCCCGTATATTTCAGCGCTTCGAACGGCGCGCTTGTCGAACGGGTGTCTACAACAGATGTCGGCTTACACGCTCCGCGCGGATCTCTTTCTTCCGCGGCGGAGCAACCACACCACACTTGGCGACTGCGGCGAACCTGTTACGACGTCGAGGGATGCGAAAAAAAGAAGATAACGAAGTGCTTGCGCTTGGTTATCATATGGCCCGGATTTTATGCCCAGCCTCTCTTCTGCTCTTTCTTTGCACCCGAGGCAACTACACGTGCTGCCATCATAGATCCTTGCGTCGGGAAGAGCTACGCAGTGCTTTGACGCGAATTGCCCAAGGCGTCGCGTCGCTCTGAAGTAGCGCCTTGACGCTGCCGAATGACAAGCAGTTTCCCGAGCTCACGCTTCTTTCTGCTCCTAGCCATTTTCATGTTTGGTACTTTGGTTTTTCTTCTTCACCAATGAGAAAGGCACCGCCTGACGAGCTCACAAGCGCAAGTATTACGTTTGTTCCTTTTTGACTTGGCACTGAATAAAAAGGCCTTCGCTCGAGAAGCTTATAAGTGAAAATTTCGCTCCCTTTAACATTTTTTTACTGACAGGAGAAAACGAAATCATGCCTAATTCTTAAGATGAAGAGAAAATACGATATATTCAAAGTGCCCGCACTCACATCGAACATTTTATGTATTTTTTATATTGAGTGGAACGAGTGTCTTCTTGAGAAACAGCAGAAAAGGGGAGGCGTCGAGGAGGATTTCAGTTTCGACGTATCATTCTATCGAAGTCGAAATTTCGTCTTGATTCTCTGAAAAGGTGCAGCAGGCTTTGATTACCAGTTGCGCCTCTTTACCACCGACATGTTGCTTTTTGTTCAAAATTTTTCGCAAGGTGAGCCTCAGTGAAAAAAAAATGATCAATCCTTCCCCTACCGGAAAATGGGGGTAAGCGAAGCTTGTGTTGTGTTTCTTCGGAGTTCCTCGGAACCAACTGCACTGACGGGTACCACGTTGTGCTCGAACCACAACCGGTCACGCACTGCAGCTGGCTCCGAAGTTCCGGTTGAGAAACTCGCGTTGAAACCTGGCTGTCGCAACGGGGAAGTTGGCGCTAGCGTTGCCGAGGCGTGCGCCACCGTTGTCGCGTTCCTGGAGGTTCCTCAACATCGCGCTCCCGCAACTCGGGGTCGGTGGCTCTTCGCCGTTGCGTTAACGCAGCGTGCTCCTCGGCAGAACGCACCATGCGAGGCCTTCCCAACCGGTTGCTGAGACTGATATGAGGCGAGGGAAGCCCGGCGGAGTGCGCACCAGCTCCCTTTTCCTCTTTTTTAATTCCTCCCCGCGACACACCAAACGACCCTGATTGGCCGCGCACGTCACGAGATCCGACAGCGGCGCAGCTGGAGCAGCTGCTCTACTGTGGGAGCAGCTGAGGGAGCCAAAAGGCATTAGCACCGGAAAGGCATGGCTACAAAATACCGGCCCAGGTCAACATGTCGGCGCGAAAAAGCCAGTCACAGTGGCCTGGGCCGGTATTCGTAGCGAAGTCTTTCCGGTGCTAATGCCTTTTCGCGCTTTTCGCGCTGCGTCACTGGTCAGAACAACGGTCCGCTTACGTTATCAACGGGATGAGCCGGCCGAGCGGTAGATGATAAAACTATAATTATAGCATAGAATGAAGCATAATGCATCGCTACAAAATACCGGCCCTGGTAGCACGAAGTGAACAATGTGAATCGTGCCAGGCACTAAGCGCGGCCATTAAACGCGTCGTATCAGCAAGATCAGCATTTACGTCGCTCGAATTATGCTGCCTTGTGCGCTATCCCTGCGGCGCACAGTTGGATCACTTAATTCAGTGCGTTTGGACAAAGCTACGACATTTGCATGTAACTGCGGTGCATGCATGTAATTAGCGGTGTAAGTGCATATCGTAGGGGTTGTACAGAAGCACTGAACGAACTTCACATCAAGGCCGTGGTGCTTGAGGCATACGGCTGACAACTCAATAATTATTTCATTTATGTGCAACTTCTATATTTGCCTTCAGCCACAGCGCACATATCAGCAACTTCTCAGGCTTCGACTCTGCCTCAGTGATAGTTCTCGCTTCACATGTTTAATTACCCACAAGAAAAGTGGAGAAATGCTTATCGAGAAAATGGTCAGGCAAGGAGACACAATCTCTCCAGTTATATTAATTGCATGCTTAGAAGAAGTATTCAAGCTATTAGACTAGGGAGGTTCAAGGGCGATGATCAATGGCGAATATGTCAACAATCTTCAGCTTGCCGATGACATTGTCCTGTTCAGCAAGGATGGGGACACATTGCAATGGCTGACTGAGCACTTTAACCGAAAAAGTGTAAGAGTAATATTGAATAACCTCCCAAGCGAACAAGAATCTATGATCGGCAGTCAGGCTCTTGAGTATGCACAGGAGTAAGATTATATTGGTCAGTTACTCACAAGGAACCCTGATCATGAGACGGAAACTTACATAATAATGAAAATCGGTCGGAGTGCATACAGCCGGCATTACCAAATCGTGACCGGGAGCTCACCGCTGTCGCTGAAAAGAAAAGCGTAAAATAATTCCATTCTTCCATTACTATCAAATGGGGCAGAAACTTTGAGGTTAACAATGAAGTGTGAGAATAAGTTATCGACTGCTCAAACAAGCGATGAGACGAAAAATGTTATGCCTATATAACGCTAAGAGAGAGGAATCAGAGAGCAAACGGGGGTAGTGGTAGTTGAAATTAAGAGGAAACATAGGAGCTGGGCAGGTCACTTAATTTATAGGGCAGATAATCGGTGGTCCATTAGAAGTACAGAGTGGGTGCTAGGAGAAAGGAAGCGCAGTCGAGGACGGTGGGAAATTAGGTGGGGTACTAAAATCAGGAAAACTGCAGGCATAACTTGAAATCAGCTAGCGCAGGTCAGGGGTAATTAGAGATCGCTGGGAGAGGCCTTCGTCCTGCAGTGAACAAAAAGCACGCTGATACGTTTTAGAACATCCAAAATTCGTGCGGAATTTTAACGAACTGTTGCTCTTGAGCCACATTTTGTTTCGTACTGCGAGGCCGCATTCGCATGTTTACAAAAGGGCGCCGGGTGCCGCTTGGATACCACCACCCCACCTTGGCATCGTACTAAATGTGCAGTGACTCCGCTCAACAAAGTGCGTCAATCTCCAAAGATCGACGAGTTGAACCGATTTGATCCGAAACCAGCTAGAATGTTGAACCGCTATGTGCTTCGAGTACGGTGCTGTGCTGACGTGCACTTGAGCGTGTGTTCTCATGAGGCTGGTAAATTCATGGAAACGTTGGCGCTGAGCGTGGTGGTGAGGTTGACTAATTAGCCTTGACTTCTATGAGCTGCCACTTGGGCTATGGCAGACAGTGTAGTTAAGGGCTCCAGGCCCTGACATCGCCAACTTTTGATTCATTACCAGTCTCCTAAATTGATTTGTATGCGCCGTTGTGCATTTCGCCTCTGTCGGAATGGGGCCGCATGAACCTGCATGAACGAACTCTTGACATGGTAAGAGGCATCATCGTGTTTTATCAGCTGAGGTGAAGCTAAGAAGAAACGATGAACGCTGATATGATGTCAAAGTGTGATAAGCAGTGAAGCTCACAGGTGTGGAAGTTACGTACTTAAGTTTTGTCCTAATTTGGGAATATTGATAGTCACGGCTTCTTTCCGCATTTCTTTTTTAGGGTTACTTGAATAGTTCTCCGTGCCCTCGACAGTGATCCTATGCGAAGGGAGCGCGGGTTTCGTCGTCTGTTGGCGCTTGACAACGACCAGCCCCTTGGACGGTACAGGCTGGCGAGGGAGCTGATAATGAGCATATATGCGCGGCATTATAGAACCGCACCTGCAACTGAGTGCCGCGCGATTACATACCGTTCAGTTGAACTTACCGGGGCAGTGCCCCTTGCCTTGAGGTCATACGAACTATATATTATGGAGCTTTTTTAATTTCTGTAATTACTATCGAAATAAAGACATTTAGTCGCTTTGTAATAGAGTGGTGGTGGTGATGTATACAGGCTGGGTGAGCCTGGCAGACCTGGCCGGCAATTGCTCCGACTTTCTGCGCCAAATATGTTACCATGTGTCCATCAGTCATGTGTCTCACAGAAATGTGAGCAGAATGCGTAACACTTCCGCTGCAATTCTTTTCACGGCGTTACGGAGATAAGGCGAACGCGATTGAGCTTGTCGGTGCTGTAGCAGACGCCCCGAAAAGGAAGCTGCCGAATAGGGGCGGACAGTCATTTGCCGTACGAATATGGCCTCGGCTACATATGCGTGATGTGCGAGCGTATCTTGTTGTTTATTCCGAACCTTATTTCCTCCTCGCTCTCATACGGCACCGTAGGTTAAATGCGCCGCCACTTCGATTGCAGCCTTATCTCAGCGTAAGAACTTTGTCGCTAAGAAATTGCGTACGAACAGCGCAGCTTAGTGAATTCCGCCCCTGATTTCTTTAGTTTTAACACGTTTTTTTTTTCGAAATACGCTACTCGCATTAACTGTACGCTTTCCCTCTGCGTCATAATTGCAACGCCAGGTGGCGAGATATGTCTAGGCGTGTTCGTGTTCCAATCGAACCGACTGGTGCACAGAAGCAGCTGTATTACAGCGTAAGTTGTTATGGGCTCATTCCTATAGCCGTTTCGGTTGGCGATGGTATCCGCAGCCGCCGCCGCCGCCCCGTTGGGGACCGTAACCGCTATCGCCGGAAATGGGAAAAAAAGGTACCCTGTTCCGGCCGGGATCGAACCCGCGCCCGCTACGTGGGAGCCGGATACTCTACCACTGAGCCACACAAGCGCTTGCTATCGGGTAGCTGGAAAATGAGCAATAAACACTCCCCAGGCACGCGCACAGGCGCAGACGACCCAGGCCTCCGCCAGTATGGTGGCGCAATCTAGGTAAGGCGCCTGCAAACGCAGCATGCGCAGGCGCAGACGACGAGATGCGATTCAGTAGAGGCGCGCAATCAAAAAAAGAAAAACGCGATCCCCAGCCTCCGCCAGTATGGTGGCGCCATCTAGTTAAGGTGCCTAAAAACGCAGCGTGCGCAGGCGCAGACGACGAGGTGCGATTCAGACGAGGCGCGCATTCAACGCCATTCCGATGTGAGATGTGCGCCACGTATTCTGGATACCTCTTCGTTACACGTTATGGCGTCTCCTCGCAAGGTACGAATCGGTGCTGCAGAAGCGAATCTAGACCTACGTGCGCGGCTACAACCAGGCATCATCGGGCTCGGCAGACTGCTGTGCAGTGAGCATTACAAACCGCAGCTCGCTGTCGACGCCCGGCAAACAGTTCAATCGTTCCCGTCAAAACGAGGTGAAGAGACTTTGTCGCGAAGACCCTGATGTGCGTGGTGCGGAAATTGGAGCAACTCTTGAGCCACTCCACCAGCTTACGCTGTGACTGTGCTGCGGGTGCCGCGCAGGCCTGTGACTTTTTCTAAGACCTCATGTTAGCGAGTTTTGTTTGCTTGGCCGAATTGTAACAGAGCTATGCAGATCCTGCCAGCATGTGCCATCGTTTTCCCACATGCAGTAGCCATGGTAGTACCTGTCGATGCGGGGTTTCTGCAGCAAAGCACCGTGTCCCTCACACCGTGCAAACATGTCTCCACGTGTTAATTGTCAGAGCGCCAGTCCAGAAGCTCCTGTGAAACGCCAATCGCATTGAAGCAAGGAGGGCCCCCATACGCGCCAAGACCACTCCGTGATTCAGACGCAGGAACAACGCGTTGCTACGTGTGCGGA
The DNA here is from genome assembly GCF_013339745.2 of Dermacentor silvarum. Lineage (NCBI taxonomy): Eukaryota > Metazoa > Arthropoda > Arachnida > Ixodida > Ixodidae > Dermacentor > Dermacentor silvarum. The sequence goes on from NC_051159.1 coordinate 1,176,770, forward strand.
GCACGCTGCAGCTCAACGCCGGGGACGCCAAGTTAGCCGACAAAACTCTGCAGTTAAAAGCATGATGCGGACGCACATCCTGCCGGCTGTGAGCATGCCGCAGTACAGGAACGCGAGGCCGACACAAGACCTTGTAGTTTTAGTCGACCCGCCGAGGTGGCTCACTCAGCTAAGGCGTTGCGCTGCTGAGCACGAGGTCGCGGCATCGAATCCCGGCCGCGTCGCGGCCGCGGCGGCCGCTTTTCAATGAAGACGAAATGCAGAAACGCCCGTGTGCTTGCGTTGTAGTGCACGTTAGAGAACCCCAGGTGGTCAAAATTATTCCGGAGCCCTCCACTACGGCGTGCCTCATAATCAGAACTCGTTTTTGAACGTAAAACCTCGGAAAGAAGTAGTAGTTTTAGCCGATGCTCTTCGTTGTTATCGCGTTCTTCCTGTCCATGTGTGTCTGCGCACGTCACGCTTGTTACTTATCCAGTTGATGTTTGCTGCAATTCATGCTGCCACTAAATCTACGAGCATTACTTCGTGTAGTGTTCTAACGGTGTTGCATTAATCAATTGTCCCTTATAGCGAAATTGTGATTTTAAAGGCGAAGCCTTCTATGTCACACTGATTCGCCCGTGAGCACCTAAAACGCACTACAGGAAAGCCAACTTACACAATGTAACTATCGGCGCATTTGCGCACACAATCGTAGAACACTATATATATATAGTTTATATTCGCAGTTGTACCGATAAGAACAATGGGAACTGCAGCGCCACGCTACCCAGACGAACGTTATATATCTGCATTGAATTATGCGCATAACGCAATACATTCCCGGCCGTCACATGGGAGGCCGCGGGAAGTGTACTGCCGTCGGCAACTCGTACGGCAATCAAAGTAGCCGGCGTGAGCACTTTGCAGAGACAATGACGAAGGTGCGAACTCATTACTGATATATGTGCGCCTGTGTCAATTTTGTCAATATGCGCACCACGTCTTCTGTTGGAGGAGCTTGGCGCGGCAGCGGGGGGTCCTCGCAAGAAGTAGCGGCGGTGTAAGGCAAATGGACGAACCTCGACTGGATGAGGCGACCCTTCGCTTGCTCAAACCGCTGACATTCTTCAGTAACGTCAACCACCCACTGTGGTGCAGTTCCTGAAGACGAGTAAATTGAAAGCATCGTCAGTGATTCCTTTCAATATGTGGCCAACCTTCTCCGATTCCGATATCTTGTCATCGACCTTCGGACAAAGAGCCAAAATGTCCTGAATGTAGGTGACGTAGGATTCGGTAGTGGTCTGCACTCGAGAGGCGAGTTCTTGTTTCGCGGCGCGCTGACGACCATCTGGCTGACCGAAAAGATCCCGGAGCTTCTGCTTGCAGAGGTCGCAGCTTGTGAGCTCCGCGTCGTGCGTGTCGTACCACACACGAGGTGTGGTTTGCCAGCATCAACGTCGGGTCCCAGCGGTTGGAGGCACTGACCCGTTCGTACCAGTTCAACCAGTCGTCTAAGTCGACATTGCGCATTGCCAGTTCCGGTAATCGTACCCGGGTCACGAACTTGCGCTAAGATGACCGATGGTGTTGCAGACGGCGAAGCAACTGCAGATGACTGACGTTGACTGTCCAGCAGTCCAGTCTGCATCGCCATTGCCTTCGGTCGCACGAAGAGTCCACTGCGGAGTTCCGTGTTGTCGTGGTGTTACCCCGCACTTTCACCAAAATGTAACAAGGAAAGTGAGAGGTAAAATATGTATTTACAGAAGCCTATATACGCGTACAACAGGCAATATAGTGATGATGACGATGATGATCCTTTATCATGGCTCGCACCCACTGAGGGGGATAGGCCAAGAATCGGGCGGCAGTAGGGAGCTAAAGAAAATTCTTTTTGAAAATGAGAAACGGGCACAGTAAAAGAAAGCAAAAACAAAGAAGATTTTGGAATAACTAGACTAGTGTGCCAACGAGCTGTGAGACTAACTGAAGGGTGAATTTTAAATGAGGTTACAATCAATGTCAGAATAAATACAATGTTATAATGAATTTGGAGAAACAAGTTCCAGTGAAATGATTACTGATCTCACAAGTAGAATAAAGTTACAATATTATAGTGAACCCCACACACCAGCCGAGGCACACCTTCATCGTCTTCTTTTTGCTGCGTCCACGTGCGCGAGCTAGGTTAATGGTCCCGTGACAATATAACTTATGGGAACACACTGGTTTTCATATAGGATCTCATATGCTTCGTATGGGATTATTGCAGACGATGTTATGGGGAATCTGTGTTTTTGTGGAGATTTTATAAAAATTTCCCAGGGCTTGTTTCCGAAAATTCCGGCGCAGACTGTAGCTACAGCTCTATATATATAATCAGAAATTTCTGGAGTAGACTGAAAGAGCACAAACGTGACGTCGATAAGAACAATCAGCTCTCCAACAAACTGGTGGAGAATTCGCATAAGTATAAGCAATTGGGACTTCAAACCAGTGATCTCCAAGGAAAAAACCATGACGAAGAGCCATTTATCGGATGCTTACTGATACAGTCGACACCCGTTACCATGAACTCGATGGATGGCACCTTGCCCGTAAGTTTATAGCTGATCATTACGTCCCGTGATGCGTACTTAATATAACTATGTCCTCACCTCTACATTATTGTCAACAAAGAACCTCCTATGGGTTGCCAAATATCAATTAACTTTTGACATGGTCAGCGACCGTACTGTGCCATGGTCTGTGCTTTTTCCGTAGTGTGCTATCTTAAATATGTCTGACTGATAACAGTTTAATAGAATATCATAGTAGGCTGACAATGTTTTCATTGTGTCGCGAAGCACCATTTAATGTATTTTAACTTTAGGATGGGTTATCTGTTCGATAAGTTTTACAGCGAAGCTGTTTCTGCAGACCCTGAGAAGTCGTTGTCGGTTGGCTAAAAACCACGTGACCTAGCGAGAGAGGAGATGAAAAGAAGAGATCAACCTTGTGAGAATGCTGTGAGAGGGTCAGATGAAAAGGGGAAAAGGGGGAGTTTACGTAAGTCGCGCCGTCCAATACTCGCGTTAGAGGAGGAGAGCGTGAGCGTGCCAACCACTGGTGGTGTACGAGAAAAGTAGGTCAACGGAGGAGTGGGGTGTGAGAGGAGTTCGCTTTAGCGTTGGTTGTATTTACGGAGCTTTGGTCAAGGACTCTTGGCTGGGAACGTGGTACAAAAAAATAGCGTGAGGAGCGCGCTAGGAACGCCGTCGCCCAGATGCCGACGCATCCAGTCGCCCACAACGCGCAAGGAACGCCGTCACCCATGGCCGCCGACGCGTCCCATCCCCGCAAATAGCGTCGTTCGGGCCAGCCAAGCGGCCGCGAATGCAACTACGGCTCTGACGCTTGTTACCATTGCAGCCGACCTGACGCGGCAAGTCGTAGCTTTTAAAGTCGATAGTCTTTCTTGGGGAACTTAAACGCTGAAAATTTGGTCTGTCTGTCTGTCTGTCTGTTTGTCTGTCTGTCACCCGATTCAGCCACCCGGACCACTTGCTTACCGCCCACACTACTTAAACTGGTACGGCTGTTCATACTTGTGAACGTTATCGATCACAAAGTAAATATTACGCATATCTGAGGCGCAACATAACTAGGTAAGTATTAGGAGGTGTGTTCCTTTAATAGAAAATACATAGATACGTAGCTCTAAAGGCCCTAGTTTCTTAAGCTGCGCTGAAAATGCCATGCTATGCGCGCCGACGAACGACGTTCCCAGACTGCGCGCCGACGAGCGCCCTCTGCCATGGAGGAAGGAAACCCTCTGCACAAGCTCATGTTTCCCGATGTATTGCCAGATGGCGTCCATGTCTCACGCAGCGCCTCCTCAATTTTATCAATGCCAGCCAGATGCGGCCGATTCAACATAAAGGAAGCGCTGTCTGAGGCAGGGCAAAACATAAATGGCCGCTTGATGCAATAATGCGGTAAAATGAAATCTGTTCAAACAAACCTCCATTGCATTTATCATGCCAGGACGGAAATGGTACGAGAACAGCATCACGGGCGGCCGCGGATCAGACCAGCACTCATGTAGTACGGCCGGCAGAAGACTATCGTCTTTCGACGACATTTGCAGCGAAGCACGCAGATACGCGGCAATTTTTTTTAAAACCACGATCACCACGCGAGGCACGCTAAAGCGAAAATGACGTAAAAGAATGGTGAAATAAAAGATTTACAATATAGACTGCTTGCGAAGTTTGACTTGCCTGGTGTAGCATTCGGTGTAACTAACACAGCTTCGTTGTTCGACCATCTTCACGGAGTGGAAGGGGCGGTAATTTTTATTAAATGTGATCGACAGTGCAAATAGAACACTCGCCAAAGTTTGAAGTATTTGCGAAAGTGCCCAAGAGAGATTGTGACATATGTCATCGAATGTTTATTCCTTGCTGTCCGCTCCCTAATGTCGCCCTGCAACAGTACAGCTTCTTCTTAATAAATTGAGAAGCTAATGCGATGTTATTTCTGTTATGCAGCAGGGTATGAGACCGAGCTACGCTTATTGTTTCGACATCTTATGCAATTTGAAAAATGCAAGCAAGCTCAAGGTCTACTCTTACAGTGTATAACAGGACTTTTCATTCGAAACTCGAGCAGTGCGAAAGCAACTTTGGGAATACGGAAAAGTAAAGAAGGCGGATAAGAAAAACCAGGTTAAGTTGAAGGCCAATAAGCTGATCATAAATGGCAGAGCGTTTACATGGGACGATGAGAAGGAAGAAGTTGTTGCCCTGTCAAAACGGTGACATACAAATCATATTTGCTTTGTTCATCGTGATTTAGTTATTGCGGCGGTAAATTGCCGCAGTATAGTCAACAAGATAGATGAGTTTGCTGGATTGGTTGAGTGATCAAAGGCAGATATAGTGTTTGGTACTGAATCCTGGCTTAACCCATCCATCACCGATAGCGAGGTGTTCCTCTGCAACTATACTGCTTATCGCAACGACAGGCCGGGTCATGGCGGCGGTGTTTTTCTATTAGTTCATTCGTCCCTTTCGTCTTCGATGCTGAACATCGGTCATAACTCGGTCAAGTCAGTTTGGTGCACATTTACACTGGCTAACAATCTTTATTTTGTCACTGGAGCGTTTTATAGACCACCAAGTACGGTTTTCCGTGTTTTGGAAATGGTGTACGATATTGTTTCGGAGGCATCTGGCCAAATAATATTGCTTGCAGGTGATTTTAATTTGCCCCACTTAAAGTGGGAAAACGGCACATGCGAGTTAATGAATGCAAACCGTACCAATCTAGAAATAAATTACCTGGCTGATAGTTTCGGCTTTTTCCAGTATGTCCTAGAACCCACTTGAATAAATAGTACCCTAGATCTTCTCTTTTGTAATTCACCAAATTTAGTTGGTAATGTTGATATCATTCCAGGTATTAGAGATGATCGGGTTGTGGTTGCAGGGATTAAAACGAAAGTACAGCGCACAAAAAGGCGCATCAGTAGAAGAGTTTCCTTCTTTGAATTCATCAATTTCTGATAAACGTCTTAATTTTCTTCCTGTCTTTGAATGCTTTGCAGAGGAACACGAAGTAGAATATTTGTGGAGCACATTTAGAAAAGCGTTAGACCTTACAGAGAAGTTCATACCAAGTATTGAATCGGCTAGGCTCCAAAAGCGTAAAAACCATGGATCACCTTTCGTGTATTGCGGCTAGTTAAAAAACGAAGGCATGTGTTTCAAAGATATAAAAGAACAAAAATACACACGTATTTTAAAAGGCTACAAGAATTAACACGCGAATAGAAAAGCCTGTCGAAAAAAGCAAAAGAAGAGTATCTTACACGATTAAATGACAAAATTAAAACAAACCCTAAACCATTCTGGCAGTATTTGAAGGGATGTGGGTCTGATCCTGTTGGAATAAATGAAATTATTTACAATGAACGCACTCTTTCTGATGGTGCAGAAAAAGCGACATGCCTAAACAGATATTTCCAATCAGTCTTTCTTTCTCAATATGCATGCAGCCCACAATCATCAAATAGCAACGTTCCTGTTATGCAACCAATCGAACTTAGCGTTAGCGGCATTGAATCTCTGCTAAAGAACCTTGATGAAAGTAAGGCTATTGGTCCTGATGGTATCTCTCCAAGAATTTTAAAACAGTGCGCTCACGCCGTCTCGCTTTACCTCTATTTAATTTTTAACAAGTCGTTAACTACTGGTTAGATGCCACAAGACCGGAAAATAGCAAATGTAGGCCCAATTCACAAAGAAGGCTCTAAAAAAAGTTACTAATTATAGACCGATCTTACTTACTTCGATTTCATGCAAGATCATGGAACACATAATATACAAGGCTATCATGAAACATCTAATGGACAACGCATTGCTTACGAACAGACAACACGGATTTCGCAAGGGGTTTTCATGTGCGACACAACTGATTGAATTTTATGATGACCTAGCTTCTGTAGTTGATTTGGGTGGGCAAATAGACTGCATACTTCTAGACTTCCGCAAAGCATTTGATACTGTTTGCCATTCTTTACTACTTCATAAACTTCGAATGTTAAATATAGATTCCAGCGTTTTTAGCTGGATAAAAAACTATTTGTCAAATCGCCGTCAACGTGTTGTCCTGAATGGTACTAATTCAGATTATCTTGAGGTCACATTAGGCGTCCCGCAAGGATCTGTCCTGGGGCCTCTTCTTTTTCTCATATATATTAATGACATTAACTTAGGTGTTGACTCTAACATGCGGCTCTTCGCGGATGACTTTATTGTGTATAGAAAAAGCGATAATGAACATGATCGATGTTCTCAAACTGCAGGCCGACCTAGAACGTATTTGTGAATGGTGCTCTAAGTGGAAAATGAATTTGAATTCGGGTAAGTGCGTCCATGTGCAGTTTACTAAGAAGAAAAATGTAATCGATGCCAGCTACTATCTTATGAATAATATTTTAAGAAATTCACGACTAAATATTTGGACGTGATGCTGTCGGGCGACTGCTCTTGGCGGGCACATATGGACTATGTGGTTGGCAAAGCGGCAGTTGCTTTGAATTACAATCAAGGAAATTTAAAATGTGCAAATTCTAACCTTAGAAGCACGGCGTACCTAACTTGTATAAGACCTATTTTGGAATATTCTTGTACCCTTTTGAACCCGTTACCGATATGTCTCATAAATAAACTAGAAAAAATGCAAAACAGAGCAGCCAGGTTCGTCTTGGTTAGGTACGGGAGGAAGTACAGTTGCACAGCAATGAAAAAAGAGCTCATTTTGGAATCCCTGTCGTCTCACCGAAAGAAACTGCGGCTAAAGCTTCTGTATGAAATACATCATAACAAAACTGGAATTGATAGGGAAATGTACGTAAAACCGCCAAACTATATATCTGCACGCACTGACCACCAGTGCAAAATTAGGGAATACCGGGCTAGGACGGGCCTGTATACCAATTCCTTTTTTGTTAAAACTATCGCTGAGTGGAATCGGCTGTCATGTGGGACAGTGTGCCGTGTGAATCAAGATGTATTTTTTTTTCATGTTTGTAACCCCCCTGCTTTAACGCTTTCGGGCTGAAAGAATAAAGAAAATTCAGAACCTAATCAGCGCTGCTCACATTGGATGTTTGTGACAAATCACTCTAGAGCTGAAAGGTAATCACGAATTACAAGCACAAGCTTCAAACATGCCATGGAAGCAGACCTGGACTTGGTCCTGCCTCTGACGCCTAGCGACGACAAGCGACTGCAGATTCTGAATGCAATGGAAAGGCTGTACGGGCAGGGTAAGAGTGACGCAAGAGCGGCGGCGGCGACGCGAAAACCGGAAGTGGACCCGCGGAATCTGCGCCGATGGTTTCATTTCCGCTTCCTCTGCCCTCATTCCCCCCGGAGTCCTTTCTGTGTGCCGTTCGTGAAATCAAGCGAGCGTCCTCAGAACGGAGGCCACCGCCGTTCGGCTAGAGGGGAGGGATTACAGCCATTCGCAGGGAGGGGGTATTCCCGGCTGCCTTCTCTCCTTTCGATTTCCTCTCACCACCATCGGCGATGGCGCACCCTGGAAGCCCTGCGTCGAGGCGGTGACGCTGGTGCTGTTGTTGTCGGCTGAGCTTTTTCTGGGGATCGCTCTCTCTTTCTCTCGGGAATGATCGTCGCTGGCCGAGCACATGAGGCGACCCCTTCGCGTCACGCGACCATCATAACAGCTCGGCGATGGCAAGCAGCTGAGAGGGCAACAGCGCAGTGCGTCGTACTGTTCACCCAGCCGAGAAACCCAAGCTGTCGATCTCTGAAGTACCTTCGATCTAGCCCCACGAACGATGATTCAGCTTATCTGCCGAAGTCACCGAAACACAGCGTCTGGAAGGCGGGCCTGTAGTGATTAGGGAGCAAGGCGCAGCACTGACCCCAGCATTATGTCAGCTTTTCGAAATGCTTCTAGTTTGGTGACGCGTTAACAGCGCTCGTGATGTGGAGCTTTCCAGGGATTGTCTTTATTTTCTTTTCGTTATTTTCTTTTACTATCTTACAGAATGTACTTTTTCCTATGATTCTTAGTAAATTATATGATCATCATTCTGGGAAAGCTTCTCAACGCAAGATTATATCAAACAGCCCATGGTGGCAGGAGCTGCTTCCTAAAAATCTTCAGATTTGATTTGGCAAGGTTAAATTATTTCATCCAGAAATTATTATCGGAGCGCACATGTTTATAGAGCCTCGCAGATGTGTGCTATTGAATATGCAGCAAACATTTTTCTGTTTTACAAGGATTCTTAATAACTTCGTTTTTTAAGTGCGTCGTTTTCACTACGTTATCGCCATTTGCTTTAAAATAAGCCTTCACAATATGAAACATTATGCTGCACTTCAGATGGAGAGGGAATTTCAGGAAAACGCCTTAAAAGCATTCTGACAGGACAAGCTACGCATCGCTCACAAATAAACGGAATCTTCCTTTGCTGTATTTTCGAGAGCATATTCTGGTTCAAATTAAAGAAAGTCATTTTATTTTATTCTGGCACGCAAGTTTATTTTTATTAACTTGTATCTACTCTACGTACCAACTACAAAACGTTTTCCTTGTAGTTCTTTCAAAGAAGGAATATTATCTAGTAAAACCTGCGCCATTTCTTTCTCTAAGACGATAGTGTTAAGGGCCCGGTGTCCCAGAAAATCCGGTGTCCATTAGAGCAAATCATCGCGTATATATTTAGGTAAATGTTTATGCCTAGCCTTTCTAAATATGACATGCAGAATATGCGGGTTATATTGCCACACCATTATGTCACTGAAGTTGCTTATACCAGGTCTTATATTCTTGACAAAATTATTTTCCAGAAGGCTGAGAGTGACAATCCACAAACAAATGTCACCAAACAAAACACCGACAGCGCATGCCTCTTATGTTACATCTTCTCAGACGTAAATATTAAAAGTGCGAAACAATAACGGCAACCTCAAAATGATGTCTTTTTTTTTGCGCGCGGCTGAGCACAACTCTCGGGATCGGCCTACGCAAGAGGCCACGTTTCTACCAGAAAGCGCGCCTTCGTGCACAGCGTTCACAGCCAGCGTTTCCCGATAAACATTACGGTTACATAAGCTGCAGTTGCCGGGAAGAGTGAGAAGCAGCCAGGGATGTTTGAATGCTATCGCGTCCCACTCTTAAAGGCGAAGCTTAAGCGTCCTTCAAGTTATTTAGCGAGGACAAGTTAAGTTCTCGAAAGGACAGACTGGGGGGCTAAGTTGGTATGGCATTATTTACACAGTAGCACAGAAGCACACGGATGGCCAAAGAAACAGACGGACACAGCGCTAACTAACAATTGATTGCCTATTTCACGAGAGCAGATATACCTATACATCACCGCATAAAAGGAAGGGAGAAGGAAGACACAAACAAATCAACCCAGCAAGTTCAACTGACACAAGTGGCTAAAGCGACTAAGACAACATTTCCTTCTCCGATAAGGAGACTGACTGGCAACTAACGCAATTCGTGTTCCTAACCTCTGTACCTTCTATTATTTCGCTGGTAAGCTGGTTGGGGTTTCTGGCCAGTGAATGAGTGCGGACAAACAGAGGCTTGCATCCGCAGCGTGCGCAATGCGCGGCATGGTGACCCGATGTGACTAGTTTTTTAACGATATACCTGCGCTCACGCAATCGCTCGTTGATGCACCTGCCCGTCTGTCCCACATACTCTTTGCCACAGTCCAACGGGATGCAGTCAAACAACCCGAAATAGTCGTGACTGCGACGAGACGCACCGAAAACCGTTTGTTTCTTGTGTTGAAGGGGTATACACGCACAGAATAAAACCACACGCGTCTAATAACATATGAACTGCACTTTGAAGCAGTGAGTAAGCTGTACTTAATGACCGCCCATTTACGTACAGTAATTTCATATACTACATCGGAAGTACCAAGACTTAACCGCCAGGCTGTGCCACATATACTGGTGCTTGAGATTTCCATTTGAAAATTATAATTCTCACTTAAATCGCGAACAGCGGGCGGAATTCTATCACTATAAATCCCCATGGTCATTTCATTTAAATAAACCTCTCGCAACACATTCTGACCTGTTGTCAGTCTCTTTAATACTACGATTAGCAGATATAAAAAAACATTAACATCTGGGGTTTTACGCGCCAAAACCACAATCTGATTATGAGGTACACCGCAAGGGGGACTCCAGATTAAGTTTAACCACCTCGAGATCTTTACTGTGCAGCCAATGCACGACACACGGATGTTCTTGCATTTCGCCCCCACTGAAATGCGGCCGCCGTGGCCAGGATTTGAACCCGCGACCTCGTGCTTAGCCGCCGAACGCCATAACCGCTATGTCACTACGGCGGGTAATTGTGTCGCAGTTTTGCCTTCACGTGTCAAGCCTAATGCATCACCTTGGAGTGTGAATGAATATGAATGTATGAATGAATGGTTAATGTCTGTTTTTTCTGAAAGTTGTCATTATTCTACATTTTTGCAGGGTTATGTCATTTTTATGACTTCTTGTCTACACAAGTCTAATTATTTGTATAGCATACGCAGATCACGTGCTTGCCATTGTTTTAAATGTTGCTCTCTACTTCCTTCCTAAAATGATATTATTGGTAACGAAATTGAGTAACCTGCAAAATCATAGCATTTCAATCATTAAATAATCTACGTAGATGATGGAAGATAATGCGCATTCAATAAATAACACACGCCTGAGTACAGAGTACGTTTCATTCTTGAAAGCCAATTTGTTCCTGTAATAAATTGTAATGCTTGCTTTGCACTCTTCGCTCTAGATGTGCTCTCACGTGTTTCCTATTTTCGAGCACAGATCACGCCACCTTTGGAACACCAGCCATGTCTCTTTAGACTCTCCTATCTGACTCACTGCGCCGTCCTAAGCTCAGGAATAAATACCGCTCATTTAAATATTACACATTGCGGCTTAACTGAATGACAAGTTACACCTCCTAATACCAGCAGTGCCGTTCAGTTTTCGGTTTTAGCTAGCAGAAAATGAGAACATCACGCATAAGTGTTACGATTCGACCATGCTCCATAAAAACTCATTATCAGCCTTTGTTTAACCGCAAGTAAGCGTAGGCAAGTGCAAGTCACCGTAGGCAACCCAATTCGAACAATTGTTCATAAAATTTCAGAAAAATGTGCAAGCGTTAGAGGAGCTAATTTTTTTTCCTTTTCACATTTACCAAGAACTGATGAAGCGCACTGGCCACCCCAAAATACGCGCCTTGTACGAGCTTACTTTTCACAGTTTCGCAACAGGACACGCGATGACGGCAGAGATCGTCAGAACAAGCGCTTTGCGGGGTACGGCCATTTCCGCTGAAGACGCGTTGCCGCGTGAATTTATGACGAAAGCAACGGTGAATGCAAATCTGGAAGGGTCGAGAGACAGGAACAAATATGCGTGCGGTCATTTAGAACACGCGGTTGCTGTTCGCTGCCATTGAAATAACCGACATGATCGTAAAGCTGGCCGCGCCTCATAAATATCCTTGTGTTGGTAAAGCACCCTCTCCAGGCATAAAGAAGCCTCGCGGTCGATAAAAGAAAGGCTACGCGGGAAACGAGCCCAGCATTTCATTGAGACATCGTTATTTTATTCGGTCGTGGCTTCACCAGGAAATGTTAGATTTTAACGGCACAATTGCGTTGCACCTCACTGGTTTCTCTCTTTTTTGTTTCTATTGAGGAGCGTGCACTTACGCCATGTTGCTCCTACGTTAAATGTAAATCAATGTTGAATTGTAATCTACGAACTCCATCCTTGAGGCTTGTTAAATTAGGAAGGGTCCATTGAACACAGTGATGATTTCTTTTGCGGATGTAGCCATATGTGGCCACATATATTGTACAGTGGAAGGCTTAGGAGTGAGGATCAGCGCCGAATATCTCGACAACGTTCGCTTTGCACATTACATTGTCCTGTTAAGCAACAGTGGGGATGAAGTTGCAACAAATGATTGAGGACCTTAACCGAGAAAGTGCAAAGGTAGAGTTGAAGAATATATGCAGAAGACAAAGGTAATGTTCAATAATACGGCAAGGAAAAAAGAACTCAGAATCACCAGTCAGCCTCTACAGTCTGCAAAGGAGTACGTTTATCTAGTTCAATTACTCACAGGGTACCCTGATCATGAGAAAGAAATTTACAGAAGAATAAAATTGGGTTGGAGTGCGTACGGCAGGCATTGCCTAATCCTGACTGGGAGGTTACCACTGCCGTTGAAAAAGAAAGTGTTCAATCATTGCATTTTACCGGGCCTAACATATGGGGCAGAAACTTGGAGGTTAACAAAAAAGTTCGAAAGCATGTTAAGGATCGCGAAATGAGGGGTGAAACTAAATAAGTTAGGCGTAAAATTAAGAGACAGGAAGAGAGTGGCGTGGATCAGAAGGCAAACGGGACAGCCGATATTCTAATTGAGATTAACAGAAGAAAATGAAGCTGGGCAGGTCATGGAATGCCCTGAGAAAATAACCGGTGGACCTTAAGCGTTACAGAATGGGTTCGAAAGGAAGAGAAGCTCAATCGAGGACGGCAAAAAATTAGGTGAGTTGATAAAATTATAAATTTTGTAGGCACAAGTTGGAATCAGATAGCTCAAGACAAGGGTATTTGTTGATCGCCTAGAGAGGCCGTTGTCCTGAAGTGGACATAAAAATAGGCTGATGACGATGATGATGATATTATATAATAGAGAGAGTCTGTATAACCGAATAACGTACCATGAGTTGACGTAACGCATGACTGGCTACAGGTCGTGTGAAATGTTATCAATTCTTGCCCTATATAAAACTTCAACATTACGCTTCAACGTCGTGAAAGAGGCGGTCGGAACCTCCTTCCTGTGCGGTGTACTGAGGAAGACATAGACATGTCGTTGCTGTCATAGTGATGCCAAAGGTTGCTGAATAACCGCTGAGAGACGGCCGCTGATTTTCCACGGTAGTATCCACGAGTGGAAGTGCACGATAGAAGAAACATATGCAGGGCCGTAAAAACCCGACTGTGCCTAGTTTATGCGACCACCACACTAGTCTCTATTTTACTCCATTTACATACGAGATTTCTCGTGAGGGAAAAAAAAGACTCCTTTTACAACAGATTTTAGTATATCTATGAGTGTTGGGAATGAATTCACTTTTTTATAATACTGTTACGGATGATCGATGTTTATTTACAGATGAAGAACCAGGATGGATGAGAGGTCGCCACGATGTCGCCACCGAAATGTAGCCGTGGCTGCCACTGAACTCTTCGTTCTCCTCTTCTCCTACCTTCTCCTCTTGGTCACGTTGCAATGAATGAAGCCCACTGGGAGAGTCACTGTTGAATTGAATTGAATTTTATTTCTCGTTCATTCCAACGAGGGTAGACTGAGACTAAAGGCATAAAACCTGACAAAGGTCTCAGCCCCCACGAACGACAGGTTTGACAGCAGATCATACACATACGCACCATTTTGCGCGTTACAACAGCGTTGGTTACTGTCAAAGTTCATGGTAGCAATGTCCATGGTCATTAGATTCTTCAAATTTATAGAACAATGTACAGTAGCAGCTTAGTACAACTAAGCATTTCAGATTCTAATGGTGTGCTATAATTGTACAATTATACACAAAATAAACGTCAGCGAATTTATAGAGTAATATAGAGCAACAACATGCGTAAAAAAACACATCCTAATTGTGTACCAAAAAATAACTGGAAACAGGACGTGGATGCAAACATATTTGTGTTAATACAAAACGCAAAAAATATTAAATGAAATCACATCATGTGTACCCTGAAAAAAAATACATGTATTCATGGCAGAAACATTTTTCGTTTAATACACTCATTTATTCAATTTTAAAGTATTACATCTTTCCTATCTAACCAAGCTCTTATTCCTTTTTTAAATGTCTTTAAAGAAGTACTTAAGGATACAGATGCACTGAATCTGTTCATTATTTTTGTGAACTGATAGAGCAATGTTTGTTTCCCGTAATTGGTCCTTGCTTTTGGCGTGTGTCATGTGCTGTGCCGCAAGAAGTATCCGGGGAGGTTACGTTCACTACATTGTGCACCTGGGTTTCTCTTTCGGATTTCTAGAAGAATTTGCATATAAGATAACGTGTCTGCACGCAGAATATCATATTTTTGGAATAGTGGACCGGTTCTTAGATCTCAAAAGCAGCCATAGTAATTTGCATATAAGCGAATAACTCTTTTTTGTAAGATAATCAATTTCGTGTAATTTGTTCTAGTGGTTGTACGTACCCCAAAGGAATATCCCGTAGCAAAGCTTTGAACAAATAAGTGCATTATACAGTTGTTTTTTCAGCCATATAGGGATCAGGTGTGCAATTCTATAGATTACACCGATGTTTTTTGATAATTCGCCGCAAAACCAATTTACATGTGTATTCCACAACAATTCTTCACTAAAATGTATTCCAAGAAACTTTTGTTGTTTGACCTGTTTAATAGGGAAGTTGTTAAATTTTACTTCGTTTCTACCCTCAATTCTTTTATTAGGCGCCCTAAATATAATGTAGGTTGTTTTAGTTGCGTTCAGCTGGAATTTGTTGGTCGTCAACCAGTCAGATAACAAAGTTGTATATTCATTTACACACTGCTGTAATTATGTTGTGTTATCGGCTGTAAAGAACACATTTGTATCATCTGCATACATTGCCAACGTTTGAGAGCCTGGTAAATCTGTAATATCATTAACACAAATTAAAAATAGTAACGGTCCTAACTTTGAACCTTGCGGGACAGCTTGATGTAGGGTAAGCATGTCAGATGCAGTAGTTCCCAGCTGCGCAAACTGTTTTCTATTACATATATAACTTTTTATCAAATCATTTGCAACGCCTCGTACTCCGCATCTTTCCAATTTTTCAGTTAGGATATAGTGGTCAATCGAATCAAACGCCTTTCTCAGGTCCAAAAACAGGCCAAGCGTTAACTTTTTCTGTTCTATGTTTGCAATTATTCGATCTTTAATATCCAGTCAAGCTTGCTCGGCTGACTTATCTGTTCTGTAGCAGGGTAGTAGCGCTTAAGGTGTGCAACATGAGAAAGCTGGGTTTTCTTGGAACGCCTATCTGTAGACAGAACTCATGCAACCACGTAAGTTAGGTCGCTAAGGCGATCTAAAACAACGAACGGGCCTACATAATGTGACAAGAGCTTGCTGCACAAGCCACGCTTGCGTTGTGGGGTCCATAGCAGCACTACGTCACCTTTTTCAAAATGAATGGCTTGATGGGATCTATCGTACCGATCCTTCGAGCAGTTTTGCAATGCCAATGTGCAGACGCGTGCTATTCGGCGGGATGCCTCCGTGAGGCAGTGCCTTGGCGACGGAATCCTCAGCGTCCAGTGAAAACGGCAGAATCGCGTCGAGAAAGCTCCGCGACGATCGAGCATAAAGCAGATAGAAAGGGCAGCAATTCGTTGTCTCATGCTTCGCAGTGTTGTAGGCGTATGTTATGAATGGCAACACATCCTCCCAGTTCTTGTGGTTGGAGGACACATACATGGATAGCATGTTCGTCAAGGTTCGATTCGTGCGTTCAACAACACCGTTGGCTTGCGGACGGTACGGCGTTGAGTGACGAAATTGTGTTCCACATAGCCGAAGCAGCTCTTCAACAGCGTCGGCAACGAATTGACGACCGCGATCACTTATGATCACGCCAGGTGGGCCATGGCGTAGGACGACAGAACGCAACAAGAAAGCTGCGATGCAAACAGCGGTAGATGACAGTACTACTGCGGTCTCTGTGTAGCGTGTAAGATGGTCTACACAAACGATGATCTACCGATTGGTATTCGATGACCGTGGGTATGGGCCGAGGAGGTCCACGCCAACTTGCTCAAAAGGTGCGTGAGGGGGAATCAACGGCTGCAGAAGACCTGGTGGGGCGGTTGAAGGTCACTTCCATCGTTGGCATTTTTCACAACTAGCCACATATTGCTTTGTTATTTGACGCATGTGAGGCCAGTAAAAGCGCTCTTGCATACGCTGTAGCGTACGGGCGAATCCAAGTTGACCCGATGTTGTATCATCATGAATGGCATGCAGCACAGCACTACGGAGACTCTCCGGGGCTGCAAGAAGAAAGCGGGCGCCACTTGCAGAGTGGTTGGTTTTGTACAACAAGCTGTCACGTATGGAAGAACCCCCACTGGCTTTCAGATTCAGGGCCATCACGAAAAGAGGTTCCAGACTGACGTCGTTGCGTTGATCTCCCTGGAAGACGGTCGCGTCCGGAAATTCAGGTGCAATAGCGGCCAGACAGTCATCGAAATTGTCTTCTTCAGAATTTGCCGTTGGCAGTGGTAAGCGGGAAAGACAATCGGCGTCAGCATGACAGCGGCCGCTTCTGTTTTTCACTACAAAGTCGTACTCTTGCAGTCGTAAGGCCCACCGTGCTAGACGACCAGACGGATCCCGAAGGCTAACCAGCCAGTATAATGAATGGTGATCAGTGACTATGCTGAATGGGCGACCATAGATGTAACAGCGAAATTTCTGAACAGCACAAACAGCTGCAAAGCATTCCTGCTCAGTGACTGTGTAGTTTCGCCGAGCATTGCTTAAGCAACGACTGGCATAGGCAACAACGTGTTCGGCGTCGTTTCGTCGTTGAACAAGTACCGCTCCAATGCCTATTCCGCTGGCGTCACTATGAACTTCGGTAGGGGAACACGGATCAAAATGACGCAGGATGGGGTCTGACGTAAGTAAGAATTTAAGTCGACGGAATGATGACTCACATTCTGGTGTCCTGTCGGACGATACCTCCTTTTGCAACAGACGCGTCAACGGGTGCACAACGTCGGTGAATTTCGGAACAGAACGACGGAAATAAGAACAGAGTCCCAGGAAACTGCACAGTTCCCGCGCAGTTTCCTGCGCAGTTCCGCGCAGGGTCGGACGAAGGGACGAACTGGACTCCGGCGGGTTGGAGATAAGGGAGAGCTGGCGAGCAACTTCTTCCCGGACTAAAGCCTTGATCTGCGAGAGGAGGTTGGAATCGTGAAAAGGAGAGGTCAAGCCGGACAACGATTCCTGATGGGGAACAGAACGGCGGGTGAGGAGGCGTTGACGGCGAAGCTTGTCATAGCTTTGGCAGAGTTAAATTACTTGGGCAACAGTAGAGGGGCTCTTTGAAATGGGCATCTGGAACGCGTCCTCGTCGATTCCCTTCAGTATATGCTTGATTTTTGTGCCGTCAGTCATGGATGCATCGACGCGTTTGCAGAGAGCGATGACTGCGGAGGCTTGAAGGCACTGACCGCTTCAATCCGGCAGGGGTCAGGTCTGACTCCATCTCTGTCGACCAGATGACCGAGGACCAATGTCTGTCGCTCCCCAAACCTACACTTTCCAGAGTTGAGAATCAAATCTGCTTTCTCCATGCATTTCAGAACCAGGCTAAGGCACTCATTATGCTCTTCAAAAGTGCGGCCGAAAATACCAACGCCATCCAGGTAGCAAAGACATATTTCCCACTTTAGTCCCCGGAGAATTGTGCCCATGAATCTCTCGAACGTGGCGGGCGCATTACAGAGCCCGAATGGCATAACGTTAAATTCGAATAAACCGTCCGGTGTAACATTGGCGGTTTTCTCTTTGTCGACGGGATCCACAGGTATCTGCCAAAAGCCTGAACGTAGATTGAGGGACGAAAAGTATGAGGCAGAATGTAGGCAGTCTATTACGTCGTCAATTCGCGGGAGTGGGTACACATCCTTCTTGGTAATCGCATTTTGTGGCCTATAATCAACACAAAATCTCCACGAGCCATATTTTTTCTTCACCAGGATGACAGGTGCCGCCCACGGCCTTGATGATTCTTGAATGACGTTTTTCCTCAGCATCTCTTGTACTTGGTCCGCAATAATCTTGCACTCTGATGAAGACACTCGGTAGGGCTTCTGCCGAAGAGGATGTGCCAATCCTGTGTCAATGAGATGACGAGCGCGCGAGGATGGGATTGTTGTACGGTGCACATCTTGAGAGAAGTTGAACACGGAAGCATACTGGGATACCGTAGCAGTTGTACTAAGGTGTCCCGTTCACGTGAAGACAAATATTTGCTGACCATGCGTAGAATTTTCTGCTCGTAAGGGCATGCGGCGCGTCCTTCAGTGGAAGCCTCGTCCCTGACGACCAACGATTAACTGCACGTGACGCTGTCGAAGACAGCAATGTTCATGTGTTCGGGAACACGCACAGGGACGGCAGAACAATTTAACGTCCACAAAAACGTGTTACCATTGTTCACAGATACTATTAGGTACCAGTTGGTTTTTCTTCCAGCAAGAATCGCCAAAGGGTTGTACCACGGCATCAAATGAAGCGTCTGTACAAGATACGATGACGGATACCGATGCTAGAGACCACGGAGGCAGCGTCACTCCCTCAGCAACGGCAAATGTCTTTTGTCCAGCAGGTCGTTGATCCACGAGGTCTGATAATAAGGGATCGTGACAGGCATCGACTCCAGGTTTTCAACTATTTATCGAAAGCTCGCCGGCACAATTAACTGAAGCCCCGCAGGCCTGCAGAAAGTCTATCCCTAATATAACATCATGAGTGCAGCGTTCTCAAATCACAAACTCGGTTAAGTAACACTTGTCCGCCAATAACACATTCACAGCACAAACACACGCTTATTCCATGGAATTCAGCATGCATGTCGAGGGAAAACATCACTTTGCGTCGAAGCCGGTTCTTGAAAAAAAGGCTCATAACTGATCTCATAGCCCCGGTGTCCACCAAGGCCATTGTGCATATACCATCATTTATCACATCCACTTTGTTTCTCAGCATTGTAACCGGTGGAGGTATTAGTGTCGTGTCGAGTCTGGCGACCTCACCTCTATCGGCCGCACAGTCTAGTTTCCCGACGGTGGTGGTGAGAATGAAAGTCGCCTCGGTGAAGGAGAGCGACGTTGACGTGAAGACGGTGAAGTGAGACTGCGGTCTGCAACGGGTGAGTCGCTCCGGTGATTCCGTCGTGGACTGTTGATGGGGAAGGTCGTCGACGAAGTAAAGGAGCGTGGAGGCCAGGAATTGTGGAAGTTACGATGTTCGGTGCCATAGGACGTTGGCTGTGACTCGTACCACCTCGGTGCCCAACGACGTTGCCGACGGAATGGTGAGATGTGTCCTGTGACACCGCAGCTGTAACACACGGGAGGCTTCGCGGGTAACGTTCGGGTAGGATGGGTATGTCGGTGGCTCCGGGTAGGCCGCTGCTGAACGACGGGCATATGCCTCAGCACGCTCGCTGCCGGTTTCCCGGTGGTAGTTCTGTTGCGTTCGCATTGGCCTTCACGAGCGGTACTCCTCGACAGTCGTTGCAGCGACGGAAAGGGGAGCTGGTGGAGGATTGTACAGATGTTGACCATCACGGAACTCAGTGTTCGATTCCGTGCAACGACATAGCTCGACATAAACGATCCCACGTTGTCAGAGTTTCGTCGTGGCTATCGAATCACACGAGCGCCGTGTCCATCAGAAAGAAGACTACGTTTGAGAGTCGCGTTACGCTGTCGCAACAATAGTGCTTGCTCACCCGTTCGTAGTCGTTAAGCCATTCTTCGACGTGCTCACCAGGCTTCCCTCCGAATGTGCGAGGCTCTACCAGATGTTGGCGCTGCCACAGACTAGCCATCGTTTGGGTCGAAGGTGCCGCTGGTCCCGTGCGAGTGTTGGCTTTGGTGTGGGACATCTCAAACACCGGAAGTAATGGGGGCAATCCAGCGATTCGGCGGCTTCGACGCAGATCAGGAGGTTAGAGAACCGTGTTGCCCGTGTTGCGTGGGGGTCGGGGGTAATCAGCACCTTCCACCAAAAACTGTTACTGATGATCGATGTTTATTTACAGATGAAGACTAGGATGGATGAGAGGTCACCACGATGATGATGACGATGATGATGCCTCAATCAATGGCAAAACCCACTGTGGGGGATAGGCCACGAACCGGGTGGCATTATGATCGAAATTTAAAATAATTTAGACGATGTCGCCACCGAAATGTAGCCGTGGCTGCCACTGAGCTTTTCGTTCTCCTCTTCTCCTATCTTCTCCTCTTGGCCCCGTTGCAATACCTTCCCGCTGATGAAATAAAATTTGGCACTGAGGAGTTTAAACAAGTTGTGCGTCGTATCTTGTACCTAAACCAGCTATAAGTTGTGTTAGCAGTGCACGGAGGAAATGAAATTTCACTCCATTCCACGGCGCGAGGTTAGCACACTAATAAACTCCCTTTTGTAAATGTAGTGATATCAAGTCATTCCGTACTCCATCATTTGGGAAAGGAGGTAAAATCAGAGTTTTATGCTTGTTTACTCCATGGCGATGGAGCAAATATATTGAACTATCGAGTTTTACAAGGTATTCAACCATAAAAAAGCCCTATTCACGCTAACTTAAGCTAAGGCTCGGCACGGCCGGGCTAGAGGGGCTACCTTTAGTCCGGCCGTGGGCTCGGCGCAAAGTGCGCGTAAGGTCACGAAAGACAGGACGGACTCCGGCCGTGGTTAAGTTTCGTCCATTTCACTCTGGTGGCATCGCATTCCTGCATGGCTCGCCACCACACCTGCACCACGGCCGCCGCGTCGCGTGGCCTTTCGTGACAAACGCAGCAGGTGGCCCATGCTGCCAGCGTTTCTGGCGCTGTGTCAGAAAGACTTTCGTTCGTCTACTTCGACGCTTCCGATGTAGAGACGCGCGAAATGCCTCGAAGATTATGCACTACCAGAAATGATCGACCAAGGATATGACCCCGGAAGACAACCAACCCTCGCTTTTCGTGTGCCACTATGGCTTATAGCAGTCATCTTGAGAAAGCGTTTGGCAAGCAGACTTTGCTCGGGTAAGTGAGCGTGCTGGCGAAATGTAGCATGTGCAGCTTCGTCAAGTGCAGTTTACATGCTTTGTGCGCGTTGGCTGGTCCGCGGCGCACTTGCCTGCTCCGGCGCGGTACACACTTGCGCTCGGAAAGCTGGGACAGGAAATATGTGTTCGGCCTTCCTCTACGCAGCTTTGTGCACTGCACCGCCATTGCTCGTGTTGCAGCACTCAACGGCCACGCAACGCGTAGGCATTCTTGCAATAGCTCAAATAATGTGCGCAACGAGAAAGTACGCAGAGAGAGACACCCACCAACTTGCAAATGTTAAGCGCACCACGCGCCTGGTCACCTAGGCGCAACTGAGAGATCGGCAGCCTTTTAAGGTTCTGCAACTTTCGCCCATTACCGCTCACTTCCAAGTGCACGCGTCGTCTCCTAAGGCACTATTTAAAGGCTGCTAATACGAAAATTAGGAAATTGCAAGCCATGCGGCTTTGCCAAGATTACATTGATAGTATAGGCTAAGCATTTATAGGCAATTTAGCCTAAGGGAAATTTTGTTGCAGTTGGCCTTTAAAAACAAACCCCTTCTACACTTGACGGATGTAAAAACTCGCATATACGGCTTGGCTAGTCCTTGATCTATATTTGTGGCTCATATTTGCATATACGTGCGAAGAATGCTTCTAAAGCTTCAGATTTTCTTAGCGTCCTGCTCAGTTTCGCGTCGTTGGCGCCAGTCCGCAGCGGAATAAGTCAAAGACTCGAAAGACGCGTAAAAGGTGCTTGCAGTGATGAAAGCGCACGCGCCATCGCGTGCACTTCTAGTGGTGCAATAGGAGTGTTCTTCGACGTGGCGCAAATCTTGGCTCTCTGTCGCAGCACTAGATGGTGTCCGTTCATCACTACGCATCACGGACGGCGAAACCGCCCGTGATTGCGCCTGTGGTCATTCCTTTTGCGTAATTCCATCTTAACCATGCTGTGGTAATTAAATTGTGATTATGACGGCGTCGTTAAGCCATTGTCGTCATTGCGCCGTTGTCATAAAATCTTTGTCGTTCATTCATTGTCACAGCGTCGTCATCCGCCCATCGTCGTCATTTTGGCTACGTCATCCAATTCTCATCGTACCATTATCATCCTCCCATTGTCTTAAAGTCGTCGTCGTTTACGGTGTCGTCGTTAGGGCATCGTCATCATGTCAGAATCGTCGTACCTTTCTCTTAATGACGTCATTGTTGTACCAATTTCCGCTACGCCATTTTATGTTCAGAAAGCCGGCGAGCACTCGGGCATCGGAAAACAGAGTAGCAGTTTAAACGAGAACACTATAAAAACATCAATTACGCTGAAATGTCACGGAGGGAGCAAGAACTTCCGACCCCCAAAACAATTCGGCGAGCTCGAGACCGCGACTGAGAACGCCCAGCCCGCACCACAGCCGCTTAATGTTAGTGTTTCACGATCATCACCATCCTGTGAGGTTTTCAGCTTTCTTTTTTTTTTCTTTTCTGCTTTCTTTTTGTCGGCAAGATATCTACGACGAGAATACGCGCAGAAATAGTTTACGCTTTTTGCTCTATATGGTGTCCCAGCAAAGGTAGGCCAATCTGTTGAAAAAAAAAAAAACGTTGAGGACGCTTAAGCTTCGCCTTTAAGAGTGGAACGCGATAGTCTTGCGTTAGCTGATTACAACTTGAGTTTGCAAATTAGCCCATGTCATCGCCCCACCAAACTTTCTGCTGTCCTCGACTGTGCTCCTCTTCCCTTGGAATTCACTCTGTAACTCTAATGGCCGACCGGTTATTTGCCCTACGCATTACATGGCCTGCCCAGCTCCATTTCTATTTACAGCGCAGCTTTCTATGGCTAGGATCCCGGTATTTCTTCGTGACGTAACGTCGAAAGAAAAAAAAAAGTCGACGTAGCATGCACCAGTGGCGCAAGGCTAAAGACACAGAGGAGCTGATCGGTTCCTAGCTGGTCCTGGCTATACAAAGTGATGCTAAGTTATACAAAGTAATGCCAAGTGATGCCAAGTTATACGAAGTTTATAAGCATTTCCTCGTTGTCCATAGCATCGGGGAACGCCTCGCGAAGCACTTGCAGTCCGAGCACACGTTGGGGATGTGGGGCGAAAGCTATCTATGCACAGTATGGGCGGTGCGCAGCAGACGAAATGCCGGGATGACTTCATGGCGCATGCCCAGTAGCACGCAGCTAGTGGGAGCTCGGCCGACCCGCCTGCTGCAGTCACGGACACCGCGAGAGTTCGGCGCTCATGCGGGGAAACGGAGAAGCGCGGTTGGCGTCGGCAGCACCTCTGCGCGTTGCCTCGTTAATGCTGCTACAATTTGTTTCTCTCTCCATCTCTCTCGCTCTCATTTCCTCTTTCTCTCTCCCGAGCATAGCGCGCGATGCGCGCACTCTCTCTCGCTCTCCTTTTCTCTTTCTTTCTCCCGAGGATTGCGCGCGACGCTGCGCGAGGTGGTTGCTAGGCAACGCAGTGGCAGGCAGCTGCGGCGTCGCTGGTTGCCATGCCTACGGTGCGGCTGGCTTTTCGTGAAACGCGCACGTTTTACGGCTGACTTAAACAGCTTCCGGGTTAAAAGTGGTGGGCAGATCCCGGCGGCCGTGCAGGGCAGAGCAATGGTTCATACCCCCGTAAGGCAGAGGCTAGAAACAGTGACTCATCACAAGCAAAAGGTGGTTTGAGTGTGAGTTACCGCGTAAGAGTTATGTTTTCTCATATAATCAAATTATGGTCTGATGCTATCCTGATGTATGTTTTGATAATGGACAATGTCTCTAGGTGGTCTGTAAGTTGGACTTTACGAAATTTCTGATGCATTTTACTTTGAGAAATCAAATTACTTCAGTAACGCCTATGCGCCACGCGGAGGGCCTGCGTGGTTATGGCCCAGGATGATATTTTTTTTTCTGAGGGACAACAGCGCCGACGGCGGACGTTGATCCCGACATCATATTTTCCTGGACACGGGGAAAGATATAAACACATGGTGCGAGGCACCAGTTTAAGATATACGGTCTTCGGTCGTCAGAGGTCTGATCATAAAACAAAGCAGGTCTTAAAATTGTTGCTGGCAAAGTAATTTAAGCATATTCTTTTTTTATCACTTTGAATTATCAGCTTGTGTTATGTTAGTTGAAGATGCACGGTGTACATGAAAACTTTTGGCAATTCAACCGCAAAGCCTCTCCAATAAAGTTATTTGCGCGCGCGTGCTTCCTTTTCACTGAACGGCAGACCGCCACTGCAAAAGCACTGACTGTAATTTACAATTGCATGTTGTGCAAACACGGATAAAGTTAACGAAGCTTTAAGTTTCGTTTACTACCACCCCCCCAAAATATTGACATTGGCCTTGTTATTGGGGTAATTGAATTAGGAATTGTGGATGCTAAAAACGACAGAAAGCGCCGTAACGTGTTACTTATGATATAATATTGCATAGAACACTTCTATGATTTCCAAGGTATATGGAAAGGAAGAAGCGAAAATAGTTGGCTCAGCAGCGTGTCCTCCCTGTCAGCAAACACCAACAGAAGTACATGTTTCAGAGCGAGGATCGATATCTGTCCGCGAGCAACAGGGAACGGAGAACAAAAGAAACATCCTCAACGAAAAAAAAAGAGGTACAGCAAAACGTAGCTCCCCAAAACCCTGCCTGCGACAAAACAACGGGTTCAATAAACCACGCCATCGTCCTGCTCTTCGCTTTTACTGCGGGCGCCAGCTCGATCTTTGTTCTAAACTTTCAGCCCAAGAAGCAACAACCTAGACGAACAGCCAGCCGCTCGGCTCCCCACTTGCCCAACCTTTCTGAAAAAAAAATGAAATGTCGCTGTCCAGATAGCAACGAAACGATGCGAAGAGGAGGTGGCGCGCACTTAAGCGATTCAGGGATGAAGGAACATGCACTGACAACAAAACGAGTCGACGAAATTCCGGATAGGAGAGCTCAGTGCAAACCGCCAAACGAAAAAAAAAACATATATATATACTAAAGCCGAGCGTTCTGGATCGCAGGACATGATCGAAGAATTCTCCGACGCTGGAATCTCGCGTTTTGCAGGATCAAAGTAAAGGGAAGCCGTGGCCAACGATCGCCGGGAGAAGAAAGACCTTTGCGCGCTGTAGGTTTTTCTTTTTCTTGTTCTGTATGTTTCATTGCTGTACTGAGTTTTCGTGTCATATTTGCCTGCCAGGACATCGGCGTATGACACTCGCGTGTGGACTACGCATGTTCAATTGCCCCCCAAGAAATGGATAGAACTAGGACAAGGAGAAAGAACTACGCTTCACTGACTCAAGTCTTGCGACATTAGTGCTTTAGAAGGACCGACTGTTGGGCCAGTTGTTCTTGCATTCCAACTATAAGGTATATCCGCGCAAAAGGTTAGATGTAAACCAGATAAGTCCATGGCTGTTGTGTGTTTGCCTCTGTCCAACATTTCGTGCTAATATGCTCTAGTGCTCTAGTGAGACATTGAACGCACCCGTGTATTGTCAGCATGCAGCGTTTTTATTTGTCTTAACAGTACTTGGAGTAAAGAAACTTACGAAGTCATCAAAAATCGGATTGAAACAAATTCTGCAACATCACATTGTCCATGGAGGATGCTGTGTGTGCATGGGAGGGGCTACATCCAAGTACACGAGCGTCATTGCACCCTCTACTTTGTCTTAAGCCGCAGAACACAACTGTCACAAAAAGTTCATGGCAGTTAAAAGGATTAAAAGTTGTATCTAAACTATTCACAAGGCAACCTCATTTGCACACCGAAGCGATCGCAAAGCAGCTTTGTTACGCTTACAACGATGATTTTCTTGTCGCAAATAGCTCATCTAATTCAATGGCAATATAAGGCCATGAACCTTATGTGCATACCTTATAATTCTTTATAATTGACAAAATACACTGCCTTATGCTTCTTTCTGAATTTACTTTTATTGAAAGATATCTTTTTGTTAGACTCTAGCGTGCAGAACGCAAAATTATTTCAAATTCTCTTTTACAGCGCTCCATTCACCGCGACATGGCTTTACCATGCCCGGTTACCTGGTATGCAAGTAAATTTTTAATGTTTCACGATGGACAACATCATTTGACACTTCCATGAGATCTTTCCAGTTCAAAGGAACACTAAAGAGAAACCGGAAGTTGAGCTTTAATTGTAGATTATCCTATCACAATCACAGTCATACCATTCTTACGGCGAACAGATGTTCAAAAAGCGAGAAAATGGCGAAAAACTGAAGGATATGTGCTGACGCCCCTTCGAATTTCCCGCACTACATTTACGTGACGTCGGAGATTACAAACGCAAGCCGGTCGCGATTGCTCGAGAGCGATTTATCGCTGTTAATAAAACGCAAAATGAAATACACCTTGCACCTAAATTTTGGGTACGAAACACAAATAGGAACCGGGAGAGAGGAGGGTAGGGAGGCGGATGGGAGGGGATGGGGGTGAGGAGTTCTACTCCGGGCGGCCCCAGCGGCCACGCGCGGCCGCCCGGGCCGCTGTATTTTGAAAGCCATCTGCGTCGGGGACACAGTCCGCCATGTGCATTGTTTTAACGCCTTAGTTCGCGTTGATGCGAGCCGCAGCACGGACGCCACGCTTCCTCACTCCAGCGTCTTGACCGCGAGTTTCCGCGGTCATCAAGTGATATGTGCTCATGTTTGCTTGTGCGCAAGTTACATCATGCTTGCTCATTTTAGTTTATATGCCCATGTTTACAAGCTTATACGGCCGATAAATCTACTATTCTTACTTTATATAGTTGTCCACTAATTTGCTGTCGCAATTGATGCTTCGCCTTTCGGACGAAAAATTGCGACCTTTTTTCTTTAGGTTTTTACTTTAGGGTTTGCTAACTCTATGTGTGTCATTTTTGTTAAGGAACACGCAGATCAGCGCAAAGGTGCACGACTGATTTGTGCATGCTGAAATGGACACAAAAAAAAACGGTAAATTTCTCGCATCATGGTCGCCGGACTTGGATCGCATTTCAATCAGACTTGTACGTAAGGAATTACATGTATTTATTTACTTGTAATAAATGACGTTCTTGGTAATCTTGTAATATAACCAACAATTCGTTTACTTGGTAACGCTGTTATTCAATTACATTTTTCAGCAACCAATTAGACGCAACCATGTCACATGTTTGACCAAACACGCTATAAAAGGCGACGCAGCTTTGAACACTTACATTTTGTGGGAGCTACATTTTTTAAAGAGATGAAAACATCTCCATGAGTACTTCCTTCCCGCAATGAGCGTCTTGCAGCTGCGCCTCAATCACCTAATCATGGCAAGCTTGCAGATTTGGACACCTCTCTTGGAAGTCTGACTTCTGAGATTTCTCTTATATCTCTTTTTCTCATGGCTACGATTTTAAACGGCCCTCAGTAGCTGCTGCTCAATTCTTTGCTTAGTGCTGCCTCTGACTCCTCTGATATAGACAGTTTTCAGCCGTTAAACGTATACATTTCTATCTGTTTGATATAGATGTATTTTTATGATCGTAACACGAGAACAAAATTTCTATGGCTGAATATTATGCAGCTTATATTAAATAGCAATTACAGATTTAGCCTTCTTTTCAAGGAACGTGAGTGTTTGCTGGTGCCCGTTACAATTACCTGTTTTAGTATAAATGGCAAATGAGTGGCCCAAGGAGCACCACCCCACGCATTAGCCGGCTGCGTGACAAGTTCACTGTGTGCGTGTGTGCCGCTTTTCAAGGAACGCCATTCACGCCAGCACTTTAGCGAGCTCCGCCATGAATGCACTGGGTTTGTGCCGCTGTGCAATGAAGCTCCCGCCAACTGGCGTCGCTGAGTATGTGCCACTGAGCGTGCGGCGAGCGAGCGTACAATTCTCAGCGTTCGCAGGCACCGGCGCGCCACGTTTACCGTCTCGGAGGCCACACGCGGACTTCTCGGAAGCGCCATTAGATGGCGACGCATGTTCAGAAAGAAGCGCGAGAGCGAAGCCCGCTTGACGAATTACGCATTTCATTACGCATTTCTGAGCACACCGAGGCCACGCGCAGGCTTCGCAGCTGCCTCACGAGATGTGTTCTTACGGAAGGGCAAAAGATGAGTCGCATTCAGATTACTTTTTCAATCACTACTAAGTTGTATCTCATTCGGTCTATATATATTTAAACGTACATTCGGTGACATGCTGATGGACCAAAGGACGTGAAACCGTCGTGGTTCGTCAAAGAAAGCTTCGCTTAAAGCAGAAGAAATTTAGACGAAGAGCAATGGGCGTCACTTGCCAGTAGAAAAGATACCTTCGTAAGTGCAGTCCTTCGTCACATCCGCGAAAATGTTCCAGCTCTCAATCAAGCTATCCTATGCAAACGTTGCCGCACATATCTGCAGGGTGAAGTCCTAAATTTTGTGTACAAAACACAAATACGAACCGGGAGAGAATGAAGTTCGGAGAGTAAATTAGTGGCCCGTTAGACGAGCGACGCTGGGATAGCATGACGCGCCGCGAGTGGTGACTATGTCAACATTACGGTGGCCCTTTATCCTGGGCAAACATTTCTTTCTGCTGCCAGCGTAAAAATAAAATCTGACAAAGTTTTAAAGAAAACGTGGGTCTCGCTCCGCATGACCGCGAATTCTTCCTTCATACTTTTTGTCTTTCCCCTAGATTTCGCGGGTAGCTATTATACGAACGCTGTCCATGGGTGGATGGGTACGGAACAGACTTTTTTCAGCAAGCGATCTTCGGAGAACGTGCGGCATCGAGGTGGTGTTGAGGAACGCTAAAAGAAGGAATTTATTTCTAGAGCGGGGTGACATGCAGAACCAATGGAAGCGAGAGGCAAGAAGAGCAAAACTTAAAAAAATATTTTTTTCCCGAGATGCACCCCCTGCATATCAGAAGCAGTGTGTCTTCAGGGAGCGGAGAAATAGACAGCCTGTCGTTAAATGAAGAAATCTCAGAAACACCTAGTCTGTTGTCTTTAAATCCTCGAACGTAAATGTCTAAAAAAGCAAGTGAAAAATTCCCAAGTCTTGCATACTTGCGACAGCACAAGGATGAATGTCTTACCAGAGTTATTTAATCTGAACTAAGCTTTTCTACAATTCTGAATTATTCATGTAGGGCATACGCGGGGAATGCGGGAGATGGAAATTCAAGATTATGAGCAACACGGGAACAAGGTAACAGCAGGAGTCACCGTTTGGACAAGTGGACTTGTCTTTGTCCAGGCCATGAAAAAGACAAGTCCACTTGTCCAAACGGTGGCTCTTGCTCTCACCTTGTTCCCGTGTTGTTGTCCTAATGCCTCCTTGCGCTACAAACCTAAGCTACTAAAGAAATGCTCTCGATCAATTTAATACGTTTACTCTGTTTTGACAAGGCGCAGTGTGGGTAAACGAATTTATTACATTCTCGGACTATCACCCGTGTTCCCCAAATCCTTTACTAGCTTTCTTTCTGCGTTTGAACGTTTCGTTTCGTTGGTCAGGAGAAGGGAAATACGCTTTCTGTGGGTAATTGCATATTTTGGAGAGCCTTCGCGTGAAACGAAAAATACTCAAATGAGGCGTGGTTAACCAGGTTGAACCGCATTTTACCCAATTCACTGGGGGATGGAAGGAAAGAAAAATTATGCTAGTCACACGCAGTATCGGAATCGGCGTACGTGAAGCTTGATTACCCTGCTTAGCACAAAGGCGCTACAGCAGGGAGGTGCCAGTGTCGAAAAAAACATATCTTCATTGACACAGGTCTAACCATGGCCGCAGGCGGGGCGCGAGACTCTGATACCATCGCAACACGATCCCGTCCAGTCGAAAACGATGCCCGAATGGATATAACGGGACCCTGCACGCCTACGATCGTGCACAACCACCGCGAAGAGGTGAGTTGAAACCTTCAACCCTCAAACTTGCTCGCGACCTGAGCCGACTAGCAGACGGTTTTGACACTGCGTCAGCGCAAACGACAAGCATTGGAACGCAAACGCGACAACGCGGCACCCAAACACTTTTCGGAAACCAATACCACGAGACGACCGAAAGAAAAGAAGTTCCCTAAACTCCCACCTTTGCCGAAAGACGACTTTAAAATCATAATAACACCGCACCAGGGACTACCACTGCGGAACATCATAACACCCACACTTGCGACAGCAGTTATCGAAGCTTGCCAACACCAATTCTCCGGGGACCAATTCATCCTACGAATCAACCCGGGATCTAACATAGCTATTTTATCCACCAAGCACCAGGAAGTGGCTAAGAAAGCGAGAGGTATACGAAACCTAACGATCAATGATCATACATACGCCGTCAAAGTGTATGCGGCGACAGAAGACGCGCTAAGAGGGGTGGTTCACGGAATTCCGCAACACACCCCACCCGCGACTTTGCTTGCAAATAAGCGCGTGCGCACGCATGGAGTATACCTCGTGCAGGCACGCATGATAGGTGACACCAAGAGTGCCGCCTTGACCTTTAGCGGGCGCATACTGCCTAAGACGGTCTACTACTTCGGAGAGCAACTTTTGTGCCACCCCTTCCGCGCCTCGATTCAAGTCTGCAAGATATGCCGCGGCAAAGGGCATCGTAGGGATGTCTGCCCCGCCGCATCTGCAAACTATGTGGACTTGAAAATCCAACCGATGGACACCCATGTGCACCTACGTGTGCCTCGTGCGGGGGGGGGGGGGGGGGGGGGGGGCTCATCCCACCGGGGATCGAAGCTGCAACAAGCGACTGAAACAGTTACCACAGCGTACACCTCGAACATCTCACCAGCAGGCGGCCAAACAACCACGGTGGTTCTTCTAGGAGGATGAAGAAGAATACTAGAAGGAATAGACAGGACGCCGCACAGGAACTAGAAGCAGATTCCGCTCAAGATCTTCGCAGCTAACTGCCCCTCCTTTACCCAAGACAGGCGAACTGAAGCATAATCGTGCGCGCTCCCGCACTCCGGTAAAGACGCTGGCCGGGATTCCAACCCCTCCGCACGGTGCTGGGACTCCTCAGAAGACACTGGCACAGGTAAGCTGGGCAGGGGTCGCGTCCTCCACAACCCAATCCATCACACAGAGTTAAGAATATAAGCGTGTTCTCGCGGAAAACAAACAACTGAAAGATAACTTAGATAGCACCAAAGATAAACTTGAAATATTAAAACGCCAGGTGTAATCACTGACAGCACTGATAGGACCACATAAACCCCAACCATCCACACAGCAGCAACAGCACCCACAACACCTCCAATACGCGAGGGTCCCTCTACAAACCTCACCACAATCACCAATTTCAACCGCGACACTCTTCGCGGAGCTACGAACAACACTCACAAAGCAAATGGGCGACATGCTCGCTCAGATGCAAAAGTAACTACAACAGCATATGAAGACACAGATACACCCCATGTACAAGAAATTCCAAGAACTCAAGCAATATGTGGATAAGTCTCCTCAAGGCGTTAAGAGGACCCGCAAGCGACAATCTAGCATTGGCGACAATAAGCCGAATGTCAAATACATTGTAACCACGGAGACTGAGGAAGCAACTTCGGGCACTCCCCAACATGGCTAACAGAGCATCCAGACAAGAGAATCTAGCTATTTGGCAGTGGAATTGTCGCTCACTACATAACAAACACGCTACACTCACACAATTCATCAAGGTCGCGCTAGTCCCACCCGACGTCATTTGCCTGCAAGAGATCGGGAAAACACCGAAACCCACCGGCGGTTATCGTCTTTACGTCGACCATAATCACCCAGCTGTAGCGGCACTGGCAAGGAAGGACTTAGCCATAACCGCGACACAATACCGGGGGTCGAAACACACCATTAAATAGTCATAATTTGGCCGGTCAAGAAAGGACGCCATAAATGTGTATTAGTGCACGGGTACAGTCCCCTTGCGAACGCAAGGTCGACTTCTTGACAATCCTGAACCACGCATCTACGTTGCTTTCAAGGAGCCCTCCACTACGGCGTGCCTCATAATCAGAACTGGTTTTGGCACGTAAAACCCCAGAAAGAAGTACGTTGCTTTCAAAGCGGGACCAACCGATTTTCTTTGGCGACTTTAATGCATGGCACACCGATTGGGGGTATGGGCGAGATACGAGCAAGGGAATCAAGCTACTCAGCGCCACCCAGGCCCACGAGAGACTGCTGCTCACACACCCGGGAGTTCCTACAAGGATAGGCAAGAGCGTGACTCGGGACACTACGCCGGATCTCACTCTAGCAACAATGACAAAGGTGTTACCTGATGTAACCTCGAGGAAAACTTGGGCAGCGACCACTACATCCTATGCACGACGGTGAACACGGCAAAGGTCCGCCTAGCCTTAGGGACGGCCAGGCTGACGGACTGGAAGAAATATCGAGAACGCCAGCAGACAGCCCCCTCGACACCCACTACGGCAGAAGGATGGAGTCATTTCTAAAGGAACTCTATACTGCCACCACTAAGGAGCCTCAAACCACACCAGACACGCCGGCTATAGACAACCACCTAGCCCATCTCTGGGAAGCTCGTGGAAATCTCAGCAAGAGGTGGAAAAGACAGCGCCACAACCGTAACCTAAGGCGACGAATCGACCGATTGGCGGAAGAAGCAAACACCTACACTCGAACACTCAATTACAACAACTGGCACAGCTTCTGTGACTCCCTCAGAGGCACACCGAACACCAAGAAGACATGGGCCATACTGCGATGCATGCTCGATCCGACCAGTACACGCACGGAAACTGCTAATGTCATGCGGCGACTGATAGGAAAGTACCAAGGGACGGATACTGAGCAGATTCAACAGCTCAAGACCACCTACACCGGTGAGGCTCAAACACCTACAACAGCACCCAAAGAATACCATGGGGAAGCCAACGAAGATCGCGACGCCTCCATCACCTTCGCGGAACTTTACGCCGCCGAGCAGACATTCAAAAAGAACACAGCACCAGGACCAGACCGCGTCACCAATGCGATGCTTCGCAATCTCAGTGACACGGCCATCGGACAGCTAGTGCATTTGTTCAACAATCAGGTCTGAAGGAAGAGAGGTCGGGTACCAGCGCCATGGAAATCGGCCAACATCATCATGTTCCCGAAACCTGGTAAGCCGTGAGAGATCGGACAGCTGCGGCCCATCTCATTAACATCGTGCATGGACAAGCTCTTTGAAAGAGTCATGCACACCCGGCTGGAGAATCACCTCGGGCGCAACAGCCTTCTGCCGGACTCGACGTTCGGCTTTCGCAAGGGGGTCTCTGCACAGGATGTCTTCCTCTTGCTGAAAGACGAGGTCCTCGCCCCCCCTCCCCCCTCCCCGGGCAGTCTAGGCAGAATGCTGCTCGCCCTTGATGTTCAAAAGGCCTTCGACACCATATCCGCCATACTAGAGGGTCTTGGGGAAGCCGAATGCGGAGAAAGAACATTCCATTACATTCAGGACTTTCTGCGTGACCGCACCGCAACAACTACGCTCGGAACGTCACGGCCACTCCCAATCAACTGCCGGGCCGCGGCATGCCTCAGGGTGCAATATTGTCTCCGCTCCTATTCAATATTGGAATGCGCAAGCTCGCCCTACAGTTACAGGTAGACGAAGAGCTCGGCGTGGCAATTTACGCCGACGACATTACGCTCTGGGCGACCAAAAGCTCATACGGGGACAGAAAATACACACTTCAGCAAGCCCTAGACACGGTCGAATCATTCACAAAACATGCCGGCATGAAATGCGCACCGAGCAAATCATAATGCATACATATTCAGCCACCAAGAACCCAAGCCAACAGAGCTCCGCCGTTACAACTACGTCTAGACGGAGAACCCATCCGAAAAGTCCAGCAGCTACGAGTGCTCGGAATGCATATACAGGAAACGGGCAGTCCAAACTCAAGCGCATGGTTCGCAGTGTTACTAGCCTCATTAACAGAATCGCACGTAGCAGAGAGGGAATGACGGAGACAGACACTATGAAATTAGTAGAGGCCTTGGTCATAAGCAGAATCACTTACGCTCTGCCTTTCCAAGCCGCCCAACAAACTGACATCAACCAAGCAAATCGACTGCTCCGGATTGCCTGCAAGGCGGCACTCGGCATGCCCGAAAACACGAACACTGACCATCTCAGCGAGCTGGGCATCACGAACACATACGAAGAGCTCGCCGCGGCCACACTCATGGCCCAGCGCGAAAGACTAAACGCAATACAACAGGGGCACTCCGGGCTAACACGACTACGATACCCCCTAAGGCCACAGTTCTGCGGAGACGAGACCAAACTTATGCCACCTGATCTACGAGCAAGAATACATGTGAACCCCATCCCACGTCATATGAACCCTCACTTCCACGTGAAACGGCGACAAGCCCGAGCAGCCGTCCTGCGCAAAAGGCAGGATGACGCAGACACATATTTTACTGACGCGGGCTTGTACCCCCATGGTGAAACAGCGACTTCTACTTATGCAGCTGTCGTGACGAACCGGGGGAAAGCGATCGTAGCAGCGTCCGTACGCACGACTTCAGTCGCCACGGCGGAGTCCACGGCCATAGATAGCCCTAGCCATCAGAGAGGCTGAGGCCAAGAGCCAGTCAGCTTATATACTCACAGACTCGCAGGACGCCTGCCGACTCTTCCTTCGGGGAGTTCTACCGGCCGGGGTCCTTCGCATACTAGGACCAAGCCTCCAAATGGACCACGGGATAACCTGGTGTCCCGCGCTCACCCGAGTGGAAGGCAACGATAAGGCTCGAGATATAACAGGCAGAGCCGCGATACATACCGCTCGAACGGACGCCTCTCCGACACCCGGTAGCACACCGAGATACATACTTGAGGCACAACGATTAGGAAGACGAACCAAAGCTCCACCTCACCCCAAGCTCAACAGGCGACAGGCGAGGAACTGGCGCCGAATAGAGACAAACACCTACCCACACTTACATAGACTCCACAAAATGTTTCCCGACAAACACAGCGACAGATGTCCATGGTGCGACTCCACTCCGACACTAGAACATATCACTTACCAATGCACGCATCGTCCGGTAGACACCCTCTCGCCGCTATATACTTAACGACACACTTAGCAATTGGTCGTGGGAGGCGCGGCTCTCCGAACTGGACTTGGGAAGCCAATTGGTGACCCTCGGCTAGGCCCGGCCCGCCACAATAGCCAGTAGGGCCCTGGAAGAAGGGCTCCACCCACAGTAACCAAGCACGATCTTTATTTCAATAAAGTTGTTTCTCTCTCTTATGAGCCAACAAAGCAGAACGGCGCATTACGACGAGAGGCGCGCTCCACATTTCTGCGACGAACGGGTCCTCAACCACAGCGGTGGACCGTGCAGAGAAAAAAAAACGGCACTTTTATTCCGCATTAGAACGCGTTCAATCACGTGTCGTCTTGACCCTGTAGAAACGTGCCACGCTACGATGAGAGCCGCAGCGACCGTCGGCGACCAGTGAGGCCCGCAGTTTCTATCACCATCATCGGCTGGATGCGTGCGCTCCCTTTTTACAACATAAGCTGTTATGGGCTCATCAAATAGCCGTTTCGGTTCGCGTTGTTGTCCGCCGCCGCCGCCGCGTAACCGCTATCACCCGAAATGCAAAAAAAAAAAAAAAACTACCCAGTCTCCGCCAGGATCGAACCCAGGCCCGCTGCGTGGGAGTCGGATACTTTACCACTGATCCACGTAAGCTTTTTTTCTTCTTTATTGTCTCATGTGCAAAATTCACTCATTTATCAACAGCCCAGTTCAACGAAGTAGCACGTGAAAATCATATGTAACATTTACCAACCAGCATGATTGCAATCACATCAAAATTCTCTTAATGTTTCCAACGGTTCTAACCTCGACAACCACTCCGGGGCGCATTCATGCGCTTTCTGCACCTCCAGAAAGGCATTTATACTCTCTCGGAAGTACATTCGTGCAGGTCGTGCGTCTGGGTCACAGTAATAGCCCGCCATTCTAGCGCGCCAGATACTGTGAAGGCCAACGAGCATTACCAGATCAAAAGGAAGCCCATCGTCGTTTTCAATCGCTAGATATCTGATACCGTAGGGATCTAGAGGGAATTCTTTTTTGACTGTCCTTTGTAAAACATCCCACAAGAACACTCCCTCCCAACAATGTAGAAAAACATGGTCAATTGTCTCGGGTTGATTACAGATTAAGCAATGTGTTCCCCACGGTACAAAAAAAAACCTTTTCTTTCAAAACTGTCTTTACTGAAAGCGTTCCTATATGAACCTTGAAAAAAAGCTTTTTACCCCTGCTGGAATTTGCATACGCTTTACCCTTTTTAGTACATTTTGGCCCTGGCTACCTCTATAAAGGGATCTATATAAAGGAACCTGAAATTCAGTATCGCATAGATCCCTGTACAGCTTTTTTCTTTGGACAGAACTCAGGTAATCCTTTGAAAAACGTACACTTAGGAAGCGCACAGTGGAGACAACCTCCTTAAAAAACCCCGTAAGCGTTCCGGGAATACTGCTTGTGGCAACAATAAAATATGTTAGCGCTTTGCTTATTCTCATCTGACACACAGTGCGCAAGAAAGGGTCCCTGACGTCTCG